>NW_018164953.1:2504259-2555110 GCF_001263595.1 Phalaenopsis equestris | reverse complement strand
TCCCCCCCCCCCCCCCCAAATTGAAGTTGGTCTTCCTTTTTTGTGTCGTCATCTTCTTCAGAGTATTGTGTTGTTACCAAAATTTTCAAGAATGCTCTGCTCAATCATATAAATCAACTCCTGGGTTGTGCAATCTGATTCATCATGCCCAAATCCGTGGCACTTGCAATACTTCCTAGCTGTGAAAATTTAGGGATACAGTTTGGTTCCATTTGTTCTCCATTCTGAATCAATTTTTCCTCTGATGGGGTCGTCTTAGGTATTCTTTTGTTTGTACTATAGCTGTAATATCCCAAGGTTGAACTCTGTTTGTAAGATATGGTGGTGTCTCGGTGTTGTGGTTCCTCCACTTTTGAAGCTAAGCTCTGAACATTTTGTCTGTAGTATATTGGTAGGAACAGACGCTGTATCTTTTGTTTCATCTTCAGATTCTCTCGTTCTTCATCTATTGGCTCTTCTCTCTGCCTACTCTGATACTGGATTCCAAAGCAACGTGACACTTCTTCTACATCATTGAAATCCTTCCTAAAGAAGGTGTTGAAATTTTCGTCTCTTCCGCCTATTTGGCTTTCTATGTCACCGTCGAGGGTAAGTTCCCCCTAGGTTTCATCCTCAATGTTTGCAAGCTTCCGTTGAAGTCTGCAGATCTCTTGTTGTATCTCTTCTCGGGTAGGTTTGAGCATGAATCTCTTTGGTGGCATGGCTAAGGTTTCGAATTGGCAGGTGAAAAAGGGCATAAAATCTAATTTAGGGTTTCTGATTTTGGAGATTAGCAAGAGGAAATTAGGATTAGGTCAAAGTTTTAGCTATGGTTTGAGAATATGAAAAAAAACTTCTAGCATAGGGGTAAGGCAGATGTTAGGAAACCTTATGATAGAACTAGGGTTATACTAGCTCTGATACCAAATGATACCGGAGTTAGCCCGAACCACAATAGGGAAAGCAAAAATTATTAGTAAAAAATAAATAAATAGTTACAACTCACACTTAAAGGGGAATTACAAAAAGTACGATACAAAACTCACACTGGGGTGGATCTAAGGTGGTGGTGGAGGCTGTTGGGGGTTTTGGAAGTGCTGGTAATTGGTTGGGTGGTGGTTAGAAGGTGGCGGTTGTAGCTGGGAAGGGATTTTGGGTGTTTGTTTTGGAGGTAGCAACAATCATGGGATGGTTGGACAACGATATGACAGCAAGGGGCAAGGCTTGCGGTGCTGCGGCGGTGATGCAGGATGGAGGGAGAGGGGTAGAACGACAAATGAAATGACTGGTGAGCTGCATAGCAAAGGTGTCTGGAACAATGAAAACAGCGAAGCAGGTGGCTAGGATAGCTAGGGGCAGCGAAGGGGAAGGGTCGTGAACTGCGAGAAAGCAGAGGGGAGGGTTGTTCGGGGGCGGGGACAGCAAGGGGATGGTCGAAAAGGTTTTGATGGAGTTAAGGATAAATATTTTCGCGGGATCAAAATACAGCCAAACCACCACTTAATCATTAGAGAATGGTTTCCACTGTAACGCCCAAATTTCAAGATAATAGAAATACTTTGACACAATTGATAAGTACCACAAAATTTTCAACTCCCGCAATTCGATCGAAATGAGTTTATAAAATTCTACGTAGGAAACCGATCAATTCTATATAAAGCGCCATGCATGAGTTGTGGACGAATTGAGAGGTATAAAATTCTGATGTTTTAAGTTTTATTAACGTAATTAATCTTTAATTATCTTAATTCATTCCTTGATCTTCAGTACCAACAATGTTCCCACCGCCGCACGCCTATTATTTCGTTCGTTTGGTCAAAGAGGGAGACGCAAGCTTTGAAGTCCTTCTCCTCACCTGATTTTCTCCCCCCTTGTCCTTATTGCAGCGTTGGCAAGCGAATTCAGCGAGCATCTGCGCTCGTTTACCGTAGCGCAGAGCAACTCGCAAGCCTTGCGCACGACAGGGAGGCGAGCGGCCACCTGGGAGATGCAGAGCACGATCCAGGGTTCCAGGACAATTGTTGTAAGTGTGAATCCCTCTCTCACTTCATTTAAGACTATCATTTACATATCCACACTTTTGTATTGAAGTTTACCTCGTTATTCGTGCTTTTCTCGTTTCCGTTAGCCGTTGGAGGTGTTGATTTTGTGCCAGAAGCGTCGTAATTTATATTATTTTAGCATGAAATCAGTGAGGATAAGTAAGGTTTAAGGTGTTAGGAAGGAGAGAAGTGAAATTGGTGATTTCGGAAAGTCAAATTTATGTCGATAAGTCTTTTTGAGGTATTTTTTGGGCGAATAAGTTATGTTTTGGGTTAATCATGTTATGAGCCCGAATTTCTTGAATTTCTTGTATGTCTACTTTTCCCAGGTTGTGTATACAAGACAACAAGCTCAAGTTGAGCATGTGGGAACTTGTCATAAGTCTGCTTCGTCAAGTCAGATGAAATAATCTTGTATTAATTTAAGAAAAATAATCTTCTGTTGATTTTCATGTTTTTTTTAGTTTGACACTAATACATTTAGAATTTCTTTCATATTATAAATGGATACGTGCAATTGAAAGTTTGAATGCATGTTTATTTTTCTTACGATATATGTGATGCTATGATCATGCTATGATATGTATAACTATGCTTATGATATTAAGGATTTAGTATTCTCGACTTCTAATATTTATATAGAAACAAAAAAGTTTGAGAACAGGCGGTGACAAAAATGTTATGGAACTGTGGGTATCAGAGAGATTATCGATAACTGGTACGTTTAAGGAAGTCTAACCTTATCGATAGTTTATGTGGTCTTTAGGATAGGATGAAGACCCATGATGGAAGGACATGGAAATAGTTGAATTATGTATATCAAACAATTGGTATTACTATGAAATGATTTCTATAAAATGTAATTACTATGACTATATATTTTGAACTTGCTTATGAACATATTGTTGATTATACTTATGATTTCATACTTGCAATACATATTACACTGCAGCCTTAATTTTTATATTACTTGTTCTCTTTTCATGTTCTCTACCATGCTAGCATATTTTTATTTGTCTGTGTAGATATGTATAGTTTCTTATGAGCATGCATGTTATTTCTTTTTCATGTATGAAATCTTATGTTAGCTATGATTATTTCTTTGAGCTCGTTGTTGCTCATTCTTCATTGTTGCCTTCAAGGGCAACGAGCATCAGGGCAAGTAGTCAAGTGTGTCTTTGTACAACTTTTGCATGATAGTTCTGGGAGGTACATATTTTTATTATATTGGATTTAACAACTTTGTAAAGTATATATGTTTTGGATGATATGATTTTCATGCTTTCGAATATGTATATGAATGGATTATGAAATGCAATGTATCACGTATTTTGCGGCGAACCAGTTAGATTAATTCATCACTCATTCGGTCCTGATTATAAAAAGTAAGGATAAGTGCTGGTGAGAGTTTGTTTGACCAAATTGTCAGCCTCTTTGCACTTCAGCCAACCCTTAAAGAGGAGTCAGTTGGGTTGTGACAGCTATCTCGAATGAGTTACAACCGGCATATCTTATTTTCTTCAGATACAACCCTATAAGTGGAACACAGGCAGCCGGCGGCTGTTCTAACAGAATCCTCAGCAAAAAATAAACTGACCTAAACACAGAAAATGACATACAAATATACTAGGGTAGCTATGGGTGGGACCCTCCCAGTTAGGCGGCATTTCTCCATAAAGGAGCGATCATGTGGTTCCCTCCTCCCTTGGGATGAACCGGTTCACACGGAAAGTGCGTCATGTTCGGCACTAAAACCCCGCCCCACCCCCCGCGCATCTCGTGCGGGAGGAGACGCACTCTCGTCGTCTATTTTGATACACATCATTTTTATCTTACTTGTGTCCAACGGGAATCAGCTTTCTGAATTTTTTTCCAATTAATTATGCTGAATTTTATTTTTCCCGAGCATATATTATTTTCTATTTTTTCTTGGAAATCCGCTCTGTGAACATTTTTTCAATCAATTATTTTAAATTATCTTTTTCATACCAACCTACAGCATTTTATAGCATTCATTTTTATAGCATGCATTGTGAAAATTTTATAGGTTGATGACCTGGAATTTTTGAAGGATTCGGGTCTAAATACAGTAAAGGTATGTTTCAGAACTAATTTAGTGGGGATCACATTTTCTGATTGATGCCTGAAATACTGATACGCAAGGGCTGACATTTTTGACATTCAGAACAATAGCATTTTTCGTGATTTTTTCGATTAACTAGACGGTTGATAATTTATTGGACTATTCTTATTTCCCAAAGATAAAACTGTTGATGAGAAAGAGTCCATTTTCTGATTCCAATTCCTTTTGAAATGCTTTTATGTTTATGTTTTAATTGTGTGTTCTTTTTGGCACTTTAGTGCCCATAGTTGTGGATTGCTGCATTGTGCTGTTTCTCATGTTTAATTTTATTTTCCTCGACCATTTTGCAGGTTGCCAAAGCATTAATAGAGGCCTTTGCTGAAATGATATTTGTCCACGGCTTTGTGCATGGAGATCCTCATCCAGGCAATATTTTAGTTTCTGTTGAAGGAGAAAATAAAGGTTTCTCATTAGGTAATCACGCCGAATAACAAGAATTTAATTTTTTTAAGAACACTTCATGAGTTATGACAATATATCTTTATTTCTTTGAAAGTTCAGTCCTACTAGACCATGGAATTTATAGAGAACTGGATGAGCAGTTCAGGTTGGACTATTGCAAATTATGGAAGGCTCTAATCCTTCTGGATTCACAGAATATAATCAATGTTGGGAACCGGTTTGGTGTCGGCAAATACTCAAAATACTTTCCTGTAATTTTCACAGGTAGAACATTAGAAAGGTGAGTATGATTTTTGCTTTTTTTTCATGCTAAAGAGTGACCGCATGAACAGGTAACTTTCTTATTTTTATATAATCATACCTCACTTTCATATTTCATGTATTTGCATGATACATTAAATATCACAATTTATTTATGCATATGTATGCATTCTTTTTATGTAGGGATATTGAATTCTAAATTCCTTAACTCAGTATCATGTAAAGATGTTAAAGGGACTTGTAAAATTATTTTTTTAGATTGTTAATATATAAAAGTGTGCATAATATGCTTCATAACATGTAGGAATTCATGTGTAAATTAAAACTTAAGATTTATGCATAACACATTCAATGTGAATTGAATATTGTATGTTCGATTGTAATCATGAAACAGAATGATCAATTATAATTAGAAAGCATTCCATGTAACATAATGTATCCTAAAAATATTATCTCATACCATTCTTGTGCTGTATTAATGATTAAACTCATAAATCAATTGCGAAGTTTTGTGGAATTACATGTGCATACCCTAAAGTGTGGAGGAAGCAACATTTAGAGAATGTGTAAAGAACCTTCTCATACATTTCCATTAATTTAAACTCCAAAACTTTGGAAAAATGCCAAATCATGCTAGTGAAGATAAAAATTCATGAGTCCTAGTGCAACTTACTAGTTTCATACCTCAATACAAGAAAAAAAAAATGATGAAATGGCCTCCAAAAGGTCGCCAAGTGAACCCTAGCTCCCATCCTTTTCACCCCCTATTTTACTCCAACACTGCCTTCAATTTTTTTCGCATCTTCTTTCTTGTAGAAATTGCTTCTTCAAAATTTTTTGTCTTAGTCTTTCACTTTACTGTTAACCTCACTTTCACTCCATGCTCGTCCTTCCCTCTTTTCACAAACCACGAATTAATCATATAATCAACTGATAATAGTGATTAATTTATAATAATAACATTATTTATCCTTAAGTTAATCACATTAATTATATTTAAATTTATATAATCATACTTAACAATCAATGCAAATTTACTGACCGCTTTTCATATTTTGGGTGTATTTTTTCTTATTTTTTTATTAGAATTTCAAGTTTTGGGATGATACAAAATGCTAACTTAAATTTCTTGAATTTTTATGTTATTTACTTTGTTCAAGTCCTACTTTTAAGTGTTTAAAAAACTTGAGCAATAAATTATATCATGTATTTAAATGCTTCAAATGAGTTAACTCAATATCAATGCTTCGTACAAGTCATGTTATTCCACTTGTGATTTTTACTCTTATTTTAAATTTTAAGTATATCCATATGAAAAATACTGAAATTTGAAATTTTAAGTCATCATGGCAGTCATTTGTTGCTACTAGATTCACACTTGGTGGTGTTTACATGCTACCATAAGCTACAACCACTTTCATCACCAATCATTATTTCTCCATGATTTAAGTTTTTTTTAGAAAGATAAATATTCTATGCGTTCAAGAAACTAAATGGGTTGGAGAAAAGACTAAGGAGATTGATAACTTAGGTTTTAAATTTTGGTATTCAGGTAAGAGTCGCACTAGAAATGGAGTAGGTATAATTATAGATAAGAGTTTGAAAGATAGTGTTGTAAAAATTAATAGAGTTGGAGATAGAATTATAGCCCTTAAGATTATTGTTGATACTAAGATTTTTAATATTATAAGTGCTTATGCTCCTCAAGTTGGTTTAGATATAGGTTCTAAAGATAAATTTTGTAATGACTTAGAAGACTTAATACAAATGATAGATCTTGAAGAAAGATTCTTTATTGGAGGAGATTCAAATGGACATGTCGGTAGAGTGGTAGAAGATTTTAGAAATATTCATAGTGGTCGGTTTTGGAGTGATTGATGAAGAAGGTAGAGCTATATTAGATTTTGCTTTAACATATTATTTTGTTATTGCTAATACATTATTCAAGAAAATAGATGAGCATATTATTACTTATAAGAATGGTTCTAATAAAAAATATTGATTATTTTCTTATGAGAAGAAGAGATATTCGAGAATCTAAAGATTGTAAGGTCATTCCAAGTGAGGATTTAAGTACTTAACATCGATTACTAGTTTTAGATTTTAAGATGAAATGTTGTAAAATAAAGAATACTAGGAATCAGCACGTAGAATTAAATGGGGGTAACTAAAAGACACGAATAAAATTATTTTATAAGTAAAATTTAAGATTTCAAAATTTGGGATGTTCATGAAGAAGCAAATTCCTTGTTGCATATAGTAACAAAAACTATTAAACAAGTGACAAAAGTTGTACTTAGAGAATCAAAAGAAAAAGTTTTTATAAATAAAAATAGTTGGTGGTAGAGTAGTAATATGCAAGAAAAGACAAAATATAAGACGATATGTTATAAAAATTCATTTAAATGTAAAAGCTTAGAGAACTCAGAAAAATATCAAACGGTCCTTAGGTAGTCTAAGAGATCAATCTATGACGTTAAAAATTCTATTTTTATTTATTTTTATAATAAATTAGATATCAAGGAGGGTGAAAAATATATGTATAAACTAGCCAAACAAGAGAAAAGAAAAGTAAAGATTTAATTCAAGTAAAATGTATTAAATATGAAAATCAAAAAGTGTTTTTCTTAGAAAAAGATATTCAAAATAGCTGGGTGAGTTATTTTGATAATTTTTATAATGAAGTTTCGGAAAATACGATCGACCTTAACGATCTTAATATCATTAATAATAGTTAAATGTTTCATTTTTAGCATCACATTAGTAAAAAAGAAGTTGAGGAGTCTTTAAAGAAAATCAAGGGTTGAAAGTCTCTAGGACCAGATAATATCCCAATTAAAGTGTGGAAATATTTAGGAGATTTGGGAGTTTCTTGGTTTACTAAACTCTTTAATATTATTTTAAAAAATTAAAAATTGCCTGAGGAGTGGAGAAAGAGTATTTTGGTTCCCATTTTTAAGAATAAAAGGGATGTACAAGAGTGTGCCCATTATAGAGGAATTAAGTTGATGTGTCATACTTTAAAATTATGGGAGAGGAGAAAAGAACATAGGTTAAGACGTATTACAAGGATTTCTCATAATCAATTTGGATTTATGTCGGGCAGATCTACTATAGAAGCTATACATTTATTGAAAGGTTTGATGGAGAAGTTCAGTGATAATAAGGAGGATCTACATATGATTTTTATTGATTTAGAAAAGTTTTACGACAAGGTTCCAAGGGATATCCTTTGGAGAGTTCTTGAGAAGAATGGTGTTGACATGACTTATATTCAAGTCATTAAATATATGTATACAAGAACTGTTACTTGTGTTCGAAAAGGAGGATTGACCAAATATTTTCCTATTTTTGTTGGTTTACATCAAGGATCGGCTTTAAGCCCATACATTTTTGCTTTAGTTATGGATGGTCTTACTGGACACTTATAGGAGGATGTACCTTAGTGTATGTTTTTTGCTGATAATATCCTTCTCGTGGATAAGACGAGAGAAAAAGCTCAGGAAAACTTGAATTATGAAGGTCTACCTTGGAGTATAAAGGCCTTCGTTTGAGTAGAACTAAAATTGAATACATGGAATGTAATTTTAGTGGTAGTAGCTCTAATGACAAAAATGTAACAATGGGTTATCCAATTATTAAAAGGTGTGAACGCTTTAGATATTTTGGGTCCATTGTTCAAAGTGATGGTGATATTGATGGGGATGTTATTAGTAGAATTCATGTTAGTTGATTGAAGTGGATGAATGCTTTGGGCCTATTATGTGATAGAAAAGTACCGCCTAGATTGAAAGGAAAATTTTATAAGATGGTGGTGAGATCTGCAATGCTCTGTGGCGTTGAATGTTTGCCTTTAAAAGAGAAGCATAAGACTAAGTTAAGTGTTGCCGAGATGAGAATAATTAGGTGGATGAGTGGCTTTACACTTAGAAACAAAATGCGTAATGAATATATCCGTGATAGGGTTGGTGTAGCTCTAGTGACGGACAAATTAGAGAGTCGTCTTAGATGTGGTTTGGTCACATTAAATGTCGACCATCTGATGATCCGATGAGAAGAGTAGATGTTTTAGATTCGACTTGTGTTAAGAAAGGTAGATGTAGACCTAGGATGACTTGGGCATGTTATATAAAAAGATGATCTTAATTTATTAGAATTAAATAAAAATATGACACTAAAAAAATATGACACTAAATAGCAAATAGCATGCAATGGAGAAAAATGATTCATGTAGCCGACCCCACTTAGTGGGATAAATGTTTTGTTGTTGTTGCTCTTGTTATTTTTTATTCCAAAGCTCTTTCAAAAGATGCCTTGGCTTCTCAATCTTCACCATTGATACCACTGTCAATTTGAATGGCATAAAATATTTCTTTTCATTAAAGGCCTTACATTTACTAATTCTTAATATAAACAACTCTACCTTGATGCGTCTCTAATGAAGGACAAGACTGATTATTTGACTCCAATTAAATAAGTTTACCTATGCTTTATGATTGTTTTCTCGAAGACTTCAAGGCTTGTATTTTCCATTTTTACCTTAGTTGGCAGGAGTGTCACCTATAAATAAGGTGATTTATTCATTTTTGGGTATCGTTTTTGATCAATTGAAGAAATAATTGTGTTTTCTTACTTATTTTGGGTTCTACAGTGCTCTATTGGATAAGTGAGATGCTTCTACATTACATGCTTTAATACTAGTGATCTTCAAATTGGAGAAATAGAATAACCATTTTCTTATTGCCAAATTTCTCTTTGGTCTTTATCTTTCATTCTATCTTGTACAATCTCTAATGATGCCAATTTCCACAATCCTTAGTATCACAATTGTATCATGAGCTCTTGGAATTATTGAGCTTTCAACTCTAAATTGGTTTTTGACCAAATTAACCTTGTGTTAGGGCATTATGGTTGTAGGGGCTGAATTGATAGTTGTGAAGACCCGATCCGGGATTTAGAACTTTTAATGCGGTACTAGACAATCAAACGGTGAAATTATTATTATTCTTTTTTTTATATTCTATCATTAATGGTTTACAATCCAAACAAATTAAAAGAGCCTCTAAAAAGAGTATATTAAAGGAATACAATTTGATTTACATTAGTTAGGATTGCCTGTGCCTTTTATAAATATTTGTTTCTCAATTACTCAACTTCTAAACAAATGTTTAAACCTGAAATATTAATTTAAAAAAAGTGAGCTATAACAACTAATGAATACTAACTTTTAAACTACAGTAACGTAGCATGGTAGTTTTAAAAACAATAAACTAGTATAAAAGTATTTGATAGTATACATTTTCAGATACGATTGCTCAAGATAGCTCAACAGATTAAATGCATAGTACTATATTAGTTATGCATCCATTCTTTATATACACATACACACGCGCACACACACACATATATGTATACATACATACATACAAATACACAACCGTCACAAGAGCATTGTTTAAGTTGTACCAATTAAGGTTTGGTGTTGTATCTCTTGAGCTGACAGATAGTCCTCAAATGCTCTGTTGATATATTCAGTCTCATTATCAGATCTCAGTGTCTTCAACTGCCCCCATATTAGATCTGGATTGCCTCGTGGAAATCTATAAAGCAAGCAACCACCTCACTCTTCTATTACATCAAGTATTTCCAGGCAATACGAGAAAAACAATCAATAAACGTAACAAAATAATAATAACCATTTATAGAACTAGTAGAACAAGGTACATATACATCAGAATATATCAAATCAAACATACTAGAGCTCATATTCCCAGAACTGGCATTAGAGCTTCTAGTGAGCTTACCAAACTCGCAAACATCACACACCAATTTCTCCTTATTTCCCTTTCATATATAGAAGAATACAACTGAGTCAGTAAACTAAGACTAGAATATCTCATATGTCTGTGGTGTAGCAATAACATATCCTCAACGTTCCTCCCAGATCTTCTACTGCAGGACTTTCCATCATGGATGCTAGAGCAAAGTCAATCCCTCTTAGTCTAAGTATCAGAGTCCGTTTTGTCACGTTCCAGTCTCAAGTGTCTGGCCCATTCCTTTCTCTTGGAAGATCATCTGAGGAATATAAAAAAAATAATGCATTTTAACTAGAGAATAATGACATTAATGGATAAAATGTTTTCTGGAAAAGGAGCAAGTAAAATATTGAACAAAATAATATGATTGGTACATTTGATTGTACCCTTACCAACTATAGACTGCCTTACACCATCAACGGTCTATATATTCTCTGGTTCTATTAGATGAGTATATGAAGAGAACTCTTCTGCAGTACCTATCACGTGACGAGAAGCTTCCTAATCTATGATCCATTTTGATGATCTTGTGATGGAAATAGAGGTAAGAGCAAGTGTGCTACCAATACCTTTGTTGAATTGAGTATAAGTGACAATGTTATCCCTTGATGTCGATGGATTTGAAACATCCTCAACTCTATCTCTTGTTGCTTTCTGCCTCCTCTTCAACAGCTCCAGTAACCTGTGATCATTCTCAGTAAAGATTATCCTTGTCTCTCTATCGTCTTTTGTTACCATCAAATCTACCCAGTAGCCCCCTCGACTACAACCACGACCTCTAGACTGTCCACGTCCGCATGTTTCTTTATCTTTGGGTGACTTTGGATAATTTTTACTTAGGTGTCCACCTTCTCCACAGATGTAGCACTTGCGAGTCTCCCCTCTGGGAATCTGCCATACTTGAGCTAGAGGCAGCCAACCCAACGTTGATTGCATACCTGGAAGTCCACTTAGCTCAGAGTGTATCCTCATGCGACTCTCTTCCGGTATCATTGCAGTAATGCTCTCATCCAGTTTAGGAAGTGTTGTCTGGACTAGGAGAACTGATCTCTGATCAAAGGTTGGGTTCAAGTGAGCCAGAAACTGCATAGTTCTCATCTGTGCTAAGATCTCCCCCGTCTTCACCCTAATCACCACAGCTTGAGATAGGTGAGAATTGATTAAGAGCTTGCCACAGCTGCTCCAGCTCTATGAAGTACTCCTAAATCGATCTATCACCCTGAATCGTTGAATCTGGAGCACCATCATGTGATTCTCAGCTCCAACATAGATCTTCTTCAGTTTTGCCCAGATGTCGCTCACCTTTTGAATGTCATGCACTGATGAGGCAATCGATGGAACCATCGAATTGAAGAATTAGGTGTAAATCAATGCATGTGTGGTCCTCCACTCATCCCCCTGAATACTGCCACTGTTTGGTTTGACCTTCGTCCGGTATCCTTCTAACCTCTTCCCTACATCCGACGCGACCAACTCTAATATGTGGCCAGTCCATCGAGCTTTAGATCCACAAGATGGAGATCTAGTTTCCCCTACCTCAGAGCACGTGCAGAAGTAGTGGCTTCCATCTAGACGCTAGCTCCATGTATGAGCCCAACCAAGACTTTTAAAATTTCAGGATCTATCTTCCCAAGAAGCACCAAACCTTTACCTCCCACACTATCTCCATCTTCTGATATCTTCAATTTAGAAGCCTTCTTTGTCCACTCGCACACGTAGAACCAAAGTTCTCTCCTTTAACTATTATGATTTCACGCGCGCTTCACCTCTGCCCTGCACTGATTCGCTTGAATCATTTTGCAGTTATCCAGCAGTCGAAGGCGTTTTCAGTTCGCACATGAGCTCGACTATATCACGGTGGTTCACAAGCTACAATACCGCCCCAATCGCGCTTGTATTGCAAGATTGTGATCCCGTAGTGGCTTTCCTAGTTAGCACGATTACATCGTGAGAGTTCGTGTCGCAATCCCCTTGTTGCCATCTCGCGATCTCGCGATCCCCTTGTTGCGACTGTAAAACACCGCGATCTGTATAGTCGTGATTCCCTTCTTTCTGCTCTAGTTGAGTCAGTAACACGAGTTTGGGAGAAAAGTTGGAGTTCCGGGTCTCATGCATCCCGACGCATCAACCAGGGCTGCTAGGCTGCTAGGGGTTTGGGCTCTAATACCATAAAGAATTGATGGCACAGAGACCTACAACGTCGAAACTTACTCATTTTATTAACACTTTGGTTTATATGACTTACAACATTTACAAATATCTAGATGTCTTTCATTTACAAATAGAACCTTGCATTAGATATAAATCACAACAATATATATATATATATATATATATATATATAATGTAGTGAGTGCTAGATGGGTAAATACAAGAGAATTGCTTGCTATGTATGTAAATTTTCCAAAATATTTATGCTCCTTATTATGTGTTATTTTTCATCAGCAAATCTGCTCTCGGAACACAAATGAGCAAGGAAGAGAAGAAACGTTTAAAGCAAGAAGTGCAGTCTCTCAGGATGGAAGATATCTCATCATTCACTGAATCTCTACCTCCTGAATTTCTGTCAATACTACGAACAGAGTACACCCTTTGCTTTCAATACTTAAAATGCAATATTTCTATTTGTTTTCTTGACATCAGTTTCTTCTTCCATAGTGGTTTGTTGAGCTCCATATCGAGCAAACTCGGTGCCCCGCGTCGCTTGCGCCTTCTTACTTATGCAAAATATGCTGTCTATGGACTTGCAACACATTCTCATGCCAAGTCTGGTAAGGTTTTGTGGTATTGAAAATACCCTTTTTTTTTTTCTTTTGGACTATTTACATACATAGCACATAATTCTTATGTATTTACATATCTAAAAACTTAGCTTTTATATTTATGCCACCTTTGCTTTAAGTTAAAATACTAGTTATTTTTTATGTGATATGAAATATTTGGGTGGTAAAAATGTAAAAAAAAATGAACTTTAGGTGTAATATATGTAAATGCATAAGAATTGGGTGGTATTTATCTAAATGCTTTGGAATAAATGTAGTCTTAAAATTCTGAATCAACAGATCAATACAGTCTCTCAAAATTCGGAGCAAACATGAGTTATCTTTGGCTAAGAGCATATATTGGTAAAAGAAAAAAGACTTCCTGTTTATTGCATCTGGGTGTGACTCATCAGAAATGTATATTTTAACTCCTTTCTTCTACAGATTTGATGGAAGTTCTTCTGAAACTTGAAGATTTCAGACATTTACTGGTAATCAAGATTAAAAGAATCCTGAGTGAAGTAGCTGAAGTCTCACAATTCGTATTTGGTATTTTGTTTTTCAGTTTATGAACATTTTATTTATAGTGATTTTTTAATGAAAATAGAACATCAGCATTTGGAAAATTATTTTATGGTCTTTTTGGGGTAAAGTTCAGGTTTTTGATTGATAAAACATGATCAAAACATTGTATTTTTTATTTTTATCTGTTTTTGTCCCAGATAAAAGTGTACAAAAGCTGGGCTTTATGTACCATTTTTGAGTAGAAACTGAAATGAGCTGTAGTTTTGAGCAATTAAAAATTATTTTATTGATGTTATATTGTATTTTTAGGAATCAGGAATCATAAAATCATGCAACAAAAACTGTCCTGAATAAATATAAATTGGGGCATTTAGATAAATACCACACAATTCCTATGGTTGTATCGTCCCGGTTAAGATCTCATGGTTCTATTGAGGAACATGAGGGTGTTTTAATTATTTTAAGCTGCACTTGTTAAGATCTCATGGTTCTATCGTCCTGGGACAACAATTAATTTTGAATTTACAGTCTAACGAAGCTATTAATTTTTTTTAAACCAGAAAACTTTTGTTAACAACTATGGGTTACTTCATCCAAGAAATCCTCATAAATCCCAAAGAGTGAATTATTATGATTGTGTTATTCTTTTAATATTCTATCTTAAGTGAATGGTTTGAATTGATTTATTAAAGTTTCAAATGATTTCATTTAATTGAATGTGTTTTGTTATAAAATTTGGAAAGCTAAAGTTGTTTTTGTCAAAAGAATGTGTTGGTCGTGTGTTGTAGGATTTCCACCTAAATATATGTTCTTTGTCCTCTATCCTAAGGTTTCTTTTTAGATGTTAGGAATATACTAAATAGAAGAACAATTGCAGTACAACATGTATAAATGAAGCATATATAATTAAGTACATTAAAAGAAAAGGTAGGTGCACATACTTGCCACCTATGATGGCATTTTATATATACATACAAAAATCAAACAAATATTGAGCATTTTTTTTGTAATTTTAAATATGTATGTTTGTATAATGTTAGATGATAAACATATGAAAGATCAAAACTGGGTATAAGTTTTGAGTTAGGGATGGGCTCGGCTTCAGGGCATGCAACCCTGATAATTCTTCTCGAAGGACCTCAGTAGGTAACCATCAACATCTGTGCGTATAAAGTCCGACCTTGGGTAATAATTATCATAAAGAAAATCAAAGGAGAGCACTTCTTAGCATATACAGAGTAATTGAAAAGTGGACATCCAGAAGATAAATACCTAAACTTTGCTTTTCATATTATCACCTCCTAAATTTTTATATCATGTCAGAAATATTCTCAAGATAATTTTTCATGCACAAGTAAAATAGTAAATATATAAAGAAATTAAGTTTAATTGTTTGATATACAAATACATAAGAATCATATGGTGTGCATCATACTTTTAAAAAGTTTTAGAAAAATGGGTGAAGGTGAAGATAGAATTTCTTCCTTAAACTTCTTCAAGTAGCCATTAAATCCCTCTCAAATGATCATAGATATTATCTTGTATAAGCCTATTATATGGTTCATAAAGTATTTCTTCAATGAATAACCCAAGCAATCATATCATTATGTCAAAAACACTGTTTCTTTCATATGAAAGGAAATGAGATAATAATTGTGAACAGTTAATTATTTAATTTAATTAATTATTCTCATTTTTTGTTTATTTTATGGGTTAGTAAAAGTAAATTGAGCATATTTTGTATTCTGAAAAGAAATATTATATGAGAACAATAACATGGATAAATAACAAATATAAATTTTATTTTATTTCATAAATAAGAGTCATACAATTAAGGAAAATAAGAAAATAATTGAAAGAAATCAAAATAATGATAGGTCAACAATTACCAATGCCTAGGAAGAAATGTGCATAACTAGTGAGAAACTGAAAAATACTAAAAATATAAAATCTAAAATTCTACTTTGATGTATATGGTCTTGTTAGTGGCTGAATATAACATGTTATGCAAAAATTTAAATGAGCGAGTTTGACAAACATACTCAATAAATAACTGTTATTTATTAAATCATAAAAAATAAGAAAAATAAGGCATGAAGTATGAATAATAAAGAGGAACAATTATGCATATATAACATCATACAATTCACGGGAGAATTGAAACATGAATATGCTCAATTATGAACATGTGATTATTTCTTAGTTTAATCATATTAATTCATAACTTCATTTTTTTTTCAATTTTAATTTAATTTATATTTATATAGTCGGTTTTAACTAGGGCTGTCAAAAAAGCTCGTTGTTCGCGAACAGTTCGTGTTCGGTTCGTCAATGAGTTCGTGTTCGATTCGTTCGATAAGTAAACGAGACAAACGCGAACAAATTTTTTTCGTTCGGTTAGTTAAACGAACCAAACATGAACAGTAATGCGTTCGTTCGTGTTCGAATCGTTATTGTTTGAAATATAAAATAATATAAAATAATTATATATAAAAAATTTATTATATTTTAAAACATTAAATTTTATAAATTATAATATATAATAAAATAATAATAATAATATATTAATATACTATAGTAGTAAT
Organism: Phalaenopsis equestris; assembly: GCF_001263595.1. NCBI lineage: Eukaryota > Viridiplantae > Streptophyta > Magnoliopsida > Asparagales > Orchidaceae > Phalaenopsis > Phalaenopsis equestris. The sequence continues at coordinate 2,538,595 of NW_018164953.1, read as the reverse complement.
ATACTAATATAGATATTGTATATTTATATAATATAAGTTATATAATTAATATATAATATTATTTTTATATATTAATATTAGAGATGACAAACTAGCTCGTCGTTCGCGAACAGCTTGTGTTCGGTTCGTGTTCGGCTCGTTCGTTAAGAAACGAACACGAGCTTATTTCAAACAAACTAAATTTTAAACGAACCGAACACGAACACAAGCTTTGTTCGTTCGTGTTCGGTTCGTTTACACCCCTAGTTTTGACGAACACCCAAAAATCAGGAAGGTTAATACCAACTCAAGAAAACTCGACAATTTTCTATAGAGTCGTCACTTTGTGAGTTTATTGGCTTGGCTATCCAAAAGAGTTCCACTGACCTATACATTATTACCCTTAAGCATATCAATTTTTTTTCACATGTGTAATATGTAAGAAATTTGCTACTTCACACAGGCTTGTAGTATGACATTAATTTACATGCAATTTCATAAATAAAAAGTATCATAAAAGAAAAAATTATAATTGTAGAATTTAATCAAATATGTATGAAGTTTTGCAGCTATAAAATAAAACAACCAAGTACTTTATTATGAGCAATAACTAAACATATTACAAGTGCAAAATTATAAAAAAAAAAAACTAAAATAGCAAGGGCACAAGTGGCAATCCTACAAGAAATCTACTAAAAATAAGCAAATATATATTATTTTATTCCATAAATAAAAGTCATACAATCGAGAAAAATAAGAAAATAACTCAAAGAAATAACATTTAGCGAGGCCATGGAAGAAAAATGTCATAACTAATGAGAAGTAGAAAAATACTAAAAATGAGAAATCTAAAATCTAAAATTTTGTTTTGGTGTATACGGTCTTGTTGGTGATTGAATAAAACTTGTTATGCAAAAATACAAATGAGTGTGTTTGACAAGCAAACTCCGTAAATAACAATTATTTATTAAAGTATTAAAAATAAGAAAAATAAAGCATGCAGTATAAACAATAAAAAATAATAACTATGCATATATAATATCATAAAATCACAGGAGTATTGAAACAGGAATATGCTCAATTATGAGCATGCGATTATTTTCAATTTGATTAAGTCATATTAATGCATAAGTTAATATTTTTTCAATTTAGTTTAAATTAAATTTATATAATTAGTTTTAAGAAAAACCCTAAAATAAGGAGGGTTAATAGTAACTCAAGAAAACTCGACGATATTCTATAGAGTCGTCACTCTATGAGTTTGCTGGCTTGGCTATCCAAATGAGTTCCATCAACCTATACATCATTACACATAATCATACAAAATTTTTCATTATTATAATATGTAAGAAATTTGCTACTACACACAGACTTGTGAAATGAAAATAATTTACATGCAATTTCAAAAAGGTAGGGTAAGAAGATATTATACTTGTAGAATTTATATGATGTTTTGCAGCTATAAAATAAAACAACTTATTACTTCATTATGAGAAACAGCTGAAACATATCACAAGTGCAAAATAACTGAAACATATCACAAGTGCAAAATAAAAAAAAAATAAATTAGCAATGGCACAAGTGGCAATCATATGAACCAGAAGTCTACTACAAGTAATAAGGATTGACGTCCCTAACTAGAAATGATACATTTATCCCTTAATATAAAACAGTTACTTACGTCGAGGTGATAAATATGATACTTCTATGTATTTAGCGGTGTGGCTATTCATCGATGGAAAAGATGGTGGTTTCACTCTGATGTTATCGGGCAAGGAGAACGAAAGAGCTGTAGTTTGAAGGAAGGAGGCGAAAGATAGGAGTTTTGGTGGTCTATGTACCCGACAATCCCATTGTTGCCTCTCGGGTGGCTCTAATCACGACTGAATCGTGATGGTTCGTTTAGATGGGCTATGAGTTTGTGCCAAGGAAAAGGAAAGAAGTTGGTCGAGAGAATTTGGTGGCTACAAGAGGAGGTAAAGAGAGGGGTGACTGTGATGCTCTAGGCTTCACTGTAGGTCCTCCTTAAGTAGCCAAAAATAGGTGGTAAAGGAGTGAAGAAGCAAAGGAAAGAAATATTTGTGAGATTCTTGTGTCCAAATCAGGAAGGCGGCAGAAGATGATCGCTCAATCCATTGAGAAATTAGAAGGTGATTATAACGTCAAAACTTAAATACATACCTAAAGTATAATGTCCATCTTAAAAATCAGCAGAACAGTAACTGCATAAGCCTCGGCTTGTATTAAGTTATTTTGAGAATCAGAATTATTAGTTGAAATGTTAATGATTAAACTAGTTTTTGATGTTTTATATACTTACATTTAATATGCAAATGATCTTAAATGTTAGAGAGTAGGAACTGTGGGAACAACCGCAACAGTCAATAAAACGAGAAATTCCTGATGAACTTGTAAAAGTTTCAAAACAAGTGCTTAGATAGTTCATAAATGAGACTTTTTTTTGAGTCCTTTATTATTATGTATTTGAAGCATTAAAGTTGCTAAGCTAATCATTACACAGGCGCGAGTAAATGAACTGAAAATAAAATTAAACTTAAAATTTATTAAAGATAGATTTAACTCATTGTACCATGTGTACTTCAATTGCAATGTAAAATTAAGGAAGGTGTTAAACTAAGTATGAGAAGATTTTATCATGTACCATAGATTTAGTTATCAATAAAAATTGGTTTTATGTCATTCTATATGAAATGAATCATATTATATGATCTATTTTTTATATAATTATAACATTACTGTTTTAATTAAATTAATAAGCGTGGTTTGAAATGTTTGCTAAAACTATAAGAACTGATAGGCATTTTCGAAATCAAGTCGATCATACTTTGTTTGTAAAACACACTCAGGAAGGTAAGGTTGTTCAATTGATAGTTTATGTGAATGATATGATTTTTTTATGGGTGATGATGAAAGAGAGATTCTCACGATTAAAAAAAGTGCTTGATATGGAGTTTGAAATCAATGACTTATGAACCATGAGATATTTTCTAGGTATGGAGGTAGCAAGGTTCGAGAAAGACATCGTTTTATTATAAAGGAAATATATCCTTTCTATTAAAAAAAACGAGAATGATTGGACGTAAGGCTGTTGATACTCCAATGGATCCCAACCATAAGTCAAAGATGGGAGAAAAAGTGTCTCTATGGATAAAGGAATATATCAAAGATAGGTAGGAAAACTCATCTACCTATCATTTATGAGATGAGATAATGCACACTATGTTAGGATTGTGAGCCAAAACATGAATGACCAAAATGAAGAGCATCTAGAGTTGATTTACAAAATTATAAGGTTTCTTAAGAAGAATCCTAGTTATGGATTAATCTTTGAAAAAAACAAGAACAGAGAGTTGAAAGCCTATATGATGTTAGCTGGGTTGGGGAATTCACTGATAGAAGATTCACTACAGACTACTGCTGTAATAATTCTTTTTGAGAAGTCGGGTAAATTTTTTTGCAATAAAAAATGTGTTTCATGTTAAATTTTTAATTATGGCCCACATTGCCCAAAAACCCACTAATGTGTGTCATTTACTTTGATAATAAATGACAATTGATTAATTAAATTATCTAAATCCTTTTTGCTATGTAACCCCTTTATGGATGGTGGTTACTAATGTGTGTTATTTATTTTAATTAGTTAATTAAATTGTCTTAAATCCTTTTTAATATGTAACCCCTTTATGGATAGTAGTTACTAATGTGTGTTCTTTATTTTAATTAATTAATTAAATTATCTTAAATCCTTTTTTTATAAGTAACCCCTTATGGATGGTGGTTACTAGCATGTGACGTTTATTTTAATAATAAATGTCAATTAATCAATTAAATTATTATAAATAATATTGGTCAGTAACCTCCCTGATGGATGGTGGTTAAATAACACATAATTCGGACGAGGGTCCTCTCTCTTTTAACAGACACCGTATCTTTCTCTCCATCAGAAAGTATAGAAAGTTCTAGGAGATTAGAGAGAGAAATTTTATCTCCTCAGATTTAATTCTACAATCATGAACACAGATATGTTTTTCTCTTATGAATGAATATGTAAAATCACGAATTCAAATATCTTGGTCATTATATGCATAAAGTATGCATAAAGTGTTTGGGGTTTGGGTCATAAAGTTGGATCACAAATGAAAAGTTCTAACATGTGGTATCAGAAAATTGATTGTTGAATTTGTGAATTTTCATTACTTTTAATTATATTAATTGTATTAAGTTTTCGCTGTAAATTAGATTTTGGAAAAAAATTTCTAAAGTTAATTGGTGAATCGAGATATTATTTTGAGTTTTGTTAGACAATGAATTTGTCTCTTTACTGTCGGCCTTCTTCACTAATCTACCCACTATAATTTATGTTATTCTTAATTTATATTATGAAATATATATTGTGGTGATTGAAATTATTGTTTATTTGAATTCTATATTATGTTTAATTTGTTAGCCACCAAAGTGACCAAATTAGTATGTTTAATAGATGTCAAATTAAATAGATTCAATTACTCATGAGTATGTGATGCTTATTAAGAAAAAAAAATTATATTTTATTATAGGTATATTAAAATTTATTGATCATAAATATTTATGAATCGCCCAAAGGGTTGATTATTTGTTTTATAATCTTTGAATATGATTGTGTTATATTTAAATAATTGGTTAAATATGTTTATATATCTAAAGATAATAGACATATCTAATTAGAGTACAAACAATTGCTAATTATATTAATTCAAAATCAAGCTTCAATTATGTTTATTATTGTGCATTATTATATCATTCAAAGGAGATTTTCAATAGACTTTTAATATTTTTATTTAATCTAATTGGATATGAATATATGTTTATGTTTAATACACGAATCATTAATGTATGAGTATGTTCTATTTATTTGCAGTATTTACTCTTATTTCTCTTCATTCGCAAGCTACATCTGTTCAGACGTTCAATGGGCTTAATTTCTCTAAATGGCATGAACAAGTTCAGTTTCACCTTGGTGTTCTGGATCTTGGTTTCACACTCACGACCGAGAAGCCTCCTGCTCTTACTGATTCCAGCAATGCTGAGCTGAGATTTTTCTATAAAGCTTGGGAGAAATCAAACAGCTTGAGCTTAATTTTTTTGTGAATGGCTATAGTAAACAACATAAAATGTACATTTTCTAACCCTGAAAGTGCTAAAGAATTCATGAAATTTGCTGAGGATTGTTCTCAGTCTGACTTTGCTGAGAAGTCTCTTGTTGAGACACTGTTGAGTATGTTAACCAACATGAAATTTGATGGTTCATTTGATGGAATTTGATGGTTCTCATACTATGCATGAGCATGTCGTTGAAATGATGAACATAGCAGCAAGACTTAAGACCCTGGGAATGGAACTGAATGAGAATTTCCATGTGCAGTTTATCATTAAATTCTTGCCTCCTGAGTATGGTCCATTTCACTTGAACTACAACACTATGAAAGCAAAGTAAAATGTGAATGAACTACATTCTATGCTCATTCAAGAGGAAGTACGGCTTAAAAAAGGAGGAAATCACTCAATTTATCTCATCGATCATCAAAAAAGAGCTGTAAAGAAACCTGGAAAGAAGAATAGACAGAACAATCAAAGACCAGTAAAGATTAATGTGTCATCTGCCTCAATTCACAAAGAGGAACATAAAGAAATTAAGGGTCTGTTTGGGGCAGTTGTAGCTTATTGAATAATCTGCTGATAAGCTGATTAAAAATAAGCTGTTGATAAGCTAAGTGCGGTGGCTATTAGAAATTTTTATTTTTTTGGAAAAGTCATATCACTGCCAGAAAGTTGTCGCTGCACCAAGATAGATGCGCTGTGAAAATGCTGCTTTCAGCATTTTCAAAACACATAAGCTGTCAAAACGCAGTTTACCCAAATTGTCCAGGTACATTTTCAAAATGCCACCGCACCAAATAAGCTGTCCCAAACGGACCTTAAGCGTCATTTTTACAGAAAACCTGAACACTATCAAAATGAGTGTCAGAAGTGTAAAGACTGGTTCGAAAAGAAATGTAAACCTTGTGTTTCTGTATGTTTTAAATCAAATTTGGCTGACATTCCTTATAATACTTGTGGATTGATTCTGGTTGTACCGCTCATGTTTCTAAAATGATGCAGGGATTTTTTACAATGCAAACCATAAACCCAAATGAAAAGTTTTTCTTCATAGAAAATCGAGTCAAAACTCTAGTTGAAGTAATTGGAACCTATCGATTGATTTTAGATATTGGAAATCATTTAGACCTTTTTCAAACACTTTTTGTCCCTTTTGTTTCTCGTAATTTGATTTCATTGTCTAAATTTGATTATGTTAAATTTGATTATGTTGTGTTGGATACTCTTTTAAATTTGGGAATGGATGTTTCAGTTTGTTTAAACATAATTATCTCATTGGTTCTAGTATTCTTTGTGATGGTCTATATAAGCTTAAACTTGATAACATTTTTGTTGAGACTTTGATAACCATACATCATAAAGTTGGTACTAAACGTGATTTTATGAATGAAATTTCAGCTTATTTGTGGCATAAATGTTTGGGTCATATATCTAAAGAAAGAATTAAAAGATTGGTGAAGAATAAAATCCTTAATGATTTAGATTTTACTGATCTTTGCATCTGTGTAGATTGTATTAAGGGAAAGCATACAAAACACACACTTAAAAAAGCTGTCACAAGAAGCACACAGCTCCTTGAAATTGTACACACTGATGTTTGTGGACCTTTTGATGTTTCATATTTTGGTGGAGAAAAGTATTTTATCACCTTTATTGATGACTTTTTGTGTTATGGGTATGTCTACTTATTACATGAAAAATCTCCATCATTAGATGCCTTAAAGGTGTTTATAACTGAGGTTGAGCGATAATTAGACAGAAAAGTGAAAATTATTACGTCTGATAGAGGTGGTGAATATTATGGAAGGTACAATGAATCTGGATAATGTCCAAGTCCATTTGTTAAATTCCTTCAAATTAATAGCATATGTGCTCAATACACTATGTCAGGAACACCACAACAAAATGATAGTGTAGAAAGACAAAACCGTACTCCAATGGAAATGGTTAAGAGTATGATGAGTAATTTTTCTTTACCCTCATCATTATGGATGCATACTTTAAAGACCGTTGCATATTTAATGAACAAGATTCCTAGTAATGTAGTTCCAAAGACTCATTTTGAACTGTGAACTGAAAGAAAACCTAGTTTAAGGAAACTGTGTGTTTGGGGTTGCCTAGTGGAAATAAGGTTATATAATCCACATGAACAGAAACTAGACTCAAGAAAAACCATTGGTTTCTTCATTGGTTATCCAAAAGAATCTAAAGGGTATAGGTTTTATTGTCCTAACCATAGTACAAGAATTATTAAAGCTAGAAATGTTAAGTTCATTGAAGATGGTGAAGTTGATGGGAGTTTGGAATCACGTAAAGTGAAGATCCAAGAAATTAGTGTTCAAGTTCATTTACCCAAAATTTCTTCTTAAGTTGTTGAACAGTTTGAAAACTTACAAGAACAACAGATATATGATCAAATACTCCACAATGAAACTGTCACTAATGAGCCTACATTAGATGAAATGCATAAAGTAGTACTTAGAAAGTCTCGATGACAAAAACGGTCAATTATTTCTTATGATTATGTGGTTTATCTACACAAGTTTGAATTTGACTTTGGAGTCGATGAAGATATGGTTTCATTTTCACAAGTCATAGAAAGTGCAATTTTTTCTTAATGATTAGATGCAATAAAAGATGAGTAAAATCGATGGATCACAACAAAGTCTGGGATGTCGTTGAATTGCCTGAAGGTTGTAAAAGAGTAGGGTGTAAATGGGTCTTTAAGACTATGTGTGACTCGAATGACAATATTGAACGATATAAAACCAGACTTGTTGCCAAAGGTTTCACTCAGAAAGATGGCATCGACTATAAAGAAACATTTTCTCAAGTTTCTAAGAATAATTCATTTAGAATTATCTTGACACTAGTAGCTCATTATGATTTGGAGCTACACCAAATGGATGTGAAAACTATCTTTCTAAATGGGGATTTAGATGAAGAGGCCTACGTGAGTCAACTTGAAGGATTTTCAGTTGAAGGAAGGGAACACATGGTGTGTAAACTTAATAAATCAATATACACTATCACGTCCTTTGAATTTAAAGAAAACAATATTAATCGGTGTATATATCTGAATGTCAGTAGGAGCAAGATTATATTTCTCATCCTGTATGTTGATGTCATCTTGCTAGCTACAAATGATCTTGGCTTATTGTATGAAACCTCAAAGAACTTTGAAATGAAGGATATGAGTGAGACATCTTTTGTAATTGAAATTGAAATATTTCGTGATAGATCACAAGGATTGTTAGGGTAGTCTTAGAAAGCATATATTGATAGGGTTCTTAAGAGATTCAATATGGAATGGTGCTTTGCAAGTATTGCTCCAATTTAGGAAGGAGACAAATTTAGCCTTATGCAGTGTCTAAAGAATGATTTGGAACATAAATAAATGAAAAAAAATTCATTATGCATCTATTGTTGGAAGCTTCATGTATGCTAAAACTTGTACCAGACATTAGCTTTGTTGTGAGGATGTTGGGCAGGTATCAAAGTAATTCAGGAATAGATTATTGGAAAGTAGCAAAGAAAGTTTTGAGGTACCTGCAATGAACAAATGACCACATGCTCACTTATAGAAGATCTAATGATCTTGAAGTGATAGAATCTTTGGATTTTGTTGGATGTGTTGATACCAGAAAATCAACATTTGGTTATCTGGTTCTTTTTGGCTAAAGGGGCAATCTCATGGAAAAGTGCAAAACAGACTATCATTGTTGCATCTACTATGGAAGCTGAATTTGTGGCATGCTTCGAAGCTACAGTTAAGGGCTTATGGCTGTGGAATTTTATTTTAGAACTTTAAATTGTCGACAGTAATGCCAAGCCGTTGAAATTTTACTCTGATAACTCCACAACAGTCTTCTTTTTTAAAAACGACAGGTATTCCAAAGTTGTTAAACACATGGAGTTAAAATACATTGTCGTTAAGGAAGAAGTTTAAAAACATAAGGTGTCAATTGAACATAATGACACTAGTCTTATGATTGTGGATCCATTAACGAAAGGGTTGCCATCGAAGACATTTAACGAATATGTCGTGAGAATGAACATTGTTGAAACCCTTTATTAGCTTATGTTTAGTGTTTTCTATGTTTGATACTTCGAGCTCATTTTATTGTTGTTTTTTATATTTATATAACTTGTTTTATCGTTAGTATACATTTTATGTTGTGTAATGTTTAACAAGATTTGACTTTTAATAGACATTTTGGGACCATGATGTATTTCTCATTATGTTAAGTATGTAATTGATATTGTGATACATGGAAGGGACTGTGTCGATAAATTTATACGCAACCGTCATGATTCATATTAGTTTCATACTTATTAGTGAATTATTATTTGATCAATATAAAGAAGAATTTTAACTTATATTTTGTGCAATATGATATGCACTATTAAAAAAAATTACGTAGGCCAAGTGAGATAATACTAACCTTTTAATTGTGGTCCATGTTGCCCAAAAACCCAGTGACGTGGGTGATTTACTTTAATAATAAATGACAATTAATTAGTTAAATTATCATAAATCCTTTTTGATATGTAACCCCTTTATAGATGCAGCTACTAATGTGTGTTATTTATTTTAATTAATTAATTAAATTATCTTAAATCATTTTTATTATGTAACTCCTTTATGGATAATAGTTACTAATCTCTGTTATTTATTTTAATTAATTAATTAAATTATCTTAAATCCTTTTTGATAAGTAACCCCTTATGAATGATGGTTACTTGCATGTGTCATTTATTTTAATAATAAATATCAATTAATCAATAAAATAATCATAAATACACATAATTTGAAGAATGATCCTCTCTCTTCCTAACAATCACCATATAATATTCTCCATCATTAAGTACATAAAATTTCAGGTGATTAGAGAGAGAAACTCCATCTCCTCATATTTAATTCTACAATCATGAATACATGTATTTTTCTCTTATTGATATATGTAAAAATCATGAATTTAAAAATCTTGATCATTATATGCATAAGTGTTTTGGTCATAAAATTGGATCATAAATAAAAAGTTCTAACACTCCAAATTTAGAATTTCTCATAATTCAATCGAATCAATTGTATAATATTTATATGTTAAATTAATCAATTTTATTTAAATCACTATATATAAATTTTGAATGGAATAAGAGATCTAAAAATTAAAAGTTAGAAAGTAATTAACCTAATTAACCCTCCCTAATCCCTAGAGTTTCAGACCGCCTGTCACGCCATTTTGTTCGAGGGTTTCGATTGAACGATTTCCAGAGCTTCGAAATTTCTCCTCCCTTACCCGTCCTCTACTCCTCTCGATTTTGCTCACACGCCGGTTCGATCTCCCTGTTCCATCGCTCGGCAGTGAAGGATCCGAGCGACACGCATTGAAGCCGCGGAGCCCCGCCCCTCTTCCCCATCTTCCGTTTCCTTCACCTCTCGCAGCGATACATCTCCCGCAACTACTGCGGGATTCATATCTCATAGACTTCTCTGAGAATCAGCCTTTTTTACATCAATCGTAAGCTACTGAACTCATTTGACGATCACTTTGTTGTGCAAATAAATTGCAAGGGTATTCACTCTCAATTCAAAACTCTTTCATGCTTCCAACCATGAGTTAGCTTCAAATCAAACTCGCTCCCACTAGACAACTAGTTACACTGAGTCCAGGACATATTTTGTTTAAGAATGTCATGTATCGAACTTTTTTATTGTTGATTTTTCCCATCACATATAAATAAGGAGCCATTAGTTGAGCACTTGAATCGATATTTTTCTGTGTTTTTTGTTGAAATTCTATCTTTTTAGTCTCCCTCATATTTTGGCTTTAAGTCTGTTTTTCATTCACCCTTTTCTTTGTGAGCGGTTCAACTGGATCTTTTTTAGATTAATCCAATTGAGGAGAATCAATCAGACTCATCAGTCTCTCTTCCCTCCTTTTTAGTTTCCCCATCTCTTGTATAGCGTTGGTGTATTTCTATTGATAACATTGGATTCAATGTGTATTATATAAAATCATGGAAGTGAACTCCAAGAATATGAGAATCTAGTTCTTGTTTCTATTGAGTTTCATTCATTTAAAGACCACCTGGGCTTGACCTACAATTTCATGAAGGAAATAGGATGATTTTCTTGTAAGATCTTGTCCAATTGTTACAAGGTATATTTTCTTTCATGTGGATCTCCTCCCTATGAATGTAAAATTTTCAGGCAGTACATGAAGCATAGGAAGGTGGGAGGAAGATCAGTTGAAATAAGGATATGTTTTTTTTGCAATGCTATGAAATAACTGGATATGTTTTAGGCAAATGTTTAGCATTCTAATAGTTTTAGGCAAGAAAATGTTCAAACAGATGGGAGTGGTACTGGCTTTTATGCATCATGTATTCTAGAGTATATGTTACTGCCCTATTTGTATATTGAATATGAAATATACCTATGCAGGGGAAAGATACATACTGGCTTGCATACATCATGTGTTCTAGAGCATATATTACTGCCCTATCTTTAAATTGAATATGAAATATACCTATTCAAGGGAAGTTTACATACGTAGCACACAATTCTTATGTATTAACATACCTCAGACCTAATCTTTGATATTTACATGTATAGCACTTTGGTGCTTTAAACCTATTATGCATGAAAAGTTAGATTTAACTTTAAAAACTGGTAATAGCGTTAATTTTTATGTGATATTAAAGATTTGAGTGCTATTTGTGTAAATATGAAAGTTTAGATGTGATACATGTAAATGAAATTCTAAAAGAGTGTAGAAAACAGAGAGCATTAAGAAGGGAGCAAAACAGCAAACCAGATGACTGATTTACTTTGATTCCTTCTATTCTCCCCTTCATTAATTTCAGAAAACACAGATGCATAATATATACTATAGATGAAATAAGCCTAAGGAGAAATACACCCCTGGTTAGTTAAAGCTGGCAGCTTTTTCTATACAGGAAGTGGAGAATTAGTCTTGTAGTTTGTAATGGACCGTGTTGATTTATTTTCAGAGTGCAGTGGAGCAAGAATATTATTTGCATGACTGGTTGTTATTCCCTTAGCTGCTTTGGTGGAAGAATTTGTAAGCTTATTCGTTTTATCAGTAAATACAAAAGAATTGTGTGTCATGTATGTAAATAACACTTCTTTTTCTTAATTTGTGGATATGTGAATTGAGAAGATCAGAATGCTTTCACTTTTCATTAGTAAATAGTTTTTTTTTTCTTGAATTTGTCATTGTAGTGCATTTTTCTCCTTTGTTGATTTCTTGATTGTCTAGCAGATAACTCCCGACCAATATTTTGAATGCCTTGACCTCTAATTCATGGAGAGCGCCTCCAGTGAAGATGAAGGCTCTCTCAGAGATAATCATGTAGACCTCAACAATGAGAATATGGAACACCACTTGGCAATGGAGGGCAGCGGTCATTTCAATGATTCAGAAAGTCTTCTCCCTTCTCATGAAGAAGCCTCTGAAAATATTGAACCGTTTATTGGCATGGAATTTGAGTCTGAAGAAGCCGCAAAGGAATCCTACATGTCATATGCGAGTCGGGTTGGATTCTCCGTACGCATCAGCAAGTCTCGCCGTTCAAGGAATGACGAATCCATTATCATGAGACGTTTTGTGTGTTCCAAGGAAGGTTTTCATATGAAAAAGAGCAATTATGAAGATGGTAAGAAAAAGAGAAAGCGTGCAACCATTAGGGAAGGTTGTAATGCCATGATTGAAGTTATTCAAAAATATTATGGGAGATGGGTTGTTACTAAGCTTGTTAAGGAGCATAATCATGTTATATCAGCTCCAAGTCGTGTAAGGTACATTGCACCTGAAGAATATGCTGGCATGGAACCATTTGTTGGAATGGAGTTTTCATCTCATGAAACTGCACAAATGTTTTATTATGCTTATGCTGCTCGCACTGGATTTGATGTCCGGATTAGGCTTTCACGTCGTTCAACACGGGATGAGTCCTTTGTTATGCGACGTTTTGTATGCACCAAAGAGGGCTATAGTACATACGAGGAGAATTTTGATGACAGTAAGAAGAAAAGAAACCGAACTCCTACTAGAGAAGGCTGCAAAGCAATGTTCGAGGTGATTAAAAAGGATTCTGACCGATGGATTGTTTCTAAACTCGTCACAGAACATACACATGACCTTGTTATTGCACCTGGCAAAGTACACTACATCCAATCACAAAGTGAAGTAGTCGTTCTCGCAAAAAGTGGTGCTGTTACTCGTGAAAAATCTGCGGCACTAACAAACTCAAAGCCACGGTTTGGAGATAAAATTGGACGCTTTGATAGTCTTTCTTCAAATGATCAGGGGTCAAGGGCGGATTTAACGAATTCCTGTCAAAATTCCTTTGAATTTGAGGAGTCCCAGTTTTTATTGGAGACTTTGAAGAAGATGCAGGCTGAGAATCCTGCATTCTTTTATGCTTTTCAAGTTGATAAAAATAATTGCCTAATAAATGTATTTTGGGCTGATGCAAAAGCTAAGATGGCTTATTATTGTTTTGGTGATGCTGTAACGGTTGATACTTCACACAAGGAGAATAAGAACGTGATGCCTTTTGTAATGTTTACTGGTGTTAATCACCACTGCCAGTCGGTAACTTTTGGGTGCGCCCTGCTGACAGATGATAGTGAGGCATCATTTATCTGGCTGTTTGAAAACTGGCTTGTAGCTATGTGTGGACGCCCTCCAATTTCACTAATTACTGATCATCATGAAGCGATGGCTGCCGCAATTTCGAGTGTTTTCCCAGATGCCTGTCACCGACTTAGCCGATACCATATTTTAAGAAAATGCAGGGAAAGATTGTCCAATCTGTATTTCATTCATGGAAGCTTGGAGACTAGTTTTGAGATGGAGTTTTTGAAGTGCATTGACGAGCCAGAAACTGTTCAAGTGTTCGAGCTGCAGTGGAAGTCTATTCTGGATAAATATGACCTGGGTGAGAATACTTGGCTACAGTTCTTGCACAGCATTCGCCACAAATGGGTTCCAGTGTACCACAAAGGCACTTTTACGGCAGATATATCTTTAGCCGAAAAACCAGAAAGTTTGAGCATGTTCTTCGAAAAGTACTTCAATAAAAAAATGTCCTTGCAGGTCTTCATCAGCATCCTCGATCAGGCGATTGCTGTTTGGTATGAAAGAGAAGCACTAGAGGATTTTGCTTCATCATATACCAGACCATCATTGAAAACTCCATCAAGTTTGTTAAAGCAAGCAGCAGAAATATATACGAGAACAATATTTGATGCTTTTCAGGATGAGTTTGTAGAATCTCTAGGTTATTTCGCTGATAAAATTGAAGATGGGGTCATCAGTAAATATACTGTCACAAAAGATGTAGATGCGTGCACTTGTCTTGTGACCCATGATTCCTCGGATGAGAGGACAAGTTGTAGTTGTTTCAAATTCGAGAGGTCCGGCATCTTATGCAGGCATATCTTGAGAGTATACTTAACAGTTGATGTTCGTATTGTGCCCGAGCACTATATTTTAAAACGATGGACAAAAGATGCAAAGAATGGATTTGTTTTGGATGAATGTGCAAGGTACAGTGATCTTGTTTGTCAAGTCATTAGGTTTTCGAAGGAATAGGATCAGCATCTCCGGATGCTTTTAGTATTACAAAACATGCACTTAGTATGACTGTTTTTAGTGCTTTTAATGCAATTGTGAGATTAGGAAAGCTAGCTACCTGAAAACCAACGCCTGTAAAATAAACACTTGGACTGGTACAGCAGTGGTTGAATCAGTGATTGAATCAAGACAAGTTTTGTTTAAAAATTGTGCAGTTATTTGCGTGATTCAAGGTTTTGTTGACCACTGCCACAATATCAAAGGCAGTACCATATAAATCTGTCAGCTCAATATGAACAGAGAACAGTGTTGTTCATGTACTCAGCTTCAATGAGAACTCAACTAAGGTAACCATATGCATATTCATTCAAATTCATTTGGACAAATACAAGGAAATCTCATGCTTAAATTTTATGAGTAGAGGTAGAGGTGATCGGCGATATCAAATGTCAGGTAGATCTCTAGATCTCTAGAAATCTTCCCATCTCGAAGTTTTGAGAATGACATTTTAAGAAATCACATGACTCAAATATTGCTTAACGCTTCAATCTATGTCCTAAAGGTTTAAATCCTATGTCAAGTTCCCGATTTTGGTTTCTTTGAACACCACTTTTAGTGTCATTGGGTTTATCTCATAAGCATGTTCTATTTGACTAGAAATTTATTAAAATTTTACATTTAGTGATCCTAAGTATGATTATGAAAGTTCTGAATTGAAAATTACCTGATGATTCGTGCTTGATTAGAACTTTTCTTCGTCCCGATGTAGCATTTGTATCTTCTGATAGTGTGCCTTCATGTGTTTGAAATCTATTGAATTTTGTTCATAATACACTTTTTTGACTATTTTTTCATTTATTATGTTGTAGTGTAACCTCAAGTTGGAATGCTATTTTATTATCTTTTTTTAAGGAATGGTAAGAGATTATTATACGAGTTTCAGCCACCCCTAATGTGCCTAACAATTCGAGTACAACCTCCTTAAGGCCAACGGTGCTAGAGGGGATTTGAACCCCTGACCTGAGGAGTCTTATACCGTGGATGCCAACCAATTGGTTGGGGTTCGCGGCACAAGTTAGAATGTTATTTAATACATGTAGACAAAAGTGTTTAGTGTTTCCAAAAATTTTGGGTCTAATTAAGGCTCTTTATTAGAGTTGTTTAAAAGATGTTAACTCGTCATAGGTTATTTATCGAAGATGCTTGATCGGGCCTTGGTGGTCGATCAAACCAATTTGTCTGTCAATTGAGTCGGGGTGGCTGATCAAACTAATGTGGATGGTTGATCGGGCCTTGGTGGCCGATTAAACCAATTTGACAATTAATCGAACCTTCATGGCCGATCAAACCAAATTTGATCGGTTGATTCAGCTGAGGCGGCTAATTCAACCGAAGTGGACGATTGATCGAGCCATTGTGGCCGATTGAACCAAGTTTGATGGTTGATCGTCACTTCATGGCTGGTCGAACTAAATTTGATCGGTTGATCGAGCCGGGGCAGCTGATTGAATTGAAGTGGACAGTTGATCGAACTAAGTTGATGGCTGGTCGGTTCTTCTTGCCCGAAGTGGATGGTTGATCAGACCTTCATGACCGATCGAACCAATTTGATCTGTCAATCGAGTCAGGGTGGCCAATCAAACTAATGTTATTAATCCTTTGGTTGTTATAAACTTTTTTCCCCTATTTTGCTCCAACACTGCCTCTAGAAATTGCTTCTTCATAATTTTCCTTATTCTTTCACTTTACTGTTAACCTCACTTTCACTCCATGCTCGTCCTTCCCTCTTTTCACAAACATGTTCCTCCTTCCCCCCTTTTCACAAACCACGAATTAATCATATAATCAACTGATAATAGTGGTATTAATTTATAATGATCACATTATTTATCATAAAATTAATCATTTTAATTATGATTAAATTTATATAATCATAATTAATAATCAATTCCAGTTTCTCAATTCAAATTTACTAACCACCTATTCATATTTTGGGTGTAACTTTCTTATTATTTCCTCAGAATTTCAAGTTTTGGGATGATACAAAAAGCTAACTTAAATTTCTAGGATTTTTATGTTAATCACTTTGTTTAAGTCTTACCTTTGAGTGTTTAAAAAACTTGAGCAATAAATCTTTTTTACTCAAGTTGGCAGGAGTGTCACCTATAAATAAGGCGATTTACTTACATTTGGGTATCCTTTTTTGTTCAATTGAAGAAATAATTGTGTTTTCTTGCTTATTTTGTGTTCTACAGTGCCCTGATGGGTAAGTGAGACATGCTTCTACATTAGATGCTTTAATGCTAGTGATCTTACAATTTGGAGAAAAAGAATATACATTTTCTTATTGCCAAAGCTCTCCTTGGACTTTATCTTTCACTCTATCTTGTACAATCTCAAAATGGTGTCAGTTTCCACTATCCTTACTATCACAATGGTATCATGAGCTCTTGGAATTATTGAGCTTTTAGCTCTAAATTGGTTTTTGACCAAATTAACCTTGCTTTAGGGCATCATAGTGGTCATGGTTGTATGGTGATCATAGCCATCAAGTAAAGCCCTTTTTAGTTGTCAAAACCTGGCTCGGGGCTTATAATTTTTAATGCGGTAATGGGCATCAGACGGTGAAATTTTTATTTTTTTTTTTCATATTCTATCACTAATAGTTTACAATCCAAAAAATTTGAAAAAGCCACTAAAATGAGTATATTAAAGTAATACAGTTGATTGTATGTTCGGTGTTTTTTTATAAATATTTGTTTCTCACTTACTCGACTTTTAAACAAAAACCTAAAATATTAATTCAAAAAAAAGAGTTATAACTACTAACGAATACTTAAACTTTAAAACTAAAGTAACATAAAAAAAAAATAATAATAATATGCATGCTAGCCATAAATACAATAAACTAGCATAAAAGTATTTGATAGTTTACATTTTCAAATATGATTGTTCAAAATAGCTCAGCAGATGGAATGCATTGTACTATATCTTAATTGGTACAACTTAAACAATGCTCTTGTGAAGATTGTGTTGTATACATGTATACATACATACATACAACACAGCATTTATAAGAGCATTGTTTAAGTTGTATCAATTAAGGTATATCAATATCAATAACATTTTTAATTATGTGCCCGAATATTTTAATGACAATCATAAGGGGGTGGATTCTATCATTTAAGATGCACAAATAATCATACTGTATAACTCCTATCATCCATATGCTTATCTCATTCAATATAAGATAATCGATATATCTTTAAATAATGTGTAATTAGTTATTATGGTAGAAAAATATATCTTTCACTATGATATGATCAATAAATAAAAGACTATATAAATCAAAATAAAACTAGGGCAATTTAATTTAGCAAATATCAGTAATACCAATGTAAATGATTAAGATGAAATAAAACATTATTGGAACCTTAGAAGTAAGTATTGACCATGAAATTTTTGCCCTTATAGTCCCTAAGTTATAACTCCTTCAATTGAGCACCAATAATATAAAATTATTCATATTAATAAATTTTAATTACATTACTAATTATGCTGCTTAATTATATATATATTTTTAATTTTCTTGTTTCTTATTATGCATTACATTTATATTATTATTCCTGAATTACAAATTAAACTTTCTTAAAATTATTATTTTCAAATTTATTATTATATTATTACTTTTATGTTTTAAATTTCATATCCAACCTTATAAGATATAACATATTGCATCAAAGAAGATTTAAAATTTAACAATATTTTAAATTATAGTAATTTCAATCAAATATTAAGTTAGAACTTTACCTTTTATCTTATTGATGCCAAAATTCAGGGGAAATTATTACGTCTGGAGTCTGGACGTAGCCACAACGAACATGATATACTGATCGCGCGAGATTTGTTCTCTTTCCGACGATCGGTGTGTCCGTCCATTGTCCGGACGCATCCGGGCTCCGCAATAATTTTTCCAAATCCAGTGTCGTTCTTAGCTCGATCCGACTCAAAAATCGGTATGTGTTATCGCTTTGCTCGGGTGAGCGCTATTTACGTATGTCATATGCACGCAGTTTTGCGTGCGTATGACCCCGAATAACCTTCCAATAACTCAATTATTGGGGGTTATTGAGAAGTTATTAGGGGTATTAACCTCAATAACATCTCAATAATATCCCAATAACCCACCAATACATTGTGGTTCGACGCTTATTTTTTTCTGTCATTCGAGGGTTTTGTGAGGTTATTGGGCGTATTAACCCCAATAACAGCGACATAACCCTCCAATACCTCCCGAATAACTGTCATACGCATGCAATTCTGTGTGTGTATGACGTACGTAAATATTTTTCCACTCGGGTAATCTAGCCTCACCGACCGATGAGGTTCCCCCCACTCTTTGCTTTGTCCTTTGCTTTGTCCTTGTGCAGAAGATCATGCTGACGTCTCACTGCTTAGCTTTGACGTCGGTTATTGTCATTGCTCTTGTTCGATGTTTGCTCAAGCTTGAAATCAAAATGATGGCTTGCTAGTGATGACCCTAGACCACAAGTTGCATGTCAAACACCTTCCCTTCTCTCCCTACTTCATTGTTTCGCTCGGGTCGACGATCGATGCTCAATACTCGATGCCTACAACTCATGAAATGATGTCTTGCTAGCGATGACCCTAGACCACAAGTTGCATGTCAAAAACCCTTCCCTTCTCTTCCTGCTTCATTGTTTCACTCGGGTCGACGATCGATGCTAGATGCTCAACGCTTGCCTACAACTCATGAGTGGATGATTGTAAGCTTCGATCGATCGGGAGCTGCTCTAGACCTCATAAGAGATCCCACTTCCATCTTCTTCCTTTGGGCCGCTCAACACAGTCCTTTGGCTCTAATTTTGCCCTCTTTCACTTCAATCAAGATTGAGGTACTCGCTTTTTGCTCTCCCATGCCTCCTCTTAAAACTTGATTTGACTCCTTTCATTTGTAAGGATGGCATTACAATGAGAATAAATTTGAGTGTTACAATATTTCCTACTTATAAAACTTTCGTCCTCAAAATTTATAAATCTCCCACAAGCCATTTAAAGCATGAACTATTCAGAAAATTTCATAATAAAATCTTGTTCTTATTCATAAAGAAAAAATGTTGATAAGTAAAATACTACCCCCCACATCTGAAAGAAGATAATATAATAAGGATAATATCTCATCTCAAGTAACATAATTGAAATTGCAAACAATCTCTGAAGCAAAAATACACTAGAAAGACCCATATAACATGTATCGAAACATAACCCTCATAAGACCCTATTAGCATCAACATCAGCAACAGTAGGTTCTTTAGGCTCTATAGATGTAGTGCCTGGTCATTCGTTCCCACTTTGAAAGCCCCCGTGCTAGCTTGTGATATTAACTTTTGCTCATATTGTGGCACACTAATCCTCCTTCATAACATATTATAGAAAAAGTGGCTATCCCTTTACTTCTTTATGACATAGGTGCATCTCTTGCATAGGACACAAGATGTGGTGCAGATGTGCCTCCCGCGTCCCACACTCACGAGCGCGAGAGATGAGAGACGGATCATAAACCCTATTTTTCTTCTTTTTATGATTTCTTTCATTTTATTCTTCATTCATTTTCAAATCTTTTTTATTTATGTGTGTATTAGGGGTTGGATTGGTGTTTTAGGCTCAAATTTTTTGTTAGGACAAATGTCAGCATCTGTTTTCCCTTTGAGGGTTGTATCCCGGGGATTAGATGTGCTTTAATTGAATTTGTCTCGAGGTGGTTTTATCATCCATATCCCCTTTTACATCCTTGTCACGTCACTCTCGACTGCCATTCATTGCTGCAACTGCTCAGGAAAACATTCCAGTTGCTATTCTCTGCAGCTCCAACACTCACCATTGCCTTCTCCTTCCCCCGCTTCGCTGCCCAAGCAATTCTAACCCACCAAAATTGTTGTTGCCACTATCACACTATCATATATTGTTGTCAGAAACCTCTTCTTCTTAGTATTTTCCTGCAGCCTCCCCCTCCCTTTCGGCATTGCTTCCACCCAAACCACTTCTTTCTAAACTTTTTCCTGCTGTTCCAGCCCGCCCACCGTGTCGTTACCACCTAGGACAGCTAGGGAACACCATTTTGCTATTTTGTTGGTACCCACCCCAAGTCCTCGCAGCCACTATCCAGAACAACAATCATATTTGTTGTACCTTGCTTTTCGCACCTCCCCCGCACTGCTACCAACATTTATTTGCTGCCACTACACCCACCAGCCATTCGATCCACTTAGCCGACCTTCACCACCCTTGGTATACACTTTATCGGTGCTTACTTGTGTCATGTTATTCTATTTTTCATTTCAAGTTTGTTAGTTGTAACCGTCTATTTTATTTTAGTAATTTTATTTATTTATTTTTTATGACTTGAGTTAACTCTGGTATCATTTGGTATCATAGCTAGCATAATTCTAGGCTTATGCTAGGGTTGCTAGCATACGTCATACCTACTCCTTTGTTCACCAAAAAAAAAAATTTATCTCCCTACATCACCATTACCTCCTTCCACTTACCCACACGTCAAAATTTTGAATTGAAGGTGGATTTGCCATATTTTGATGACCACATGAAGATGGACAAGCTTTTCATGTGACTATGGACCTTGGAATGTGGCTTTGAGTGCCAGAAAGTCTAACCAGACATAATACTAAAACTAGCTGCCAACAAGTTAAAGAATAATGCATTTTTTTGGTGGCAAAATTTGAATTTCATACTCCAGCATGAGAGAAAAGACAAGATCACTACGTAGTCCACGATAAAACAGGAGATGCAGCGCCGGTTCCTACTAGCTCACTACAGACCAGATGCTCAGATCCAAACTTCCAAAGTGGAGAGATCGCTTCACCGAGCGGCCACCACATCTTACAGGCAAGGTCAATCATAGGATCTTATAGCCATAATACGCCAGGGGGACATCCAAAATGACCCCGCCTTAGGAGTCATTAGTTTCGAGTGGAAAATAATGAGCATGCCAAACTCCAGCCTGTCAGGAAGTGTTTCAAGTGCCGTAGGTTTGGGCATAACAAATTTGATTGCACAACTAGGAGGATGATCTCTTTCACTAATTAGGGAGTGGTTGAAGAAATAAATGGTGATACAGGAGAAGATGAAGATTTCATATATGATTCTTAACTTTCGGCTGACGAGCAAGAGACATATGTGATTTGAGCTGAACCTAAGAGAGAGCTCCAATTGAGTTGACTGTAACTGTTCTAGAAATGTAGCGAGTCTAAGGTAATAGGCATTCATGCAGAGTATGAAATTGTGGTGCCTCGAGCTATCGTTTTGCAGATGTTGAGAAGAGCATTAATAGGAATTGTATTGGATTTCCAAAAGGGTTGCGAGTTAGAGAAGTTGATATCGGACAATAGGGCAATTCCAGATAATAGAAATTCAGATTTTTTTACATATATAGTTGACCCGATCCACAATTACATAATTATTTAAGTCAGAAAAGATGACCAAAATGTTGACCCAATTTTATATTCAGCGGCTAGTGTGGAAAATAAATGTGTGATTAAATTGATTAATGGTTTATACACTATGGGTACTACTCAAGTATAAGTATCGTTTCAAGTAATATAAAGTTTTCTTTAAAAACCTCAATATCGAACTCACAAGGAATAAGGAATTTACTATGTTAACTTAGAAATATTTCTACTTAAACTATAAACTAAATTCACATGAGAATAATATTGAACTGTTTGTAAAAGTTTATAACTAAAGTTGCTACTTCTAACTTAAAATGAAAGTAAATGCAAAGTCTATAAATTATTGATGTGTAAGGAAGTAAGATTATAATAAAAAAGTTTTCCCCCTTTGCAAAGAGATTGTAAATCAGTGTAGGAATTAAATGATTAAAGATGAAAATGAGGTATTGTGACAAAAAGGAGCATACCTATTATTTACCCCTTACGAGCATAAAGAATATTAGGTAATCTAAAGTTAGTTCCAGCTTGTGTGGTTATGTTGAGTAGATTCTAGTGTCTCACTTCTAGATTACCCATTGTGCCCTCTCTATAGGATTAACCAGGGGCCCTTAGTTCCAACTTTGGACCAAATTGGTAAAGGATATAGCTTGTCACCCTATAAACACCAATTCTATGCCCATAAAAAACTTATCTCCCTATATATTTGCACTCCCCCTGGATTTGACATCTCTTTCCTCCAAGGTTTAGTGTGGTACTCATTAGTTGGTGTAATCATAGCCCTCCTGGGTCATTATGTTTTACAATGGGTTTTAACATCACAATAGACCAATTTGCAAATTAAATAAGGAATCGATAAAAATACCATCACAACTTATTTGAATAAAAGAATTCTTTAAAACATTTTAATCCCACACATCATTACTTCTTATTGCAAGGAAAAAAAAAGAAAATTAATCAGAAATCATGGGGATAACAAAACAAAATATTATATATATAAAAACCAAGTTTACAAGACAAATCTTAAACAAAAGTACAAATACCTAATTCAAATTTCTCCCCAAGAAATCCTCTGAAGTTTTCTGACAGAACTTGACTCCATAAGACTCACACAAGACTCTACAATCACCAAACTCCCGCTCACCCCTATAGTGGCCTAAACTACTAAAAAAAAAGTTTCTCTTTATTTTTTCTTTGGACATGTAGAAATGTCTTCTATGTATAAAGCTCTGAAACTAAGGGTCACTTAAAGCACATTTTCAAAATTTCTCCAAATTCATTGAATCTTGGCAAAACAATTTATGGCTCCTTGGTGCCCAACCGTCGCGCCTAGACGCCCAACCGTCGCGCCTAGGCGCCCAACCGTCGCGCCTAGGCGCCCAACCGTCGTGCCTAGGCGCCAGCCATCGAGTCTCCTTAACACCTAGGCGCCAGGTCACCTTATATATCTTTTGGCTTCATTTGACTCATTTTTGCTCCGTTTTTATCTTTTTTTCTCTTAAACTCCATTTCTTGCACCTGAAATCAAAAAAACATAAATTATCTTTTATTAAAGCTCAATATCATTAAAAATAAGCATGAAATACACATAAAAAATAAGTAATTTTAAGGCGTGCCAATAGCCAACTTCTTGAGCCTCCCCTATTGAGGGAGATCCATTATGTACGAGATGAGACTCTTTTTTTCCAGTTCTGAAAGCTCATAGAGAGTCATTGGGGTATTAAATTTAGTTCATCAATATACCTATCGACAACTAATTAGAAGGAATGGATGAACTATTGTTGAAAATCACATTAGGTGCTCTGTAGGAAAGAACATCTAACAATGAAACCTAGATTCTATCAGAGAAGAAGAAGAAGGGGCTTCTCCTGAATGGTTGCTAATGAGAGTGACACAACCTACCACAAATTCATCCTGGAATTGTTTTTTTCTTCACATACTTGTTTATCAGTTAAATTTCATTGAGTGCGAGAAGTGGAAGAAGGTCTAAGTCCTAAGGGCTTGAGAGTTATTTTGAAGGAATCTGCGCCATTATACAGGTCTGGCCAAGGTTGTGTCAAAAGAGAATAGATATTTATTCTATGAAGATATGTTTTGGAATGACAACACCTATATAATTAACTTATCAGGAGATTGTTATATTTCTACCCCTTTCAACGTGATCGACCTAATGTCATCTTACAAGGATAATGAAGCTTCGATGGGTGAGTTTGAAGCTCCCCCAACCTCGAGAAACAAATGCAGGTGCGTCTTCTACATCGAACACCTGACGCAGCGTCGGTGTGCCTCCTAGACAGAATGCGGGAAACTACAACTCCCAAAAGAGCGGGGGTAGGTCGCAAGTCGCGTTTTCCTTCTTTTTATGATTTATTTCCTATGATCCTTCATTCTATTTTAAACCTTTTCCATATATGTGTGTATTAGGGTTTGGATTGGCAGTTTTGGGCTCATATTTTCTGTTAAGCCAGCCTTTGACGTCTATTTTGCCCTTTTAGGGTTGTTTCTGAGGGATTAGGTGGTGTTTTGACTATATCTATATCCTGATGTGGTGCTTATCTTCCCTACCTCCTTTTGCTTCCTCTCCACATCGCTCTATGCCACCCTTCATCGCAGTAGCCACCCAAAATATTGTTATGGTTACTATTTGCTCTAATTTCAGCCATCATCATTGCCTTCTCCGCTAGTTCTAACCCACCAACTTTGTTGTCATTACTATCCCACCATCCTATACCAGTGCTGCCACTCTTAAACCTCTTCACCTTATTGTTTTTATGCAACCTCTAGCCAACCAGCAGCCTCCTCTACCCTTCTGGCATTGTTGCCTCCCAAACCTTCCCTTTTCAATCTTATTTCTACTATTCCAACCCTCGCATCGTTCTGCTACCGCCCAGAACAGCCAGGGAACACCGCTTTCTTGCTTTTTCACCACTACCCACCTCAACTCTTCTCCGCCACCATCCAAGTCAGCAATCATACATGTTGTCCCTACATTTTCACACATCCTCCTCTCTGTTACCAGCATTCCTTTGTTGTCGCCACACCCGCCAGCCATTCCAGTTCACCAAGATGACCTTCACCACTCTTGGGATGCACTTTAGTGCTACTTACTTGTGTCGTGTTATTCTATTTTTTCTTTCAAGTGTGTTGGTTGTAACTGTTTATTTATTTATAATAATATTAGTTGCTTTCCTATTGTGGTTTGGTTTAACTCCGGTATCACTTTAGCATATCTCTAGCCCTTTCATGTTGTTAATGCTTCCACTCTCATGGCTTCTTTGGGGTATATCACTCTCTCTTAGAAGGGTTATGTTTTCCTAGTCTAACACTCTTATACATCCACATTTTTCTTTCATGCCATTTCTTCAAGTTCTACATTAGCCACACCATATAGTTCAACTTGGATTTTAAGTTCTCAAATTTTGACAAGTCTTCTTTGTTATTTGTCATTGTTTCCAATGGTTTTATCATTTGTTTGAAAAAGTCTATATATCTCAATTATAGGAGTTATCCATTTAAGTTGTTTTGTATGTTTCCAATTTTTATTAATTTTCAACTCATTCATTGTCTAATTATAAACTTACAATTGCTCCATAAATTTATTTCCATCTCATTTTGTTGTTTAGAATCTCATTACGAAGAAGTTAATCTTTGGAGTTTTTGAAGGGGTTTACTATTTAATGAATAAGGTCCCTTCTACCTTCTCTTTCGTTATTACTTCACATTAGTATCATTATCATTTGGGTTGTCATTCACTTCAAAGAATTTTGATTTTGTTATTGTTTTATTCTCTTTATCTTGGTTTGAATGTGATATACTTGTTAGTTATACAAACATTATCAAGTATCGTTCCATCTTCTATATCAACGTTTATTAGTGTCTCATTTGGGTTAGTTGATTTTGATTTTTTGTAATCCTAATTGTGTTCTTAGTAGAGTCTAAACACTTCGTTATTTTTTTATGTTATTTTCGTGTCACATGAGTGTCCTTGTGCACAAATTTGAGTCTTATTTGTATTTCACACAATTCAGAAATAAAAGTTTATAATTATGCTATAATTAAAATTTCCATGTTGATAATGCTTAGGTGTATATATTTGTAATTTACTTATTTTTTATGCCGCCAATGGAACGACATATTAGTTTTTTGCAGTTTTATATACTCGCATTTTATGTGCAAATGATCTTAAATGTTAGATAGTAGGAACAGTAGAAACACCCACAATAAGATAAAACTCTAAAATTCAAGCCAGTCAATAGAACGATAAATTCCTAATTAACCTGTATAAGTTTCAAAACAAGTTCTTAGATGATTTATAAATGAGATTTTTTTTAGTTGTTTATGTTGGGCAGTCCACCGAATTTAATTTGCTTCCTAATTAAGTATCCCACTTACCGCTCACCTACCTCCTACCTATCGCTCTCATGGTTTCTATAAATAATATCTTTTAGTTTAAAGGAAATGCAAGTCAGGCAAAGCCAAGCAAGGCCAAGCCAAGTCATCTTGAGAGCTAAGAGAAAGAGAGCAAAAAGAGAGCGCCAAGTCATCTTGAGAGCTAAGAGAAAGAGAGCAAGAGAGAGAGAGAGAGGAAGGGAGAGAAGAAAATAGAAATTTTTTTGTGACGATGTAATTCCTCAACGATGTAATTCCTCAAAGTAGTAAAATCCTCTGTAGCTCCGTGGACGTAGGCAATTTTTCCGAACCACGTAAATCTGTGTTTCGTTCTGGTGTTTTTTTCTCGTTCCATTTTTTGCTTTATTGCCGTCATTTTTTTCACAACAACTGGTATCAAAGCATTTGTTGGTTCAGATCTAAGGAAGAACAATGGACGGAGACGAAGTGATGACATCGAGGATCGAGAAGTTCAATGACACAGATTTTACTTACTGGAGGATGCAAATATAAGTCTACCTCTATGGAAAGAAACTTCATCTTTCGTTACTGGGAAAACGACCAGAAAAGATTGACAAGGCAGAATGGAATATGTTGGATCGACAAGTTCTGAGGGTTATACGATTAACCCTATCGAGATCGGTTGCCCACAACGTTATCAAGGAGATGACTACTGCAAATCTCATGACAGCTTTATTATGTATGTATGAAAAACCATCGGCGAATATCAAGGTGCATCTGATGAAAAAGTTATTCAACTTGAAGATGACGGAAGGTGTGTATGTTGCTCAACATCTAAATGATTTCAACACTATCACAAATCAGTTGTCGTCTGTTGAAATTGATTTTGATGATGAGATACGTGCGCTAATATTGTTGGTTTCATTGCCAAATAGTTGGGAAGCCCAAATAGTTGGGAAGCTATGAGGATGGTAGTTAGCAGTTCTGCAGGTAAATCTAAATTGAAATATGATGATATTCGTGATTTGATTTTTGCTGAGGAGGTGCTCTAGAAAGATTTTGGCGAGACCTTGGGTTTGAGTTCAACACTGATTGTTGATTCCAGAGGGAGATCACAAGACAAAAACTCAAACCGTGGAAGATCAAAATCAAAGTCAGGTGAGTCCCGATAAACAAGTAACTTGCTGGAATTGTGGAAAAACTGGCCACATAAGGAGGAACTGCAGGAATCCTAAGAAGAAGGAGAATGATAATATGACGCTAATGTTGTAACTGAAGAAATACAGGATGCACTATTTCTGGCAGTTTACAATTTTGTTGATAACTGGATACTGGATTCAGGGGCTTCCTTTCATACATCTTCCCGTTGGGAGTTAATGCAAAATTATGATTATGAATGCAAAATTATGTTACAGGTAACTTTGGGAAGGTATATCTGACTGATGGAAAAGCTCTGGACGTGGTGAGAATGAGAGACGTTGATATTACACTCCCTAATACTTTGCAAAAGGTCAGACACGTTTCTGATTTGAAGAAAAACCTCATCTCTGTTGGGCATCTCAATGAGGGTGGTCATTCGGTAGTGTTCTCAGATAACACCTGGAAGGTTACTAAAGGAGCATTAGTACTGGCTCGAGGTAAGAAAACTAACACACTATATATGACTACAGGTTTACTCAGACGATGACACATGAGTCAGAGGTGCATTATGGGAAAGCAGAAGAAGGTCAATTTTCTGAAAAGTGATAGAGCGCCAAAGGCAGGAAAACCAGACCTTGTACATATAAATGGTGGAGAAACCACAGAGTTATGAAGAAATCTTGCAAGATGAGAATTCGAGCAAGTGGGAGCTGACCAAGAAGGAGGAGACAAATTCTCTACCAGGGAATCAGACTTGGGAGCTGGTAGAACTTCTATCGAGAAAGAAGGCATTGCACAACAAGTGGTTGTACCGGGTGAAGAGTGCGCTTGGTGGCAGTAAGAGCTACAAGGCTGGACTTGTTGAAAAGGGCTTTTAGCAGAAGCAGGACATTGCTCATGCAGTGGGAGTTGTAAGCAGATACATGAATAACCCAGGAAAGTGCTTGTCGGTACAAGGCTACGTTGATGATGATATGTCAACTAAGGGTGTTACTCGTGAGAAGCTGATGTTGTGCTCAACTTCAGCTGGTCTTCTGACATGAAGAACAAGGTTTTGAGTTGCAGATGTAGAGGATATCATGCTTGAGGAAAAGGTCGGTATAGCTAGTAGATGATGCAACAAATAGGTGATGTAGTCAATGTCCCAGACTCTAAGTGGGAGAATTGTTGGGTAATGTGGAGACCTAGTCCACCGAATTTAATTAGCTTCCTAATTAAGTATCCCACCTACCGCTCACCTACCTCCCACCTACCGTTCTCATGGTTTCTATAAATAGTTTCGTTTGGTTTAAAGAAAATGTAAGCCAAGCAAAGCCAAGAAAGCCAAGCAAGGCCAAGCCAAGAGGCCAAGCCAAGTCATCTTGAGAGCTAAGAGAAAGAGAGAGAGAGAGAGAGAGAGGAAGGGAGAGAAGAAAATAGAGATTTTCTTGTAAAAGTCGAGGAGCTCGACGGTGTAATTCCTCGAAGTAGTAAAATCCTCTGCAGCTCCGTGGACGTAGGCAATTTTGCCGAACCACGTAAATCTGTGTGTCGCTCTGGTATTTTTTCTACGTGTAATTTTTTCTCATTCTATTTTTCGCTTTATTGCCATCGTTTTTTTCACAACAGTTTATTATTATGTATTTGAGGCATTAAAGTTGCTAAGTTAATCATTACACACACACGAGTAAATGAACTGAAAATAAAATTAAGCTTAAAATTTATTAAAAATATATTTAATTCATTGTAGAATATGTACTTCAATTGCAATGTAAAATTAAGGGCGGTCTTAAATTAAGTATAAGAAAATTTTTATCAGTCGTTAATAAAAATTGGTCCTATATCATTCTATATGAAATGAATCATATTACATGATCTATTTTTTAAATAATTATAACATTAGATTTATTTTGTATCATACAATGAATGTAGTTAGTTTAATTTATTCGGAAGATAGAACTTATCTTATTAATAATAATTCAAAATTCAAAATGGTCATAAAGAACAATATATTTCATCATATATTAATTACTTTTTAAGGCAAAACTAATTGAAAAATTAATTTAAGGCAAATTCTAGAATATTTAATTCTAATTTATCATGTCATAAGATCAACAATCATTTTAATTTTGCATTTAAATATAGGGCTTGCTTGAGCCACACTTAATATATAAAGCTGATTCTAAATTATAAGTATGTAGAGAAAGGTTCTTGAATGAGACTCAGTTAGCCACCACTCTAATTCTAAGAGAAAGTGTTGTTAGTAAGATAAAGATATAACATATATTGGTTGTCACTTTTATCTTGATACCTTATGTTCATCATGATAAAATATTTAAATACTTTGAGTGGGTTTATCTTATATTTATGAGAGATTTAGGATCTCAAAAGCAATTGCTAAACATGGTGTTAAGCCAGAGTAACTTTTTCTTAGCTCGACTAAAAGAGGGAGTGTATTCTTTTTTTATTATCCATTTATAAGAGAGAATTCTTAGTCTTGTACTGACAATAGAGAGTGAGAGAGGGGAGAGAGAGGACGGAGGGAGGGAGGGAGAGGGAGGGAAAGGAGCGGGAGAAGGAGAGTGATATATATATAGATATATATAAAGTCTTTGGACTCAAGGAGTTATCAAAAGCCATTATCATGAAGCATAATACATTAGTATGCATCTCTTTAGTTTTTTATATATATACTTTTATCAAATCTTTTTTTTTTTTTGTATTTTAAGTTATATGATATTTGATGTAAAAGTTGTTGTATTTTAAAATATTTGTGATATAAAATTTGAGGAAGGAGTTTGAGAGATATTTTATATTTAAAAAAACATATGCAAAATAATATGTTGGTAAGTCAAAAGAAAATTATACTTCTATTTCATCTTTCATTAAAGAACAATATTAGCAAATCAACCTTAATGTAAAAAAAAAGAAAAATATCAATTGTCAATATTATTTCAAAATCACATTACCCCCCTTTTGGGTGTTTAATAATTTACAAAACACATCTTGTGAAAGTTACAAAGTTCAAACCATAGAACCTTAAAATTATTAACATAATTTCAAACCTTGTGTTCCAACCTTAAGTTTGCATGAAAGTTTGGACAATGTTTAAATAAAACTTTCAAAAAAGTTCAAAAAGGCTTAAATGTACATTGAACCTAGTTAAAATTTACTTTGAGCTCTTTTTTATGAATTTGAAACAAAATTTATTGAATTCTTTTAGAAGGTAGGGTCCCATATTGTTCGTGGGCTCACACAACCTAGGGGAGATCTGAGAGGATGAGGGTGAAGATGATGGAAATGATAATCTAGATCATGAACTAGATCATACAGGGATGTTCATGACGATACTTGAGATCCCCCATTCATGGTTACATGGAGAGAGAATAAAGAATATTAAGTTATGATTATATAGCACAAAGTTTGTCCACGTACGATGACCTTATAAAAGGATGATGATATGGATATCTTGCAGCTCATAAATGGTCATGGACTTATGTATGTTCTTCAATGATGAACTTCACTTAGATGTTTTATCGATACATTGATATATAATCATACACCAATCCTCAATAGGATTGTGGTGAATCAACATGTAAGGTGGCTTGTTTATTATGGCCGAAAAAGCCTTATTTTTGCTTTTTCCACAATTCAATATGTGACAGAGCGACCTCCAAGATCAACTTCATTAATTTTAGACTATCTTATGCCCGTGAACTACAACTTGCTTATAGAAAGTAATCTCATAAACTTACTGTAGAGT
Organism: Phalaenopsis equestris; assembly: GCF_001263595.1. NCBI lineage: Eukaryota > Viridiplantae > Streptophyta > Magnoliopsida > Asparagales > Orchidaceae > Phalaenopsis > Phalaenopsis equestris. Next base: position 2,507,132 of record NW_018164953.1, on the reverse strand, counting down.
TCAGACTATCTTTTGATTGAGGGTCAGTTCTTTCCTTCAGGGAGTAGTCACTTGAACTTTCTAGTAAGTGCATACTTATTCCTCTCATTGGGGTTTGTCTCATTGTTAGGAAATAATCACTTGAACTTATTGATTTTAAGGTTTTGTATCACTTCACCCAGGTATGTCAATAGCAAAGCAAAATTTTCCAATGATGTGGGTAATGATATGATGTAATTGACATAATAATTTTACGAGGGATAAAAAATGAACAGAACTTGAAATTTCCCTATATCGGCAATGTTACCATTGTTGTATGTTTTTCATAACCTTTTTATTGTTAGGAAATCACCATCCTTTGATTTGAAATAAGATTCAATTACAGGCATTTGATGCTCTTTTGAATGTTTTTGCACTATCAAAAAAAAAAAAAAGAGAATCTAAGGCTTTAAAGTCGGAAATAATATTAATACTTACATAATTTTTCAAGTGTTAACTTCCTTGTTAGGTTGTAAGACAGTTGTGTGGATGTTGTGAGAATTTGTCATAACAATCTCTGTTTTCAAAAAGGTTATTTCTCATCCTTCATCAGACCAGGATTACCCTATCCATTGACTTGTCCCAATGGATAAAATATTTGTCTAGAAGTTGAAGGCTTTCGAAGAGAGTTTAATGACGACTTTACAATGTAAAAGAAGAAAGGAGATCATTCAAATGGAAGTGAAAATATCGTTCTAATTACTTGCATTTGGCTTCAACTAAGGTTCCCATTTAAGAGGTTTCTTATTCTCAGTCGCCATTCATGGTGTTAACACATGATCTGTTAAGTGGCGAATACTCTTTCTCTAGTATAAATTCACATCTCAGCAATCAATGAGGCAAACCGTGGTTTTCCTATGACTAAAACTTCATCTATTGAGATGCTTGAGCAGTGTCTATGAGATTATTTTCATGTTTTCTTGATTATGGCTCAAATTACTTTCTTGTGTATTAATAGTTTCGTTAGCAGTAATTTGTACCTTGATATGAAGTATGATATCAACATACAAACGAATCATCTCCCCAAGAAAAAAAACAAGTAGAAAGGACCAAAACGTAGTCCCCCTAAGAACACACCTCTTAGTAGCTCCAGATCTACCCCTAGGATTTGATGAGTTTCAATAGAGAATCTTAGAAAATAATCATTCAATGACTGCCCCCACTTGGGCAAATCTGAGTGAGGTGAGATGAGACTTTGATGATCCTTTGATTTGTAATGATTTACTTTGCAAGCACTTTAGTGAACTCATCTAAGGCATGAATGCTCCCTGCAGGAGCAAGTAAAACTAAATATGTGCTTTCCCTTTATAAGTTGTAAGAAAAAAACTGACACGGGGTATATCAGAAGCTTGTCTTATGTGCACGATGGATCTAAAGTTATTAACTCGTAACATATTACATGAGATCGAGTTAAAATCTCTACATGTGTTGGAGTTTTGTTATTAGTCTTAGTGACAGAAGGTAGATGTGTAGAGCTTGTAGTTTCCATGAGTTCAATTTCCTGGAGGGGGGGAACTTCAATCTGTGGAGGGGGTGCCAATTGTGCACCTTAGGCTGATGGATTTTGAAGTAGTTGTGCTCCTCAAGTATCACAATTATCCGTTGTCGAGCTTAACATAAAATTTAGCTCATCTCATTTTGAGACTCTTCTACCCTTCTTACTGAATCTTCAAGTGGTACTAAAGAGGTTCCTTCGCTATTAGGATAATGTGTATCAAGGAACATGGAGTAGAAGCTTGGCGTTCAAGATTTTAAGATTGCAACCAGAACTGATAAGTGTTAGGTGAAGAGCTCGTGTATTTTGCTTATTAACCATCGATGAAGTTTAGAATTTTATCAATGGAACTTCGTTTCTCATAAACGACATAAAATTGTTGTGTGTCAGAAGATTCATGGTTGTAGAGTGATAATTTAACATCTTAATATTATCTCCAACACACACACACACAGATACAATAGAAATAACGGGAGAAGACAGTAAATTTTTACTTGAAAAAAATTGGAAAGGGGAAAAACCACAGGGCCTTGCCCAGTGAATATAATTCGCTATAATTGTGTAATTACAAAGATACACTTATATTCCATAATTGGGAAAGAAGTTTTACAATGCTACGTCAAGTACAAGACTTGTCCATGCATGATATACAAAAGACTTTATGACTATGAAGAAAGTCACATATGAGTACAGTGGTTGTAAGCACTTTTCGTCGGATCTGTAATGCAACATTATACGTTACATCATATTTGAGGTACTTTGTTACATTTTATTTTGGTTACTTTGTTGAACATTATTTGGAGATACATCATTACACAACAGGGTTCACTGATATTGGTGAGCATGGGGTGCTCGACAATGAATAATGATGGGCGTCGAGTGGTTGTCGACGACTAAAAAGGTCGAAAGTTATTATTGCGTCTTCAGTCCAAAACATAACTAGAATTTGACTCATTCTCCTTCCTCCCTCAAGTGAAGATATGTGATCTATTTATAACCATTGAGGGAGGAGCATTTTGGTTATTTAACGAATAACTCTTGTAACCATTTGATCGGACGACTCATATTGACCCCCAGCTGATCACATTTTTTTAGTAATTTAAGAACCTTAATGACCTCAATATTAAAGAAGCTTAGGCTCGTTGGATTCCTCATGTCGAAACACTCGATCCGACTATAAGTATGTTAAATTTGGAGTTCATTTGATCATTTAATTGAAGATCTCATGCCTTCAAATATCTTTCAATGTCTTGATCTGGACTTGTTTGAACTCAGATATGACTAATTTTGGTATCATCTGGTTTGTCTTGTTGAGATGGTCAAATTGGTTATAAACTTGCTAAGATTGGGGCCCTACACG
>NW_018164953.1:2495902-2504154 GCF_001263595.1 Phalaenopsis equestris | reverse complement strand
ATTGGGGCTCTACACGATCTTTAATTTCAATATGAAATATTTCTTGCTTAAAAAATATCGAAATTCATTCCAAATGTTAAACTTAATTGATGACCCATTAGTAGTCAATCAAATTTCATACTAGACTAACTTAACATAGATTTAGAAAAATTAAGTCATCTTTTTATCCATAATTTTCACAAATTTTTATTTTTTTATTTAAACCATATAATATGTCATTTCATGTAAAATAGAAAATAAGTAAATCACCATAATTTTGTTAAAATATTATTTAAAATTGTTAATTTTTAATTATTCCAATTGAAATTAAAAACAAGTTGAATACAGAACATGAACTTATTTGTAAGGGGAGAGCATTCAATTAGTTTGGATGATTGACCTTCAAATTAGTCAAATCGATTGCAATCTAATTCCCCAATTAAAAAAAAAATTGCGCTAATTAACTTTTTTTATAAAATTAATTTGACCAAATCATAAATAAACTGAAATTTAGTTATTAGTTAAAATTTATTTAGGAACAAATATCAATAATTATATATTTTATATGTTTAATATTGATTTAATTTTGTGAATCTTCCATTTAATTTGATTTTTCTTATATTTTCCAATTCATTCAATTAAATAAAAAATTAAAATAAAACTGAAAATTATGTTTTTAAAAATAAAAAAATCGAACTAATTTTTTTTTATTTGATTTGATTTTTCAATTTTAAACCAACAATGCACAGCAAATTGCCAATCTTCCGGTGGCGGGTTCTTACGGATCGAAATTCGCACCAAATCTCGGCGCCATGATGCCGAACCCTGCTTCCTCCGCTCCCCCATCCGCCGCAGATATCGTGGCCTCTCCGCAACCCTCCTCTTCCTCAAAGCCCGTCCTCACTTCCCCCACCCCATCCTCTCCCGCCATCCGCTCTCCCATTTTCTCCGCTCAGCCCCTTACGGGGAAGCCCATCAACCCTCCCGCTCCGCCTCCTCCCCCCCACGGCATTCTTTATCCCATCGGAGCCGCTGTTCATCGGGGATTCCCGGTGCGAGCCGCCGCAGGCGTCCGGGCGGTCGATCAGTTGGTAACTGTGGCGAATCCTGCGGGGTACCTAAGAAACAGCAGCCCCATGGCGGTTATGAACTTTGCCGCGGCGATGGCCGCCGCGTCGCAAGCTAGGCCCTATGTGTACGGTGGCGTCGAGCACACCGCGGCAGCTACGGCTGCTGCTTCGCATGGGATGAGGCCGCCTCCGCCTCAGGGGCAGCAGCAAGCTCATCATTTTGTGGCACCACGTCCTGGAGCATCCCGAGGGGCTTCCGTGCCCGCTCATCCCAAGGTTTGCTTTTTTCTATTTGTTTTAATGCTTTATTGTGTCAATTATAGATGTTTGATTCCACATCTACTATCTAATGTCAATTATAGATGGTAGAGGTAAGATTTTTAATTCATTGACATTTTAAACAACATTTTCATAAATGAATTGATGGTTCTCTTTTGATGTCAATATTTGGATGTCAAATTATGTGACAACATATAGAAAATAAATTAGCACAAATATGATGACGCCATTGATGTTTCTTGATAACTCAACACATTATTACATTATTTAATTAAGAATTCAATGTTTAAAATTGCACAGTTGGGTATTGAGGCGTTTTTCGTTCATGAAAGGAGGCATAAGCCTCACGGAGTTTTGAGGTGTAAGCCTCAAATTTAAAAACAATTACGTAAATGAATAAATATTGTATAAACTATAAAATGTGAACTAAGAAATAATATATTAATATTTTAATTTTCTAACAAGTTTAAAAGTAATATAACAACATTCTAACAATGTTAAAAAATAATTAATTGCGTAAAACTAAAAGTAACACATAATATCTTCTTATCAAATTATAAAAGAAAAGGAGTTATACAAACATTAAAATATTAAAATAAGTCAAGTTATTAAAATAAAATACTAAAACATCAAAACATAACGATCAAAATAAGTTCAACATTAAACTTTTCCTCTCACTTATACTATACCTCACTTAAAAGATAATATAACAAGTCGTCAACATGTGAATTTTAATTTTAAAGTTCCTATTACCCTCATCATCCAATTGATTTTCATTAGAAAAATCGAGCTAATAAATTATTTATTCTGTGTCTTATACTTCATCGAATCTGTATTCTCTCATTCCTTTTTATCTTTAATCCCAATTATTTTCTATTTTTTTAATGAATAATCATCAACCAAAATATTAATTAAGTAACAACTTTGTTGATAATTAAAATTTAAACTACATAAATTTTGATAGATACACTTTCTTTTTATTTCTTGTTATTTAGAGCATCAAGTGTGATTATTAATAGTTTAAATGTATTAATGTTACTTTTAATTTTGCTTAAAAAACTTTTGGATAGCCTCAAAATTTGGAGACGTTTTTGGAGGCAAGGTGTGCCTTGGGAAGCATCTTAGCGTAGATGAGGCGTAAGCTTCATTGTGTTTTCTTTGAAAAAAGCATTGAGGCGAGCTTCAAAGAGGGCCTTATATTGCACAATTTTAAACAAGGATTAAGATAACACATTGTTTGATTAAATAAACATTAAACCAAGCATACTGGTACACTAAATTGATACCAACATCATGATCTGGATAATGTTGCTATACACAACATTTAATGAAACAACCCCCTTTAGAAAAACTGGATTTTATGTCCAAGAAATCATAAGGCTTGTGATAGATCGAATTTTGCTTGAAAATCTCGGCATCTTGACTTTGGCATTTCTTGATTTTTTACTTTTTATTTGAAAGTATGAAATATTGTGATATTGATTGGCGAGAGGGTTGAGATTCCAACCTTTATCAAAAGCCTATGATATTGAGCGATACAGTGAGGTCATGTTATAGACTATTGGAATATATATTTAGAAAACTCATGCGAGTTTTAGAGAATCAATTTGATTTTATGTCAAAAAAATTTATATGAATGTAATTTTTGTGTTAAGACTTTTGATAAGAGGTATATAGAGTAAGGAAGTAATTTTCTTGTGGTTATTGATTATGAAAAGGCATAAGGTCATGTACCGCTGGAATTGTGCTGGCGCATACCAAAGAATGAAAGTATGTGCCAAAGATACATTTATATTATTATTGATTAAAATTGAAAGCTTGTGGTATGACCAAATAAATTTCAATTGTAGTCAAATTTTATCAAAGATCGGTGTTGGGGTCTTTTCATTTTGATTTGTTTATGGATATATTTATGAAGAATATTCAAAATGAGCTATTTTATTTTATGTTATTCACAAACGATATAGTTCTAATCAGTAAGACATATATTGAAATCAATGAAAAGTTAGAATAGTTTGAGAAAATAATTAAAACATAGGACACCATGATTTAGTAGAGTAAAGTTTTGAGTATAGAAATACTTGTGGATGTGATATTAACATCTATTATTCAATAATCTCAGAAGATATACAGATACTTAAATGTGACAGGTTTAAATATTTTTGATCTATTATACAAAAGAATGAATGCATAGATGAGAATATAATTTGTAGAGTTAAGGTTTGATGGTTAAATGAAATAGGATCTTAAGAGTATTATGTGATAAGAGAACTACATAAAAAATTTAAAAATTAAATTGTCTAACAATGAAATCGGGAAATCTATGTTTTATAGATCTTAGTATCTTCAAAACAAAAAATTAAATCAGTAAATAAAAAGGTTGAGTATGTTTTAAATGATAATGTTAAGATGAATATGTGCAAAAAATGGGAATGATAATATAAGGAATGGTTTTATTTGAGGTCTATTTAAGGTAAAATAATTTAAAATAAATTTAAGTGGATTGAACATTCACAAAGAAGGGTAGAAAATATAGTTATTTGACTGGTAAATAAAGCTAATGTCACTTGATTGGGAAGGAAAATGGGAAGCTAATATGGATTAGTGTTGCTAAAAAATGATTTTACTTATTAAGAATGAATGGAAAATGAGGATTCATAAATGCTAGCCCAAATAGTTTAGATAATACCAATGATGATAGTGATAAGAAAAGCCTACAAAATGAAAAAGTAATATTGTTTATAGGAGTAAAGTAAAAGTGCAAGGAACTGATTAAAGAATTATTTTTTAAAACCCATGGTCACTAGTTTTTGTGAACCACTTAAAAGCACTGAAGGACATGTCCATTAATATTTATTTAATTTAATAAATCAATTAATATGAGAAGAGTCTTGCGAAGTTCTAGAGTTAACCATCAAATATCTGCAATGAAATTTGTTTTTGCTTTGGGCATGCTATTGTTAAACCTTTCATTAATTTTTTAAAATATCCGCTCAAATGAGGGGAAGAACTAAGAAATATTATGAGAGGTCTATTTTTCAGAGAAGAATTCCAAATTGCCTTAAATTATAGAGGATCAAAACCATGAATCATGTAGCTAACATTTTTCATATATTCTTTTGTTGAAAGATATTTAGTCCACGGATATGACATTTCATGCACTTAGAACAATATAGGAATATATTGGAAGGATTGTGTAATTTTTGGGTGCAATTTTGCTACCAAAATAATTGATTTTCTTTTTGGGCCCTTTGCTTTTAAATTAAATTTGACAGGAGTTGATATGTTCAAAGTTTTATTAGTATTAGAAGAAGATCAAGTATAAAAAGTCAAATGAAAAAAAATAGGTTTATGCTGTGATTACCCTTATCATAACATTGAGTAATTTTCGCTATCTGTTTTGTAAAAAGTCATAAACTTATGCTCATCAATCTACAAATTTGTGTTGTGTTCCCCTGCTTGTTTGATTGAGCAGCCGAGCTTGCAAGTGTTATGATTCTCTATCCTCATAGTAATAATTTTTGTGTTTATTGCTCATTCCTTTTCCTTGTCTTGTGCTCCTTAAACAACCTGTGATGATATATTTGATTTGTGAACATTATCGTTGGCATGATAAAATTAGTTGCCATTCTTTGAAGAATATAAGATATATATAATTGCTATGGCATTTTTTTCCGCTTTGTTGATTTATATGATTGCTAATGTTGCCTCATCAATCTATGTGTTGTTTATTATAATTTAATTTAGTAGCTTAATTTTAATCCCTTAATTTTTTACATTTCCTACTAGAGATTCTCCTGGACTTTTATAAATTCAGTACAAATGATGGAATGAAACATTCAACCAAATTTCTGTTATTCTTATCATGGTTATCAAAGCCAAGTTTTTCATTGAGTTATGCAAAAACCCAAAATGTTGTTCTTTTCATTTATAGTGACATATATAGATCATTCTTTACACCTAACTTCTCCCGGGCTCGGTGGTTTCTCTTTTTTCGATAAAAACTCTCGTGATATGAATCTTCTTTACCAAAAGACAATAATGATTTAAATACAATCATTCTGACCATTTTCAGTATGAGGAAAAAGTTAATTTGATGTTGAATTTAAAATTCAAGTCCAATGATGCTAAAGACTTTTTTAACCAGCATCTCTTTTTATACTTTCAAGAAAAATAAGTAGTACATGAGTCATTTTGTCCAAAGTTAAAAAAACTTTGAAAATAAGGTCTGTAGTCTTTGTCCCCCCTCTTAAGCTCAAACTCCATTTGTGCATTCCTTTCATGTAGTCCTTGGGGACTTTGTTGTTTTTGAATTGATTTCTTATACATAAATGTAAGGAGCTTTGAGTTCCAGGTCGAGGCGTTCTTATTCCACTTAATCTGGATTATTTCTTTTGTTCGTGTCTTCTTTGTGTGCATCCTCGACTTACATATTACAAATTATATAATTATCAATTTGAGTTCCAAGTCGAGGCATTCTTATTCCACATAGTTTGTGTTATTTATTTTGTTTGCTTCTTCTTTTTGTGCATCCTCCGACTTTCATATTACAAACTATATTATGTATTAATTCAGCCAAGTTCTGCTATACCATTTAAGTCAATGAAAAATTAAAAATTGACTGTGAATGGAGGTCCTTATTTGTGTTTTTTTTGTGCCCTTTCCTTAATCAAATGAGCTCAGATAGAGAAATAATACCTTGTTTCAAAAAGAAAAATGCAAATGACTACAAGCAAACAAAATCGGTTAAATTTATTATGATAGTGCCAAATCATCTGAATCCCTGTTGTCTTGGAGCTAGGGCTATCAAAAAAGCTTGTAGTTTGTGAATAGCTTGTGTTCAACTCGCTAAGTAGCTTGTGTTCGATTCGTTCATTAAGCAAACAAACAAACATAATAAGTTTTCTTAGCTCGATTTATAAATGAGTCTAACACGAACAAATATGTTTTCATTCATGTTCGACTTGATTTGGTTTGAATTAATTAAAAATTAATTAAATAATATTAGTATAATATTTATATATTAAGTTTTTATATTGTATTTATACAAAAATATTAAATTTTATTAATTTTTAAATAATTTTATCTAGGATTGCAAATGAAAAGTAAAATTTTTTGTTATGTTGGATATGATTGCATTAGAATTTGTTGAATTTTTCTGGGAAAGAAACTTGTTTTTTCCATTACTCACAAATAGGGTACATATACCAAACACATCTCACCTAATTTAGGAAAGGAGATAATTCTAAATAAAAAATAAGAATGACATAAAGTAGGAGGGAATAAGCCATTCAAATGTTTCCTAAGATATTCAAATCAAATCCTGCAAGATTTGGAGGTGGTGGTCAGTCTGCATGAGTGGTAAATATGTAAAGGACCAAATATTTTCAGATTTTCACACTCCTCTCAAGCTAGGTCGAAGATGTTGTAGAGACCGAGCTTGTATTGAATTCTGAGAAGGTGCTAAAAGGAAGAGCTTTGGTAAAGAAATCAATAACTTGTTGGTGTGTCAGCATGTAGCTTAATTGTATAAGTCCCCCCATTGACTTTTTAAGAGATGAAGTATTTATCAACTTCAATATGCTTACTTCTGTCATGATGCATATGATTCTTGACAATAATGATAGCTGCTTGACTGTCACAAAATATCTGTATGAGCTTATTTGAAGAACATCCTAGTTCCCTTAATAATTTTTGAACCCAAATCCTTTCATAGATTTCCAAGGTAAGTGCCCTATACTCTTATTCTCCACCGCTTGTTGAAACATCTTATTTCTTACTCCTTTATGTAAATAGGTTTTCCCATACATATGAGCAATAACTTGTGGTGGGCCTTCTATTAGTGAGTTCTCTTGCGCCCAAATAGTGTCGGTGTAGACTTCCACTTTGCTATATTTGGTTTTCTAAAAAAATAATCAATAATTAGGAGTCTTTTTGAGAAATCTCAGAATCTTATAGATTATCTTCAAATGTCTTCATTTGGGCAATTCATTTGTTGGCTAACAAAACTGAAAGTGTGCAATATTTGGCCTAATCTATTACTGATAGATGAGTTTTCCTACCATCATTGGTATCTTACCTTATCCATAGACATATTTTCTTCTTTCGTATTAGACTTCTTGTTCAGGTCCATTGGAGTATCAGCGTGTTTGCATCCAATCATCCTAGTTTTATGTAGCAAATCTAGGATATATTTCCTATGTGATATAGAAATCTCTTTCTTGGACCTTGCTATCTCCATACCTAGAAAATATCTCATATTTTTTAGGTCTTTGATTTTAAACTCAACAACCAAAAATTGATTTTAAGAATTTCTCTTTCATCATCACCAGTAAGAATCATATAATTTACTTATATGATTAGTGCAACAATCTTACCTCCCTGAGTGTGTTTTATGAAGAATGTGTGATCAACTTCATTTTAAGAATACTTATTGGATTTCATAGTTTTAACAAATCTTTCAAAGCACGCCCTTGATGATTGTGTAAGCGCATAGAGAGACTTTTTGAGTTTGCATGGTTGGTGTTTGTTAGAATCATTCTCAAATCCTGCTAGGATCTCCTAATGCACTTCTTGCAGATCTCCATTAAAGAAAACATTTTTTATTTCAAGTTAATGTGGTTCCCCATTCTTGTTAACTGCTACTAAAAGAACTCTGATAGTATTCGATTTTGCAATTGGTGCTATTGTCTCATGATTGTCAATCTCATAGGCTTGGGTGAAAGGAAAATTATTACATCAGGACTCCACATATAGAGTTGCTTGCGGAGTTCAGTCTCGAGCTGACACTTAGAAAGCTAGGGCCTGTCGGCAGCAAAAGAGAAGAACTTTGTGGGTGGTCGCCCGTAAGAAGCTATCGGTCGCTGGAAGTGAAGTTCCATCGCCCGCTTCGAAAGGACGTTTTAATTTACATATATATATATA
>NW_018164953.1:2494499-2495240 GCF_001263595.1 Phalaenopsis equestris | reverse complement strand
ATAACCTCGGAACCTAGAACGAGTTAGGGCTTAAATCGTACATCAGAGCTATACGAATGCCTAAAGAAAAAGGTGGAAGATATATGTTGCGCTAGGCAAACAACCTCGAATCCTATGAATTGTTGTTTAATTTCTAGGAAAAAGAATGGTTTTGCTGGGGAAGATGTGTTATGCTGAGATGGCCGTGCTGCCCGCCGTGCTAGCTCCAAGCTCCTTGTCATGACGAGTTTAAGTTTTCTAGGGTGTCCAGTTATAGTGTTAAATCAAACAGCCCTATGGTTGTAGTCTTCTAAACATCCTATGCAAAAAGAATACATGCTTGAAGTTATACAATATAAAGTGTGCAATGCAGAAACAAAGCAATAGAATGCACGTGGAACAGTAGTAGGCAAAAAAAAAGGAGCAGTATAACATGCTATACAATACGGTAGCAAGTGGAAACATGAATAATATAACATGATATACAGGAAGAACAACAACAGGTAGAAAACAGAAAAGTGTAACATGCTTTACAGGAAGAATAATAGCAGATAGAAAACAGGGCAAGTGTAACATGCTTTACAGGAAGAGTATGCTATACAGGAAGAACAGTAGCGGTAGAAAACATGACAAGTGTAAAATGCTTTACAGGAAGAGCAGTAGCAAGTAGAAAATAAGAAAATTAAGTACTGTAAAATGTAAAACAAACATATACACCCGTGAGATCTGATGTTCCTCAAGCATGTCAATCCTAAATACATC
>NW_018164953.1:2490085-2493014 GCF_001263595.1 Phalaenopsis equestris | reverse complement strand
GAGCCAAACCAAGCCCCCCAACTAGAGCCAAACCGAGCCCAACAAGGCTAAAACAAGCAAACACAGCCCCCACTTTAGAGCCAAACCAAGCCCAGCAGAGGCCAAACGAAACAAACACAGCCCCTAACTAAAGCCAAACCGAGCCCAACAGAGGCCAAACAAAACAAACACAGCCCCTAATTAAAGCCAAACCGAGCCCAACATAGGCCAAACAAAGCCCAAACATTGATACAAATTCAAGTTTTAATAGAAATTAAAATCTTAGCCACCTCTAAACAAATCAAAAATCAGTAAGAGCCCCAAAGTGAGCCTCTTAAAGCTAGCAAAGAAAACTTCAACACCTCAACAAAAGGGCAACATCTCCTACTTTTGCAATGAAAACTGAGCACCAACAAAAGCCCGAAGCCGAGCCATTCAAGGCCCAAAACCGAGCCCAAACCAAGCCGAGAACAAAAATGGGATGAGAGAGAGGAGGCACTGATTAATCTAAAACACCGAAAAGGAGATTGAATCAGTTCTCAAAAATTCCTATCGAAAAGACCTGGAAAAGTAGGGTCCGAGGTCTTTCCTAACAAACATAAAATATCCCTTTGCGCTGATCCTCCAAACCCCAAGAACGCAAGATTAATCAAATCAACCAAATGCTCTCTCAAATAAAGCTTGCAAATCCTCCCTAGATCCCAAAGTTGATATCAAAATCTTCCAACTTTCGAATTAATGCATAACCTCACATATCAAATAAGCGTAGAAATCTTCCCATAAAATTAAATGCTCACGATCGGGATCACTACAAAGAGATGAACAGCATGTAGGACTCACGGCCAAGGCAAAACCCGAGGCACAGAAGGGGAGGAAACTCACGGCTGAGGCAAACCCAATGAACAACAAGTGAGGCTCACGGCCGGGGCAAACCCAAATCAATTCTCTACAAGTTTTGATATACATGGAGAGTACAAAACATCACCAATCTCTCAAAGTAACAAGTTTGATCCATCTACAACCATTCAAATAATTCAAACTCAACTAGAAGGAATAAATTAAACTCAAGAAATTCCAATGGGTCTCACGGGTAGGGGTAGGAACCAAAGCCAGCAAAACCACCTCCAAACCATCCCTCGGGTAAGGGCCAAACAAAGCAAACCAAGCCCCCCAACTAGAGCCAAACCGAGCCCAGTAAGGCTAAAACAAGCAAACATAACCCCTACTTTAGAGCCAAACCGAGTCCAGCAGGGCTAAAACAAACAAACACAGCCCCCACTTTAGAGCCAAACCAAGTGCAGCAGAGGCCAAACAAAACGAACATAGCCCCCAACTAGAGCCAAACCGAGTCCAGCAGAGGCCAAACACAAGAGCTCTTAAAGCTAGGAAAAGAGCTTTAACATCTCAATAAAAGTCAAGACTCAAGTCTCCACAAAAGTCAACATCCCATACTCCTGAAATGAAAACCGAGCACCAACAAAAGCCCAAAGCCGAGCCATTCAAGGCCCAAAACTGAGCCCAACGATATTAAAATCCAGACCTTCATAAAGCATTAAAACTATAGTCATTTTAAGCCCAAAACCGAGACTCCAAAATCAAGCCAAAACCGAGTCATAGCTAAGGCTCAAAGTCAGGTTACAACAGAATAGTAGAAAGCAAGCCCCAAACCCGAGCCCAAACCAAGCCGAAACCGAACCAAGTGAGGGTCAGAAATCAAGCTGCAACTAAGACCTCCAATATTAAGCCACAATGAAAGTTAGATCAATGTCCTCATGCCTTTAAAACCCTCAAAATAGAATTATCACATGCTCGTAAAGTGAACATCCTGAAATACATGAAAGTAAAGCATGCTGAATATTTCAAAATACAAGAAAACAAACTACACTAGCATGCTGTATCATCCAACAGAGCCGAGCAAGAGAGGCTCGATAGAGAGAAAAACCGCAGGTAAGCAAGGCGCTGAGGAAGGGGAGGGGAGAAGGAAATATATATCTTCTAGCCTTTAAATGTCATTCCCGTATAACAGATGTATAAATAAGGAGTAAGAACATATTTAGGAATGAGGCAAGCAATAATCTCCCTATTCTAGCATGCTTGCAAGAGGAGCAAATTCGTTCTAAAGCCGTGCTTTAATTATCCAAATCGCTACCAACATAAATGTGACGCAATAAAAAGAAAACATGTCATATCTCCACCGTTTTAAGCAAATATTCAAATCTAAATCCTAAAACATGCTCACATTTCATCCTTCACATGCTTTTAAAGTGAATACCTCAAAAATGTATGAAAGTAAAGTGAACCAGCATGCTGTATCATCCAACCGAACCAAGTTCAAAGGCTCGGCAGAGAGGAAAACCGAAAGGAAACAGGGCCCCAAAGAAAAGGGGGAAGAAGAGGTACCTCCTTAATGCCAATGTAAAGCACTGCAACACAAGAATCCACCTCAAAGAAATGCTCTCACAGAAATTCCGTTTCCAATCTCTTCACAGCCAAAATTTTTACTCTCCTCTCAGAAAACTTTTATCAACAACCTTAAAAATTTCAAAAGGAACTGTCTTTATAGGCAGAGAAGAGAGGAGAAGAGAAAGTAGATCACCCCTCGACCCACGACACTCGAATCGGGCCAAAAAAGAAAAGGGACGTGCTCTCTGCTCGCAGAGGGCGAAGCCACCGAAGCATCTCGGACTGAGCGGCAAGCCTAGTGGCAGCGAGGGAAGCATCGGGAAGAAGAGAAGATTGTCATTCGAGTGTACCAGGGAACAAGCCTCCCAGAGTCAAACTACCAAGAAAAGGAAAAACCACAGACTAAGGAGACTGACACGGCTTCGGGAAGGAGGGCCGCGAGCAGAAGAATGTCAGGCAAGGATGAACGAGGTCAACTTTCTCTCGCGCGGAGGAGGAATAGCTCGGTCGGCTCGAGAACGAGAAAGGGAAAGGGGCAGACATGCGA
>NW_018164953.1:2481948-2489998 GCF_001263595.1 Phalaenopsis equestris | reverse complement strand
TATATATATATATATATACATATATATTAAATTATATGCAATTTACTCGCGCGCGGCGTCGCAACAAAATGGGTGTCCTCCCTAGGCAAAATCGACGCTCCGGACGTGCCGGTGCAGTCCGTTTTGTCATCCGTGGTCGCTCGGACGACGTCGTCGACAATCGGGTCAAAAAACGCGTTAAAATTTAAATTTCACAAAATTTCGACTCGCAATCGATCGTTTCAAAAGGTTTACTCGAGTCTTCGACAAGTAACAGTGCATGCGATGCGAATTGAGGCGATCGGACGCACCGACTCTCCGAATTGCGAAGTTTTGTGCGCGCGGGAGTGCGAATTGTGCAGAAGGCCACCCTAAGGCTCAGGAAGGTCCTATAGGGATCCCTTTTGGGTTTCCTCATGTTGGTTTCATCATTCTAAGTGTTAGAAGTTGATATCACTCACGCAAAACTCCAGAAGGGGATAGAAGTGGGTTAAATTTCTAAAATGAGACGGGTCCCATTTCTAAGGTTCTAAGATAGTCGAAGGGAGGTCCCTAAGGCTAGATCCTAAACCCTAAGAGGAAGAGTAGACCTCACCAAAAATGAGGTCAACAGGGCCCGCCTGCATAAAAAATGAAAATAAGACTGAAACGCGCGACCCGACCCGACCAAATATTCCTCTGCATTATTCTGAATATTTTTCGTGTTTTTAATGTATTATTGGTGTGTTATTCATGAATAACACCTCAATAACAAACCAGCAACACATAAATAACGCGAAAATAATATTCCTATAACACGGTCGCTCGTTTTTAATGTGTTATTGGTGTATTCATATGTTATTGTTGTGTTATTGAAGTAATATTTTCCTCGTTATTTATATATTATTGGTATTATTGTTTAAAGAATAATAATATCTCAAAATCGACTCAATAATATATTAATAACACATGAATAACGCGAAAAATAATCAGAATAACGCGAAGGGAATATTCCTATAACACGGTCGGGTCGGGTCATACATTTTCATTTTTTTATATTTTTTATGGAAGTGGGCCCCGACTTTCCATGTGTTAGCTCTAGATTAAACTCCGCAAGCAGCTCTGCATGCGGAGCCCTGATGTAATAATTTTTTTGGGTAAAATCTTTAGCAACAAGTCTGGTTTTGAATATCTCAACACTTTCATCAGCTTTGTATTTTATATTAAACATCCATTTGTATCCAATTGGTTTTTTATCCTCAGGAAGTTTAGTAAGAGTCCGTGTATTATTATGCTTTAATGCTCAAATGTCTTCTTCTACTTCTTTCTCCATTCTGAACTTTCAAGCGCTTCGTGAATGAATTTAAAAATCTGCATATTATCAATGTAAAATATAAATGCTTTATAGGCCGAGGATAGCTTTCCTCAAGCTACATACTATTGATTTGGGTATCTCGTACAAATTTCCTTGTCATCAACGCCAGAAGAGGAAGTGTATAACTCCTGAGCACTAGACTCTTTGCCCAAAATTTCATTGTAAATGTGGACTCAGGTTTTGGTTGGAGTAGTTTTGTTTTTGCAAGTTGTCTTCCACTTGCTCAAGATTTTTCTTCCTCTTAGTGTACACACGAAATTCTTTGGTGTGAATTTCAGTTTGGGTTGGTTGAATGTCCTCAATAAGAGTAGGAGAGTGGGGTGGAAGAGTAGGTGGGTTTGTTGTGTAGATGTCATCAAGTGCATCCAAAAATTGATGTTTGTTTGCTCTCTCTCCCTTAATATCAGATTTGAGATAATATGATTTATTTAAAAAAAAAATGTGATATCCATGGAGCTGCAGTATTTTCTGGTAACAGTAGAGTAACAATTTTACCCTTTTTTGTTGGAGGGATGCCCAAGAAAAATATACTTGATATATTTAGGGTCAAGTTTAGTGAGGGTTGGGGAATGAATATGAACAAATGATATACACCCAAAGACTTGAGTGTTATTGTATGAAAGAAAGTTTTGATATGTGGATAGCTAACCATCAAAATATGAATTGGTGTTTTGAAGCTAAGTACCCAGTCAGACATTCGTTTGATAATGTATGTTGTAGTAAGAACCATTTTCCCCAAAAAATGTTTTAAAGCTTGACAAGAAATCATAATTAAGCGGGATATCTCCAGTAAATGCACGCTCTTTCTCCGTGCTATCTTATTTTGTAATGGGGTGTCAATACATTAACTCCCACGGATGATTATGCTATTTGAGAGATGATACCCAATTATGAAATTGAAATATTTCCTTGCATTATCAAGAGGATCTTAATTTTGCATTGAAATTGAGTTTGAATCATGTGATGAAAGATTTGAAGATTTGGACTGTTTTAGATTTTTTCTTCATTAGGATTACTTAAATAGTTCTAGTATAATTTTCAATAAATGAGACAAACCATCTAGCCACACTTAGGGTTTTCACATTTAAAGGTCTTCAAATATCACTGTGAATAATGAAAAAAAGAGTGTGAGTTTATACTGCGTCATGTGATAACTATTTTTAGTGTGTTTGGCAAGTTGACACGTCTCACATTGGATACAACTTAGCAATATAATTAAAATTTGGATGATCTTGACCAATATGCTATAACATGACATTTTTTTTGTCAGACGTAAACTCAACATGCTAAAAAATTTGAAGGACATATGCCGGTGGGATCAGTTGTGCGTTTAAAAATTTTTTCTTTGAGTATGCATAAACATTGATACATTTAAACACTATCAATCATCTTCTCTGATTCCACCACTTGAAATTCAAAAAGGTTTGCAAGAAATTTATTTAGACATTTCATATAATGAATAAGCTTACTGATTGAAATTAAATTGCAATCGAATTATTGAACATAGAAGACAAAGAAAAGAGTAATATTCTGAGAGAGCTCCACATCTCCTTTCCTAACAATGTTTGAGTGGGATCAGTCTGCAAGTTTTGCTGAAGTCTAGATGTAGACCTTCTTAATAGTTTTTGATTGAAATATTGATGTCTTTGGTCATATCATTAGAGGTTCCTGAATATATGATCCAAATTTTGAATCTTCCATTATTGACAAGATGTGAGAAGAATATATTACCTTGGTGTTTCATCGGGTTGATGTGTTAGTTTGAATTACTTCTAAAGAGTTTCTTTAGTATTTCAAGATGTTTCTTTGTCAATGAATTCTTTGATCCTTCGGATGTGGTACCAACATTTGTCTATTTCTCTTGATATTTCCTTCTCTGCCTAGGTTTTTTAGTCGGTTGGCTTTTCGTGGACTTCCCAATATTCTTTAATATGCCCAATCTTCTTGCAATAGTCACTTGTGGGACGGTTCTTCCTAACCTTTGAGACATGTGAAGAATTACGGGTGTACAGAGCTGAACTTGAGTACTTGGTGAACCCCCATTTTTAGGTCAACATTAGCTTCTTTCTACTCTCTTCTTTCCTAACTTCAACAGAGGCTTCTCGAGGAGATGGAAGAGGCTTTGTTTCCATGATCCTCTCTCTGAACTCATCAAATTCTTAAGTTAGTCCTACTAAGTATTTGATTGTCCTTATTTTCTTGATGATAGATTTGAATATTATGACATTTTGTGGACATTTCCACATGTGTCTCAAATATATCAAATTGTAGCCAATTTTTTGACAATGTTGAAGTATTGGGTGACTCTTAGCTCTCCTTGGTGGAGGTCATGAAACTTGTTTTCAATCCTGCAGTGTTCTTGGCGCTAGAGTATTTTTCTTGCAGTCTTCCAGATTTCTTTGGCATTTTTGTAGAGCAAAAATTTTTCTCCCACTTCAGTGGGCATTGGGTTTACTAGCCAAGATATAATCATATGGTATTGATTCTTCTATGTGTGATAGTTGAGATCAGTGATCTGTGTCATCTCCCGTGAGATGTTCCTCTTCCGTTTTATCACAAATATGCATAAAAACGGATTGAGACCATTGAAGGAAGTTGTGGCCATTGAATTTCTGATTTGTGATAAAGATAGATAGTTTAGGGGCCGTCTACACTGAATTCCCGGTCTATGATTCAGAATTAACCTCCGGAGTATAACTTGATAACTTCATCTTGTACTTGATCATGAATCCTCTGCGTATTTAGGGCTGCTGCTTTTTGTAGGAAGAAGAAGAATGGTTGGTTGTTGTTGTTGTTGTTGTTGTCGTTGTTGTCGCTTCTGCTTATTGCCTCTGCATCAACGACTGCTACTGCTGTTCGGTGGCCATTGTTGCTCTTGTTGCTGCTTTCCAGTGATTGTTGCTACTGGCAGGCATGAAGAAAGGTTCCAAGATGGATTCCAATGAAGGGGCCTGCAGTAGGGAATTCCCACTGCAGGGAAGAGATCCAGAGGCAGAGGAATTCAGAGGTGGGTTTGCTGCAGGGAAATTTCGGCAACAAGGAGTTTTAGCAGAGGAAAGCCCGCAGCAAGTAAATTTCAGCGGCAGAGATGGCTTTTATCAGCTCTATTACTGCCTCTAATGGAAATCATATCCATATCTGTACTGCTTTGCTGTCGTTACTGTTAAGAAGCAACAACTTTTGTTCCTGTCCAACAACATCATATTCGTGTTTGCACTGCTCAGTTGTTGTTCCTATCTAATGAGATCTTCCCGCAGTACATCAATATCAGCAAACAACCTTTCCTATCAGCAAATTGTCGTTCCTCTCCAACAACATCATTGCTTAGCTGCCGTTTTTCTCTGGTGGGATTTTTCTACAGCACAACAACAACAACAAGCAGTTGTCCAACGCCAGAATCCTCTTGCAGCCATCAGCCAACCTGCAGGCCCTCCTCGGTGCCAACAATTGCTCCCTCTCTCTGCCGGATTTATCCATACAATTGCCAGCTTCCCTGCCGTTTCCCTGCAGGTATTCCCTGCCGTTTCCCTGCAGGTATTCCCTGCAGGCTATTGTTTCTCTGCCGTCTTCACTAGGGTAGCCGCTGTTTTTCATCAGAGCAGCAACTGTCTTCAGCTTTCCTGACAAGCAGACATTCCTCACCTTTACCAGCAACTGCAGCGGTCAATTTCCTTCCTGCAACTAGAAACAACTCTAAATACACATAGGTTTTATACCACGTATGGGATGAAGACATTAAGTTTTACTCCGGTTGTTAATTTTGAACCATTCACTAAGGAACAACTTGAAGTATTGAGAAAACTGCTTAGAGGTAATTTAGAACAACCCACCAATCTCGTGACATACCAAGATAATATATCATTCTCCCACCTTACCAGTAATGTGAGATTTATAACTTAGATCATGGATTCAGGATTCTTTGATCATATGACCAGAGACATCAATACTCCAGTCAACTATTAAGAGGCTTCTGTGTTTCGATCGGTTAGACTTGTAGATGGATCACAGTAAACAATTATTGGAAAAAGAGATGTGACGCTCTTTCAGAATATGACTCTTTTCTTTGTTTTATATGTTTCACAGTTGGACTGTAATTTGATTTCAATCAGTAAGCTTACTCATGATATGAATTGTATAACTAAATTCCTTGTATACTCATATGAATTTTAGGTTGTGGAGTTGGGGAAAGTGATTGATAGTGTTAAAATGCATCAAAGTTTATAACTACTCAAGGGAAATCTCTCTCTAAACACAAATGATCTTACCCCCTTATGTTACCTCAACTTTTTGAGTTTGTTCAGTCTATATCTGTCGAAAAATAGATCATGCTTTGGCATTGTCACATGAGTCATCTTAATTTGTATTATATTGCAAAGTTGTATCCTTATTTGTTTATTCATAGCAACCTTAGTTCTTGTGAATTTGAGATTTGTCAACTTACTAAACACACTAGAAATAATTAACCCATAACCCAACATAATTTTTTCTATTATCCATAGTGATATTTGGGGACCTTCAAAGGTGAAAACTCTAAGTGGGACTATATGATTTGTCTCATTTATTGATGATCACACTATAACTATTTGGTTATCCTAATGAAAGAGAAACATGAAACAACCAAAACCTTTCAAACATTTCATAATATGATTCAAACTTAATTCCAATACAAAATTTGGATCCTCCAAAGTGATATTGAAAAGGAATATTTCAATTCCATCATTGGGTACTATCTTTTAAAAAATGGGACCAGACATATGAGTTCTTGTATTGATATCCCATAGCAAACTGAGATTGTTGAGAGAAAGAATAGACATCTTCTTGAGATATCCCGCTCAATTATGATGTCACATTAAGTTTCAAAATATTTTTGGAGGGGAAACGATTCTTACTGTAACATTCCTTATGAATACATGCTAGAAGAGTATTTAACTTCAAAAAACACCCCTTCATGTTTTGATGGTTGTCTATCCTCACATCAGAGTTTTTTATTCTACTATACCACTTCAAATCTTTGGTTGTGCATCCTTTGTTCACGTCTATTCTCAAATTGCACAAATTTTGACCTTAGCTCTATCAATTGTGTTTTTATTGTGTATGCCACCGACAAAAAGGGGAACAAATGCTATTCTTCTATTACCAGAAAATGCTACAACTTCATGATTATCATTTTTTTAAAATCAATTATACTACCCCAAATCTAATGTTTAGGGGAGAGAGTGCAAATGAATGCCAATTTTGGGATACACTTAATAACTCCCACACGACCTCACGAGGAGGAAAAAAAAATCTTGAGCAAGATATCAAATTCAGTATTCCTTATCACTAGCATCAGAAGAGGATGGAGATAACTCATGAGCACTTCAAATCTTTGGTTGTGTATCCTTTGTTCACGTCTATTCTCAAATTGCACAAATTTTGACCTTAGCTCTATCAAGTGTGTTTTTATTGTGTATGCCACAGACAAAAAGGGGAACAAGTGTTATTCTTCTATTACCAGAAAATGCTACAACTTAATGAATATCATTTTTTTTAAAATCAATTATACTACCCCAAATCTAATATTTAGGGAAGAGAGTGCAAATGAACGTCAATTTTGAGATACACTTGATGACTCCCACACGACCTTACGAGGAGGAAAAGAAAAGCTTGAGCAGGGTATACAACTTACAAGGGCATAACTGCTCAAATCAAAACCCGAGTCCACATTCACCTTAAAATTTCTAGTAAAGAAGAATCTAGTGCTCATGAGTTATCTCCATCCTCTTCTGATGCTTGTGATAAGGAAAATGGAATTTGATATCCAATTGAAGTGTATGTAGCTTATGGAAAGCTATTATCATCCTACAAAGCATTTGTTCTTAACCTTAATAGTTTAAAGATTCCTAAATCCATTCATGAAGTTCCTGAAAATCTAAAACGGAGGAAAGCAGTTGAAGAAGAGTTCCGAGCACTAAAATTTAACGGTACACGCATTCTTATCAAACTTCCTCAGGATAAGAAGTTGGTTGGGTGTAAATGGGTGTTCAACATCAAATACAAATTTGATGGGGGATATTGAGAGATTTAAGACCAAAGTTGTTACAAAAGATTTCACTCAAGCCTATGAAATCGACTATAAGGAGACTTGATACTAGAATTAACCCAAACAACAATAGGAAAGCCTATATTATTACTGAATTCAAATAGAAAATTACAAACGACTCAAGAAAAACTGAAATTGCATCATTTTATAACACAAACTCAAGCTAGGGCTAGATCCGAGGGGTGTTGGGTGTAGTGATTGGCGATGATTTAGGCCTCCTAAGAAGTAGCAATGAGTGGAATAGTGGGGCGACAACAAAAAGGGAATGCAGTGGGCTATGGCGGTGATATAGGATAGCTGGACCGCTGTAGCACTACAAGGAGACGGAGTTGTGGGGCTGCGACAATGATGCATGACAACTTAAAAGGCCGGAGAAATGTTGGGATGGATGGACAGCGGTAGATAGCACAGTGAGTGCATTTACGGGGTTGCGCCAGTGAGTTAGGAGCCTGAGAGGAGGTGAAGGGGGGTGCTGGGATGGTTGGGACGACGATGAAAACAATAGGGAGGGTTGGAGTTTCATAGGGGCGGCAAGCAAGTTGTCCTCAGGATGACGACATTGAAGAGTAGAGTTGACGGCAAGGGATAACAAATTGGGAGGGGAGGGGAGGGGAGGGGAGGGGAGGGGAGGGGGC
>NW_018164953.1:2473545-2481917 GCF_001263595.1 Phalaenopsis equestris | reverse complement strand
GTTGGCTGCTGCAATACGGCGGCGACTACAGTGGAGGGAGGGCTGCAAAGGAGTAGGAAGGTTGAGGATAATCACCACCTCGGATGAGATATAATTAAAGCACCACTTATCCTTGAATATAGCCCTAGAAGGCAGAATCTGGATGTCGACGGCCGTCTTGACAGAGAAACATGAAATACTGAAAACCTTAACACCATAATCACATATTTAAGCCCTAGATAACTAGGATTGTATTCCCTATGGAAAGAAGCACCAACCCATCGTAGGACAGCCAGTCACCCCTCCTAGGTCTGGACCGGTACGGTCCTGACGATGGAATCACAAAGGACAGTCTCGTGGTATTGTAGCTTAAGTTGCGGAAGCATGTGTAGGGTCCTGGTTGCTCCCGCGCCACCTTCACATTAGTTACCGAACTTAACACTATCAAAATTCTTCTTTTAGTAACAGTTAACAAGGAATGAATACTGCATCAACTTGATATAAAAAATGCCTTCTTGAGTGGGGATCTGGAAGAAGGAGTGTATGGAGAGATACTACCGAGACTTTAGAATTATTCCAACAAACACTTCGTATGCAAATTCAGGAAGTCTCTATATGAGCTTAAGAGATCACCAAGTGTGCGATTTAAAATGTTTGCTAAAACTATCAAAACTAATGGGAATTCTCAAAGTCAAGCAGACCATACTTTGTTCGTAAAACACACTCAGGAAGGTAAGGTTGTTGCGTTGATAATATATGTTAATGATACGATTTTATGAGTGATGATGAAAGAGAGATTCTCAAGATTAAAAAAGTGCTTGATATGGAGTTTGAAATCAATGACCTAGGAATCATGAGATATTTTTTAGGTATGGAGGTAACAATATGGAAGAAAGACATCATTATATCACAAAGGAAATATGTCCTATCTATTAGAAGAAATGAGAATGATTGGATGTAAGGTTGTTGATATTCCAATGGATCCCAACCATAAGTCAAAGCTGGGAGAAAAAATGTCTCTGTGGAGGAAGATATCAATGATTGGTAGGAAAACTCTTCTACCTATCATTTACGATGTGAGGTATTACATACTCTGATAGTATTGTGAGCCAACACATGAATGACTCAAATGAAGAACATCTAAATATGGTTTACAAAATTATGAGGTTTCTTAAGAAGAAGAATACTAGTTATGGGGTTAATCTTTGAGAAAAACAGGAATAGAGAGGTTGAAGTCTATATGATGCTAGTTGGGATGGGGAACTCATTGACAGAAGGTCCACCACATGCTACTATTGTATTAATCCATGTTGAGAAATCGGGTTAAAATTTTGGCAATCTAAAATGTGCTCCAAATTTTGGATTACTTAGAATTCAACCGAATCAATTTTATAATATTATAAGTCTTAAATCCATCAATTTTATATAAAACACTATATAAATTTTGAATGGAATGGGAGTTATAAAAATTGGAATTTATAAATTATTTATACCTAATCCCCTCACTGTTCCAGATCGCCTGTCACACCTTTTTATTCGAGAGTTTAGATCGAATGGCTTCCAGAGCCTTCAAAATTTCTCTTCCCTTCTCCTGATACTTCTCTCTCCCTCTTGATTTTGCTCAAGCGTCGGTTCGATCTCCCTGTTCGATCGCTTAACAGTGAAGGACTCTACGATCCTTCACTATAGCAAGGGACGAGAGACACACAGTAAAGCCGCAGAGCAATGTGCCTCTTCCCCATTATTCGTTTCCTTCACCTCTCGCAACTGCATTATAATAGAATCACGACTTGTAGCAAGCCAGGTACACGATTGAGTGCTGCAGACATTGATTTAGGGCTTCAGGGAAAAATTGGTAAGTGTGAAATTGATTTTAGTGCTATTCGGGACTTTAATTTTTTTTCTCTTGCTTCCGATTTGTTATTTGCCTCATTTTTCGTGCATTGTTCGTTTCTGGTAGCCGTCGGAAGCTCGAAAATGGTGTCGGAACTGTCGTAAGTGGCCTATGCATTTCTGTAAAGGTATTCCGACACAAATTTAGAAGTATTAAGAAGGAATAAAGAAATTAAGAAGAAGAGAGAAGAAGATTGCACAGCTTTGGAGAAGGGCTTATTGTCGAGAAGACTGTTTAAGGTATGTTTTAGCAAATCCATTATATTTTGAGTTCAATCACATAATGAACTAATATATTCAAAATTCCTAAGTCATTTAAGATTTTAGGTTGGTTGCCTGAGACAATAAGTTCTAGGCAAGTGTGTAGAAGATCGCTGCAGGACGGCTCCGTAAATTTTAGGTAACATAATCCCGTACTAATTTAAAAAGAATAATTCAATTTGCGGAAATCATTTGAATCTTAAAGTTTAACATTTTATTTTATATGTTATTAAGCTCAACATAAAAGTCACCTCAATCTCCAATTAGTTATTGAAGATTACGATTTTAGCGTGACAACCGAGGTGAGTAATTACATTCTAAATTTTAGTAATTTTCTTTATTTCAGATTGTATTCTTGACTCTATGTATATTGTTCTTTAGTTAGATTCTTCTTATTGTGAGATTAGAAAAGTTATGCATCAAAGAAAAATATGCAAGATATGCATGAAAAATATGTATGGGATGCATGATATGTATGATATACACGATCTGCAAGATAGACATGATAGGATAGATACACATGATAAACACGATGAAAAATGATATGCATGATATAAAAGATACACATGAGATAGAGATATGCATGACATGAGAGTTATACATGATGAATAGTTGCATAGCAGAATATATATGCATGCTAGTATATGCATAAAGATATTTCAAAATAATGTATGTTATAAAGAATGAAATAGCTTATAAATGAATGATTTTATGTGTATGTTTAGAGGAGAATTTCTCTCCCTAATGGTATATGCACAGGAACGTCAGTGTAACCGTGTGTGTAGAGTTTTCTACCATCTCAGATAATTGTGACGGTTAGGTCACTAATGTGCCAACATGATAATATCGGCTAAGGGCGAGTAGATCAGAGCTTTAACTCCCAAAAAAATTGTGATGTTTACATTGCTAATCGCTTTGCCGGCTAGATAATATCGAGCAGGGGCAGGTAAGGGTTTTTCGACTGTAAACAATTGCGATGTGTAGATCGCTGAAAGTTGTGCCGACGGGAGCCAATGGGGCAATATCAGCTAGAGGCGTGTTAGGTTTGTTGACAGTGATCCTCACAATGACAGAAATGTATGTAAAGAATATAATTAAAAGTAAAGTTAAGATAATAAATGATTAGTGTATGATCATTTAGAAAAAAATTTATTCATACATGCTTTAGCATATATCAAATTGCATAGAAAAATTAGGAAAGAGTAGCATATTATAAGATTTCTTATAAACTCGCATGTATGTTGAATTTTCTACTTTAAATTACTGTACTTCAGAAGTGTGATTACTTTTGTGTTATCTTTAGATAATTCATTATATTGTTTTAATATTATTTTTCGGTTTTAAACATTTGAACAAGATGAATAAAAGAGGAATAAATGTGTATAGAAAATGAGAACAACAAACGATAAGGTACAAATTTCTACTTGTTAATTTAATTAATTTTTTTTAGTGACTCTTTCATGTATTATTTAAATATTAAATTATTAATGATAGAATTAGAATAATAGTGAATTGATTTTCATCGTCTGACCGTCAGTTCTCGTCTTGGTTAATTTCAAGCCTCGAGTCGGGTCGTGACAACTGCTCCTATGTATGGCAAAATTTGGTGAGAAGGAGAGGTAAGAAGCAAACTGTTATTTCTAGAAAAAATGTAGAATCAGAATATAAGACACTCGCCTTGGGAATCTGTGAAGAGATCTAAATTTAAATATAGTTAAAGGAATTGGAATGTACCTCCAATAGGTCTATGCAAATGTTTTGGGACAATTAAACAGCTATCAGTATTGTCAAGAATTCTATGCATCATGACAGAATCAAACGCATTGAAGTTGATAGTTACTTCATCTTTGAAAAAGTTAATGAGGGGGAATTATTCAGCTAAACTACATCCCAACACATCAAAATGTTGTTGATGTCTTCACCAAAACTTGTCCTTTAAGCACCTTCTCAAAGTTCAATATCAAGTTTGGTCTCTACAACATCTACGACCCAACTCGACGGGGAGTATGGAAGTATGAGAAGATAACGTGAAGGATTTGTTTGGGACAACTTATTAAACCCTGGATTTGTTTATTCCCTTCCTATTTGATGTTATTTTATTTTTTATTTAAGAATTATCTTCTTTCCTATTTAGGTTAGATATATTTGGTAAGTTTGTAAATTAAGAGAGATTGTTTCCCCTACATAGGTTTACCCTACATTTGAATAATCTAATCAAGAAGAGAATCATTTCGCTCCAGGCAGTTTTCTATTTCTTGCTTTGCAAGGTAACTTAGTTTTTACGTTTTGGTTTTGTATTTTCTTGACGTATTTCTTATTACTTTTCACAATACTTAAAGTTTGCTTGGTTTTTTTTCTTTATATTTCTATTAACAGAAAAAATAACATAACTAATATTGAAGTTGGGCATGAGTATGTTCCCAAAACATGAATAGAAAGAAAATAATCAACAAATCTAATAAAAGAGTAGAATGAATATAAATCACCAATTGTAGTCATTATTTCTGGAACTAGTGATAGATCTCCTTCTCTCATGCCTTCATTCTTCACTACTTATAGCTATTATCCATTTTATTTATACTTTTTTCTGTGATTATGAACAATTCAGGTTACTTCACTTCCGGCCATGCCTATAGTCCCTGAACACAGTGATACCAAGGAGAGGTGATTTGTAATTTGATTATGTTCCCGTTTGGTAATGCTTTTTGCCTATTTTGTGGCAGCAGAAAAGTGTTGCAGTGCTTTTTAACTTTCATTCAACTAAAATTTTTCTCAAAGCATTTACTTTAAAACATCCTCATACTTATAATGTTCAAGGAAGCAAAAGAAAGTAACAGAAAACCATACCAAATGGGTATCTATTGAATTTTGATTATATTTGCCCTAGTGTCTAATCATCGAAATGTGTATAAGGTACACTTTAATACTTTTAGCAAGTTTAGCTGCTGACTTCTATTATGCCATTGTGCTTATCATAACTGTCTCATCATAAATTTCCGCATCATTTTAAATAGTTAAAAATTGAGCTGTATTGCTTAAAACAATTCACGCTCGACGCTTCTAAGAGAGTGCCACTTTGGATCAAATTTTTAGATCATATTTTAGAAAAGACACTAACCAAAGATCTCGTCCTCATTTTACCATAAATTTAATATTTGACTCTAGATTTTTTCTAGATGCACGCCTCTATGATTTGATTATCCCTTTTGCTAATAACAAATTTTTTTATTAAGATTAGTTGTTATGTGTTGAGTATTTATCATATAGCTGCAACATTAGTTTTTATATTAAAAATAAAATTCATTATTAGCTTCAACGAGATGGTGGTTAGGGTTAGTTGTCGGGTCGAAGAACTTTTATTAATAGTTGTGAGTTGTGTCTTGTAAGAGGGCCTTGTACAGCTGAAATGAATGTTTGTTAAGGGGACAATTTTAAGTTGATCTTAGCTAACAAACAAGTTTTATTCCTATCAAGTTTACTCCCTGATTCATTAACAATATTTAGGCAATTTGGGTAATTGTAAGCTTTAAGTATGAAAATAATTTGGTTGTGTCATTTTGCGATGAACCACCTGTTCTAAGAGCTTCAATTATAATGGTTTATTTTGTGGTGTTATTTATTATTAAAATTACACGATCAGAAGACTCATGTGTCTTTATTGGCAATAGATCTTTAGAATAATTATTGAGGTATGCTTCATATGACATTAGCCTTTTATGAGCTTAAGTTATCTTAAATTTATTATCGTAGATAAATGGTTGTGAAGGGTGGATATTTCGTTGCTTTAAGCATAGAACAATAGATTCTAATAAAGAGTGTGCGTGTGTGTGTGTGTGTGCGTGTGCGTGTGCGTGTGCGTGTGCGTGTGCGTGTGCGTAGATTCTAATATAGAGTGTGCGTGTGTGTGTGTGTGTGCGTGTGCGTGTGCGTGTGCGTGTGCGTGTGCGTGTGCGTGTGCGTGTGCGTGTGCGTATTATTTCCAATGGCGTCGTCTTCCTTGCTCGGCTTTGCTAGGGTTTCGCCCGATGGCGAACCCTAACAACAGTTACGGTCGCTCTTTCCTCTTGCGTCTTCGTGTTCGATTCGTTCGTCTCCCCCGCTGCTTCCTCGCTCTGAGACAAAGCTTGTCTCTGTCTTCCGGTCTCGCGAGCTTTCCTGGCTCGTGATTTTCCAGGCTCTACGGCTCCGCTGCGGCCTGTCCAATCGCATGTTCTGCGGCTCACGAGTACCACTCGCGATCTCTCTGCGTCCTCTGTGCCGTCTCACGCCAGTTTTTCCCTCGTCTGCTTTCTTCTCTGAACTCTGAAAGTCGCATCTTTCTTTGAGGATGGCTTCGGATAAATCGTATGCAGCTGTCCTCGCCGGTGTCCACGCCTCAGGCACACCAAAATTGTCATATTTCCCTCCGTCGTTTGAGTGAGCGGAGGACATCGAGAAACCTGGTAGGAATAATGGGAAGTCTGTCATCTTTTTTCAGAAGCTGAAGGTATTCAACTTGTTTCCTCCTGTCGTCTGCTCCTCAACTTGTTTCCTCCTGTCGTCTGAATTTGGTTGGGAAATTTTTATATAGTCATCCCAAAATGGAGCTCATTCGCAAAGAATTTGAACTTATGCACCTTGTTGGAGAATGGACTATATGGGAGATACATTCTTTATCAAATTAGTAATGAAGACGATTACATACGCTTATTTGTTAGAAGGATAATATGGATTGATAACAGAGCAATGAAGATTCTGAAATGGTCTGTGGATTTTGACCCACAACTGTAACCACTAATCATTAGCGCTGTCAAAATGACTCGTTGTTCGCGAACAACTCGTGTTCGGCTCACTACTAATCAATTATATATATATATATATATGTTTGATGAGTAGTATTTTTTAAAAATTTAGTTGACTACAAGGCTACAAAGATTTATAATCAATTAAAAATATTAATGAAGAAAATAGAATAAAAATTATTAAATTAAATTCAAATGGTGTTTTAAATCTTGCTCCAATTTTTAACATCTGATAGACGTGATTAGGGTTGTTAAAATGACTTTGTTCGTGAACGGCTCGTGTTCGACTTGCTAAGCAAACGAGTCGAACCGAACACTCTTTTTGAGCTTGAAATATAAACGAGTCAAATACATTCGGCTCGTTTACACTCCTACCAATCATTCCGGTTTGGATTCGTCTCCATGGTCTTAAATTTCATTATTTTTCTTAAAAAGTATTGTACTCTATTGCCTCAGCTTATGGGAAGCCACTCAAGACGGACATTCGTACTTTTAATTTGTTCCGTCCTTCTAAAGTAAGTATTTATTGAAAGAGACATCATTTACTTACTTCTGAGGAAATCTGGCTGGACATACAACACCATGGATTTTGGCAGAAGGTAGAAATTGAACATTTTTCGTCTTATTGTTTGAACTGTCGTATGTTCGGACACTCCAGCTCTCAATGTCACCATCTACACCCTCAACTCAGGCCAAGAAAGCAAACTGCTCTGCTAGAGGTGGTGATTCCATCTCCTCCTCATCAGCTCCCATTTTTTGATACTATTGATCATCAGAAGGATATTCCGGATGACATCACTATCCATGCAGGTAATATGACAACTATTCAGTCCCTAGTTGTAGCTCCCTCATCTTTGGAACCTTCTATCGTGGGGGGAGAGGGAGTTTCTTCAGACCCCGCCTGCCCTAGAACCTATCACTGAT
This sequence comes from Phalaenopsis equestris, assembly GCF_001263595.1. Lineage (NCBI taxonomy): Eukaryota > Viridiplantae > Streptophyta > Magnoliopsida > Asparagales > Orchidaceae > Phalaenopsis > Phalaenopsis equestris. The sequence goes on along the minus strand of NW_018164953.1, from coordinate 2,474,079 downwards.
AATACAGGTGAAAATACTTCTACTGCTTCATTATCGCCCTATCAGGTCCAGAAAGATGTTAATATTACTTAGGCCCATGGGGATCAAGACTTGCAACGACCAACATCTATCCGGCCACCTTTGGAATCTGGAATCTACTGATCAATACTGATCAAATAAGTCAATCATCGGATGAGGAATGACAGGTCTACACATCCAGGAGGAAGAAGAAGAATGACGATCTACTTGAGCTCAGGAATCTGATGGATGATACTTTTGTTACTACAAGCAATGATACTCACCTTACTAATTTGTTAGCCGTCTCACTTTCGAGAACTAGAGGCAGGGAGGCAGGAGGACTAAAGCCCTAGCACGTTTTGTGCCCTTTGTGGCTTTTTGGTTTTTTTACATTTATATATCTTTGTTTTATCTGGGTTTCGAGTGTGTTGTATTGTATGAGTTGGGCTTTCTTTTAGGTCATCTCATACAACATTTTTGTATCTTTTCCGTATTAATATATTTGCTCTCGGGCTTTATATATATATATATATATAT
>NW_018164953.1:2467277-2473480 GCF_001263595.1 Phalaenopsis equestris | reverse complement strand
TATATATATAGTGATTTTTGCTCTTTTTTTCTTGACTGAAACCTGAAATGATTTATGTCGAAATTTGGGGATATTCTAAAAGTAGTTCCTACTTCGGTTAAGATTTTCTAATAATGCCACATTTATTAGGGTAGGTAGTTTGCATTGCTTGTATTTTCAGTTTGTGAATTTAATTTTGAGAATGAATCTCTCCAATTATGGTGTACAACGATTATGCATGTTATAGGGATATTTAAGTGACTTCAAATTTTGACACTGAATTTTGTTGACTCTGCTTGCTTAAAGGATTCTAATTCATAGGTTTAAATTATCATTATACTTTGCAGATGTAACAATATCGATAGTTTTGATTTAGTATGAACTTTTTCTATAAAAAGTTTTTGGAAGCCATACATAAATGGAAGACCAATTATTTCCGGTGAATTTTTTATCGAACATCAGATTATCGATCTAAGATGATGAGTTTATTGTTTTAGATCATGAGAGAATAATTTAAAAGCATTACTTATGATATGGAGGAGTTGACTGGTAAGGTGGGATCCACGACATTATCTTATGTTTAGGGCCTCTCGGCTGACAACACATATTTGTAGACGCATTTGATTTGTTTGAGGTGATTATAACATTTCAAAACGATTGTACATTTTTAAAGCAATTGCATATTTTTAAAGCGTGATAAATTTAAATTTATCTTATTTTTAGCTAAAGTCATGTTGTGAAAATTAGACCAAACATAGAATCGGAAGGAGAGAATCATGGTTCAATGTTCCAATCAGGATTAAATATTAAGTTGAACCGAATAACATAATAAATATTAAATTTATTTTAATATAATTACATAATATATTAATCATGTAATAATCTTATTTTTATCAATTTAATAAATACTATTTTAATTTAAGATACTTCACCTTTGAAAATTTTGAAGAATATTCTAAATCAAAATTTTGACACATGACATTCTCCATTTTTAATTTAAATATTTTATATCTAGCCATCCAATCAAATAAAAAAAGTTCAAATTGGACAATATTAGCATCATACCGGTCTTAAAAAATCGAACAAATTCAACGGTTTTTCGATTCAATCCCCGGTTCTAACGGGTTCAATCTCGATTATGTACAAGAATGGCTTCGAGCTTTTGGATCGAACTGGCCGAATAACTGATTCATGGTTGAACCGGCCACTAAAGTTTTGTTTTTAGAACAATGGTTAATGTAGCATTATTTAATTTTATGTTTGAGTGTTTAGCATGTTTTTTGAAGCATTTAGGTTTATTTGAAAGTAAGTTTTTAAAATCTAAAACCAATTGCTACTATTATATATTGAGCAATTAGCACCTCAAAAATTCTTAATAAAAAATTCTCCTATCATCAGGAGGGGTGATTAATTATAGAGGATATACTTCTTGGAAATCTCGAACCAACGCTTAAAGTATTCATAAATTGAGAGCAAATTCTTTGGATAGTTTCTTAAGTGAAATCTAATTAACTTTTTAAAAATATGACCCAGAATAACATAAAAACTCTCGTGTGAGGGAGGTTGGGTCGCAATTTTTTTGAGCTCGCATAATAACTTAATGGTTACCAAATTTTGTTATTCTACAAGTAAAAATAGTGAATTAACATCAAAATTTAGGAAATATCACTTCTACACTACGAAAGGAAATTTGACATATATCATACTTGACAGAAAAATCAAGCACACATACCAGTGATTAAACAAATGAAATCAAGAACAAGGATCAAATTCACCCTAAATGAATAATCAGGCCTCACATTAGTACATGGAGACTTGTCTCTGGATTTATTGCATCATCTTTGAATCACTTAAAGAATGTGCATTCCAACCAACACACAAAAGGATTGAAGAACTGGAATTTTATAGCAATTGTCAATGTTTATTGACTTTTACGTGGCTCAACGACTTTGTTTTGTGGACCAAAATGACTCAAAATAAAAAACTTTTGTGAATATATCAAGCTCTTACCTAGCAGGTTGCAATACTCCATGAATTTCATTAATATTAAATCTCTGATGAAAAGTTGAATTGTTGATGCAATTCTTGGTGTATTTCGAGATTTGCCAAAACTGGCAATTGAATTGTGCTAAAATAGGCAGACCATGCAGCTTAAAGAGCAGGAAACTATTAGACTAACACCTACAGCATTTTCCACCACCCTGAGCCTGCCAAAATAGTTTGAATACTTATGCTGGGCGTAAGACAAAAGGGGGCAATGTAGTCATTTATCAGTTTTTATTATTGGGTATAAATAGGGCTAATATGTTTAGGGTTATGTTATGTTATGTGATTGTTTTCTTGAAATTTATGGTTAGGTTTTGGGAGAGATCTCTTACCTTTTGAATTATTGGTGTTAGGATTCGGGTTTGGGAGAGAGTCTTCTTCTTGAGTTATAGGTGCTTATCTTTTATGTATTCGGAGTTGTATTGCTTTGATTTGTTTCCTAATTTCTATGGAAGTCAGTCTTACTTCCTATCAAATTGGTATCAGAGAATTCTACCATTGTTGCACCTTCATATACTGTTGAAATGGTTGAGACATTGGGTTTGCGACATTCCTAGTCACGAAGCAGTAGTCGAGTGTTGGGAAGAAAGACTGGATCACGACTCTTCAATTCTGGAAAGCAAAGAGGGGATCGCGACATACAGAGAGGACCAAACCTAGCGAACAAGTCGCGATTCAAGTTAAAGAAGCCAACGATGGGATCACAGCGTACTGGTCTCTATCGCGTTGCGAAATAGTCGCAATTGAGCTAGCAAAATCACGCGATAGACATACATGAAAGCCAGCAGTGTCGTGGGAAGAAAATGGCATGCTAGAACCATGATTTGAAGTTAGATGCGCTAATCCAGTCGCAAGTGATGTACAAAAGCTCTCAATACATACGTGATTCCAACTAATTTGAATTTAGATGCATCAATCCACGACACATCCATGATAGAAAACCACCCTAGGAGTAATGACATCAAAAAAATAGATTGTCTGGAAGAGAAATTAGAGGAAGTGGTGAGTTAATCATTTCTGAAATGATTGAGTGTTTCTCATCCGTGGAGGGGTAGTTTGAGCGAAAATTCACAGTCCTGGATGATGTGATGAAGAAGATCGAGGAGCTTCACACAACACCCCCTCCCTCGCTTGCCACTAGATTGAGCAATGACCTCTGGAGAGGACGCACACAATAGCAATCAGAAGGATTCGTGCGGTATCGAGGCAGCGTCGCCGCCTTAGTCAGAACTGAAGTCACGAGATTGAGCGAAGGAATCGAGAGCAGACTCGAGCAATAGCACTTGGAAGGGATATTGTGGCATCCAGACGACTTGAACAAACAAAAGCAAGTGAGATCGTGTGAAGAAGTCTGAAATGAATTTGAGCGGCAGCTTCTAGAGAGCATTGCACGACACCTTGAGGTTTGGAACTACGGACAGCTGATAGAAAGGGACTACATGCGATTCGGGGTGTAGAAGATCGCTTCAAAGGATTTTGATCTAGAACAAGGAGTCACAATGGGTGAGACCTCAACGAAGGGTTGTATCTGATCGCGTCAGTGCCTTTTGCAATGACAACTTTCCAGGCAGAAGGCTTAGAAATTTATTGGGACTTGCGACTTGATTATGGGGTGAGTCAAACATGGAAGAAGGGAAATAAATATCAGTGTGCACCCATACTGCTACTCCCAGGTACAAATGAACGAGTTGAGATGAATGTTGTTTGGCATGTGGGGACGCAAATTGAACCATGGGTGCTAGAGATGAAGGGTATCGTAGTGGAGGGGGAGAACTGCAATGTCATGGATGCGCTCCGCCAGTCAATTGATAGGAGGTGATGGGAACTTTAAGGTGGGCAAATCCTTGAAGTTGCCTTCTTGATTGAGTATCACCAGGTCCTGTTCTCTGGAACTTCCAAAACAAACAATGAGGCAGTTCATTTTTGTGGACAGCTTGCTTTACAAAAAGATTTTATTGTTCATGATTTAGATGATAGTCATCCCTAGTATGTTTTTGTGAAAAGGGTTAGAAGCTTTTGTGGGGCCACTACTTATTAACCTTTTTTTTGCTTTTTGGTTGGTCTTCTTTATCATCTTTTTTAATATTTTGAATTTTTTTTAATGCAAAATGTACACCCTTCACAGGTACAAAAGAACAAGATCAAGATATGTATCCGAGAGATGTTGGAAGCTAGGGTCATATAGCCTAGTATAAGCCCCTTTTCTAGCCCAAGTTTGCTTGTGAAGAAGGATTAGAATTGGCATATCTATGAATTATCGGGCAGTAAGGAAACAATACCTCTCGAATTTAGTCATTTGTCAGTTATTATTGTGGGGTATAAATATGAATAATATGTTTAGAGTTATGTTATGCTATGTGATTGTTATCTTGAATCTTAGGGTTAGGGTTTGGGAGATATCGCCTACCTCTCGAATTTTAGGTGTTAGGGTTTGGGTTTGGGAGAGATCGCCCACCTCTTTGTATGTGTTTATCCTTTATGTATTCGATTTGTGTGATTTTCGTGTTGGTGAAATAAAATATTTTGTTTTGCCCTAATTTCTGCTACAGTATGATAGCAAAAGATAGAAGTGATGAGTAATGAGTAGTGAAGCAAAAAGTAGCAATGTCACGGCTAAGAATAGGTAAACAATGGTGGCAACAATGGCATCTAAATGAACTAGGGAGTAGTAGGGTAGGGAAACTAAGGACAAGAATTCTTATTGAAAAATTTTTTGACTTGAATTTGACCTACAATTTGCTTACTTGGAATCCAATGGTCCTAGTCAAAACCATGCAATAATGAACTAATCCTAGTGAACTAATGAAAATACTAAACATCTTGTTCATAAAAGGGCAATTGCCTTGTATATGTTTTACAAAGGAAAATAAAACAAAAAAAAAACAAATCAAAACAAAATACAATATTTAGACTCATAATGCTCATCACATTCTTTTTTATGAGCTCGTGTTTTTATTTTTTATCACATTATCTCAGTGCTTGTACTGTGATTATTGAGTTAAATCATTACACTAATTTATAACCTTATTTCTTTTCGTTTTGTAGGAGCAAAAGCATAGATGATGCTTTTGTGATGATTCATGGAAGAAAGGTATGACACATTGGTATCCTTTTTCTTTTTAAAAATTAAGTATTTGTATTATTTGTTATGTCAAATCATTTATATTTTATGAAATGACAATGTAGGCAACTTCACAAATTCTGTTTTTAGTTATCCTTGCTCTTTATAAATCTTGTCACATCAGATTGCCCTTGTAACAAGGATAATCTTATGTTCCTACGCTTGTTAACCTCAAGGGAATTATAGATGTGCCTTAAATATTGCTTTGAATTATTTCAATTGTTTTTTTTATTATTATTTTTATTTTTTTTTTTATTTTGGCGGGTTAGATTATGCACCTTTGCTTTTAAGTTTGTGTTTATGACAGGTTCATCAAGAAGTTGGCTTTGGGTCTTCTCAACCTTGATTCTGTTAGGATGTGTTTGATCTACGGATTTGGCCAAAACTAATTTCTAAGCAGCAGTTCAGCTTTTCATGGCCATTAGATTTGTTTGATGTAGATATGGAGTGGAGGAGAGATTGGGAGTTACGAGGGTCTTCCAGTCGGCTTGGGTAAGGCTGCTAACCTGGGATAGGAGTATCTTTATAAAGTTTGTGATGAAATGTACCACTTTATGGACTCATATTGTAAAGGAGGATGTGCTGCTTTTAGTACAGATAGGAGGACGTCTATGAATTCTTTGTTTGAGAAATGATATTTAAGGTGCTGTTGGTTCAAGAGAGAGTTTGGAGATATGGCTTCAGCTTTGGGTGAGAAGGTGACTTCTAAAGTGACTCTGTTGCTCACAATTTTTCCTTGTTTTGACCTTGTAAAAGTTCACTAGTTGGGAGATAATCCACTAGTCCGGAGAATAGGGGTTTTATTATAACAAGAAGCTTGGGAGTCTATTTAAGCAATTTTTTTTGCTGTCGGCCTGATAAGCGGGTCTTTAGTTCACAGATCTGTGTTATTGTCGGCACTAAAAAAAGTTGTTGGTTAAAGTTTATGGGTCGCCCGTAAGAAGCTGTCGGCAGCCGGAATTGAAATCTCATCGCCCGCTTTGGAAGGACGTTTTAATTTACGTGTGTATATATATATATATATATATATATATATGTAATTTGAGAAAAAATATGA
>NW_018164953.1:2465836-2466670 GCF_001263595.1 Phalaenopsis equestris | reverse complement strand
TTCATCCTGCCAATTTTATTTAATTAGGGCTTATATTTGCGTGACAGGGTCACACAAATTGCCTAGAAGATATGAGGGTTTACGTCGTACCGGACGACAACCTCGGAACCTAGAACGAGTTAGGGCTTAAATCGTACAGCAGAGCTATACGAATGCCTAAAGGAAAGGTGGAGGACTTATGTTGCGCTAGACAGACAACCTCAAAATCCTATGGATTGTTGTTTAATTTCTAGGAAAAGGGAATAGTTTTGTTGGGGAAGACATGTTCTGCTGTTGAAGATGGTCGTGTTGCCCACCGCGCTAGCTCCAAGCTCCCCGACATAACGAGTTTAAGTTTTCTAGGGTGTCCAGTTATAGTGTTAAATCAAACGGTCATATGGTTGTAGTTCTCTAAACATCCTATGCAAAAAGGAAACATGCTTGAAGTTATATAATGTAATGTGTGCGATGCAGGAACAAACAGTAGAATGCACGTGGAACAGTAGTAGGCAAAACAGGAGCAGTATAACATGCTATACATGAAGAACAGTAGCAGGTAAAAACAGGACAAGTGCAACATGTTATACAGGGAGAACAGTAGCAAATAGGAAACATGAGTAATAACATGCTATATAGGAAGAATAACAGCAGGTAGAAACCGGAAATGAATTACTAAAAAAAATGTAAAGCAAACATGTGTGCCCGTGAGATCCGATGTTCTTTAAGTATAGCAAAAATTAATTGTTGTAAAATGTAAAGCAAACCTGTACACCCGCGAGACCCGCTGTTCCTTAAGTATAGCAAACCTAAATGCATCTCAAAAAGTAAATCCCGAAAGAAACGTCGTCCAGGAAA
>NW_018164953.1:2464309-2465291 GCF_001263595.1 Phalaenopsis equestris | reverse complement strand
TGGATCTTGATGTTATAAGATATGACATCTTTCTGCTATATCTTTGGTATGTCTTTATCATCAACACCGTACGCCCCAAAACGACTACTTGCGACCTTGCTTGATGGTTTCACGTATAGCAAAAGGCTATACGTGGACACTTATGCATCGGGCATAAGCATCAAAAAACCCGAATCAAGAAGCAAGGAAAAAAAGAACAAAAATGGGGTGAGAGAGTGGAGGCATTGATTCATCTAAAACACCGAAAAGGAGATTGGATCAGTTCTCAAAACTCGTATCGAAAAGACCTGGAAAAGTAGGACCCGAGGTCTTTCCTAACAAACATAAAATATCCCTTTGCGTTGATTCTCCAAACCACAAGAACGCAGGATTAATCAAATCAATCAAATACTCTCCCAAATAAAGCTTGCAAATCCTCCCTAGATCCCAAAGTTGATATCAAAATCTTTCCACTGCCGAATTAATCCAAAACCTCATATATCAAACAAGCATAGAAATCTTCCCATAAAATCATATAAATGCTCACGATCGGGATCACTACAAAGAGCTGAACAGCAGGTAGGACTCACGGCCAAGGCAAACCCGAGGCACAGAAGGGGAGGAAACTCACGGCTGAGGCAAACCCAAATCAATTCTCTACAAATTTTGATATACATAGGAGAGTACAAAACATCACTAATCTCTCAAAGTAACAAATTTGATCCATTTACACTCATTCAAATGATTCAAACTCAACAAGATGGGGTAAGTTAAACCCAATAAACTCCAATGGACCTCATGGGTAATAACAGGAACCAAAGCCGACAAACCACATCCAAACCACCTCTCGGGTAAGGGTAAGGCAAGGCAAACCGGGCTCTCAAGTCAAGCCAAGGCTGAACCACAGCTAAGGTTCAAGTTCGGGCTGCAATAAAATAGTAGAAAACATTTTCATACCCCTGAGACATCAAAATATAGAACCAACGCATGCCATGCACAAGAA
>NW_018164953.1:2463227-2463834 GCF_001263595.1 Phalaenopsis equestris | reverse complement strand
GGAAAAGAGTCAAAGCTAGGAAAAGAGCTTTAACATCTCAATAAAAGTCAAGATTCAAGTCCCCACAAAAAGTCGACATTCCATACTCCTGAAATGAAAAAAACGAGCATCAACAAAAGCCCAAAACCGAGCCATTCAAAGCTCAAAACCGAGCCATTCAAAGCCCAAAACCGTGACTCCAATCAAGCCAAAAACAAAACCGAGCCCAGCAGGGGCTAAAACCGAGCCATACAACATTAAAGATCTAGCCATTTTAAGCCCAAGGAACAACCTGCATGTCTAAACATTCTAAGCATGAAATTATTCCAACAAATATATGGACATGGGAGATGCCTCATGAAGAGTTAAGCCAAACTCTCAAAACAAGATACAAGGCTTTCCAAATTAAATAAGTTTTCTTATAACATATATTTCAAGCCAGGGAAAGCCACATGAAGCCAAAACCGAGTCCCCAAACATGCATAAAATAGTAAAATGCACTCCCTAACATGCATGAAAGGCCAAATAACCGCTCCAATATTTCATACCAAACGAAAATAAGTGAAAAACTTCATAATACTCATCCCAACATGCTTGCAAGAGGAGCAAAAATCATTTCAAAGGCATG
>NW_018164953.1:2455435-2463070 GCF_001263595.1 Phalaenopsis equestris | reverse complement strand
AAAAATATATCCAAATAAAATGAACTAGCATGCTGTATCCTCCATTTAACCGAGCAAGAGGAGGCTCGACAGAGAGAAAACCTCAGGAAACCAGGGCATAGGAAAGAAAGGGAAGAAGAGGTACCTCCTCAATGCAAACGTAAAACACAACAACACAAGAAACTACCTCAAAGAAATGCTCTCCCAGAAACTCCCTTTCCAATCCCCCCCCAGCCAAAATTTCCACTCCTCTCAGAAAAACTTTTCTCAACAATAACCCTCAAAATTTCAAAAGGAACTGTGTTTATAGACAGAGAATAGAGGAGAAGAGAAAGAAGACCACCCCCCAGTCACCCCTTGAACCCACGACACTCGAATCGGGGCAAAAAGAAAAGGGCACGCTCCCTGCTCACAGAGGGCGAAGCCACCGAAGCCTCTCGGACCGAGCAACCGAAAAATCTCGGACCCAGTAGCAGCGAGGGAAGCATCAGGAAGAAGAGAGGATATTGTCGTTCAAGTGTACCAGAGAACAATCTTCCCAGAGTCAAACTACCAAGAAAAGGAAAAACCACAGCTTAAGGAGACTGACACGGCTTCGGGAAGGATGGCCGCGAGCAGCAGAATGTCAGGCAAGGACGAACGAGGTCAACCTTCTCTCGCGCGGAGGAGGAAGAGTTTGGTCGGCTCGAGAACGAGAAAGGGAAAGGGCTAGGCACGCGAACGGGAGAAGGAACGAGATAGTGAAAGAGCCAGACACGCGAACGGGAGAAAGAAAGGAGACAGAGCTCGGGTGCATGCGTTAGAGGAGTTAGGGCTTAAAGAGGAAAGGGGGAAATTGGTTTAAGGATTAATTAATATATATATAAATATAAATATATATATATATATTGATATATATTAATTAAAACACAATTTACTCGCGCGCGGCAACGCGACAAAATGGGTGTCCTCCCCGGGCAAAATCGACGTTCTAGACGCGTTGGCGCAGTCCGTTTCGTCATCCGGGGTCGCTCGGACGACGTCGCCGACAATCGGGTTAAAAACGCGTTAAAATTCAAATTTTACAAAATTTTGATCTACGATCGATCGTTTCAAAAGGTTAACTCGAGCATTCGAAAAGTAACAGTGCAAATGAAGCGAATTTGAGGCGATCGGACGCGCCGACTTTCCGAATTGCGAAGTTTGTGCGCGCGGGAGTGCGAATTGTGCAAAAGGCCACCCTAAGGCTCAGGAAGGTCCTATAGGGAATCCCTTTTGGGTTTGTTCATGTTGGTTTCACCCTTCTAAATGCTATAAGTTGACACCACACATGCGAAACCACAAAAGAGGACAGAGGTGGGTTGAATTTCTAGAACAAGGCGGGTCCCATTTCTAAGGTTCTAAGATAGTCGAAGGGAGGTCCCTAAGGCTAGATCCTAAATCCTAAGAGGAAGACTAGACCTCACCAAAAATGAGTTCAACAGTTATCCAATGCAGAAAATCTATAGTTTAGTAGTTTACTGTAAGTTTTAGGTTTGCTTGCCACTGAAACACCGAAGCCCAGTACACCCTTCTGCTATGAAAATGGATGAATGCAAACAGACTTTGTTAATAATGATACTGTTGATTACTCCTATAATTAGTTGCATAATTGATAAAAAAAATTGTATCTGATGGGGAAAGAGAAGAAATATAACTAGGAAAGTTTATAGAGATGGACTAAGGTGAATGGCGTATGATAAGGATGACATAAAATGTATTTTTGAAGCATATTCCTTTTTGTTGCTGTGGTATAATAAGAACAAAATAGAAGAACTGTTGCTCCAGTGGCTTTTATTTTCTAGTTGGCTATACTTTTTGTTTAGAACATATATGAACCATATGATCGACTTTTGGACCATTTTTTCTCGAACTGAAAATCAAATTACATGAGAAATTTGAATACTAATGTGTAGTTTTATCTATGATCACATTATATTTATTGATTTTTTTTTCTATATTTACTATTCATTGAAGGTTAGGGTTGTGGATGGTGCATCGCCCTCCTTATACACTCTTTGCCGGTCTTGGATACAGAGTGGGTTGACTCAAGAAACTCATGTATGCTACTACGCTAATATCCTTCAGGATGGAAATTTGGTTACAACTTCCCTTTTCTGAAGTTGAATTTCATGCTGAATTCTTTCTTAAGCGTTATTTGTACTAGTCTGATTGCAATTATCTCCACACAAGTATCTTCGCCATGCGATTCTTGGCTTGGTATATTTCAAAACTATCCTTCCCTTTGCAGGACAGTAAAGGCACATTCCCTAATTACTTCTAGTTGGGAGCACTCCTCTTTGTTTTATATCATTGTTTACTTTAATCGGCACTTCCATTAAGTGAATTTTAGGTTTTTAGGCTGTTTGGTGAACAGAGGTTGATGACATCAGCAATCTGTATTAATATTTGACAATCAATATGACATCTATGTTTATTGCCGCTGTTTCTAATGAGTGAATGACTTGTTTATTCTCCTGAATATGCGTTGCTTCTCTTGTAATCATAAAAAGTATATATCTTCCTGAATATTTTAGCATATAGCTAAAATTTGCCGCTGTTTTGCTTTTATATTAGATTTCATGTTTTTTGTGTTTCTGTCGTTGACCATCTTGATGAACTTTTACTTGGAGGCTGATCCAATCAGCATTTGCTTTATTGAATGTAAGGGGCAATTTGCGATCACTTTTAGTTTTTAGTTTTTTGTTTTTGATTTGTTTTGTTAATGCTTGAAACAAATATGTTTGTTATGTTAGAGCATGGTTAGTTGTTTTTAAAAACACTCAAAACATCTTTTTTGTTTTTTGAGTGTTTTTAAAAATGAAATACAAAAGCATGAAAGGATGCACTAAATAAATATATTTTCAAAATAAAAGCAAATAAATAAATAAAAACAAAAATGATCCCAAACAAGTCTTAAGCGTCAGTTTAATGCCTTTTGTTGCTGAGGAATAATTCTCTGAATTCCTGAAAAGTGCAACTGTAAGTGTATTTCCTTAAATAGATGTTATGGAGTCGTTATTAGATTTTCTAGTGTCTATCTCTTCTAATTTGCTCTTCTACGAATTGCCTCCAGTGTTTGTTCTTTGTTGTCAAAAGCTTGGTGAAATTGGAACCCCTCTGTCTTTGCCTTTTCAAGTGAAATCAAATTTAACTATTTAGTTTTGATTGAAAGCATGCACATGAATAAAATTTATTACGATATATGTTTTGATTTAACTTGAATCATAATTTTAGAGAGCCGTATTTTGCTTTGAAATTGGCTTGAAATATGCTTGGAATTCACTTGAAAATGGCCCAAGTTGATATGTTTACTGATAATTTGACTAAAAGTTTCTGAGCGAAATTTCAGTCTTCAATACTAAAATTTCTTTTGCCATTCAAGAAAGCAGTAGGCAGCAAAATGCTATATTCTATGAATCCTAAGTGCAGTTCGAAAATTCAAATTTCTAGCTTACAATTTTTTTCTTAACATAAGATTTTTATATATTTTTTTTCAATTTGTGGAACATCCTTAGACTAAAGACACATCTTTAGTATTTGAAAGCTAATAAAATTATATGTGTAATATCTAAATCTTATCTATTGATAAAACCAACATCTAACTATCTTCAATTACAATAATAACACTTAAAATCTCAAAGAGCACAACAAACCCCGACCCATATTTTTGGTTTTCTTTAAATTCTTAATGTGCTGATTGTGGCATGCACAAATACATGGACTTGTCAATACAGTTTTTGGGTAAGGTGTTAGATATATAAATAAGAAAATTTTGGGTGGTCTGACCGTTATTTTCCTACTTATGTATAATGCCACTTGACATAATGAAGTATTTGACATAAAATACTCCAGCTCGTGATTTGATTTATTGTGAGAGATTTCATTTAGATCGTTTAGATGTTTTCCATTTCTATTTCCCATCATTTAGTCGATACAGTTTTCTAATGCTCGCGGCCTCATACTCCTTTTTGTGGTGGCCAATTCTTAGACTTCAAAGCTAGATGATCCAGCTGGAATTTATCTTTTTTCCTTCCTGAATAAGTGATGATCATCTACAAGTCTCTTTACTCGACTAAAGTTAAAATTGGCTTTATATCAGCTTAGTTTTATGATAAATTATGTTTACATACTATATAAACATTCATAACAGTTCTGGATTCAGAATTATTATTGATGAAAGGAAAACAATTTAAAATTCTTTCTATGCCTTTACTCGCTACCATTTAGGAAGAGAATTGGCTTAAGATTTGACTGTTTTAGTACTGTAGTTCCCTTTGCCATGCACTGATTTTATTTATTTTAAGATTGTTAGTACACGTCTAGATTTTGACAGTTTTGCTTTTATAAAAATTTGTATTATATTGGTCATTGTCTAGATTTCTATGCATAAACCATTACGGAAATGACTTGTCTGGCTGTTCGTACCAGTATGGTTTAGGAATGGTGATGTTAGCAATGCTAAATCAAAGCTAGTTTTTTAAACTAATTGTTGTATTAACTTAGTTTTGATTACTGGACCTTGCATAAACCCTAATAGCTTCTGGATATCTCAGGGCTGCCACTTGTCTTGTGTTTAGTCAAGCATCTATGATAGGAATCATAAATTATGGAATTTCCAATTGGGACTTAGAATACGTGTGATTAAGTTTACCCATCAATTATGACCAAGGGAAGAAACCACTATGGAGTGTAGGGCCTTTAGGCTGGCCCATTCTGAAATGAGGGTCTGTTTATCAGGCTTTTCAGGTCTAAAATGATAAGATATGAATTTGGTTGGCATACTGTTGGACATGCTTTTATTTTTTCATTTTTGAAGCCTTTTTTTTTTTTTTTTTTTGCACTTCAATTTGCATGAGTGGGCTAGCCGCTAAATTGAGTACTCTATTCTGCTTTTACTCCATTGAACTATGTTAATGTGGTCTGTTTCATCTCATGCAGTCCAATGTTGGTGAAGCTATAAAGCTACTTCCCAAACCACTTCCTCCATCTATTGTCAAAGAAATGTTGAACAAGAAGGTAGACGATACGGTTGATGAAGATCTTCAGGAAGATGAGGTAAGTTTAGTTTTTTCTCACTTTTCTATAATGACTATTGAAGAAGATCACTTCTCTCGATTTTTTTCATTATCTAATTAAGATTTTAATTCAAATTTGCTTGTAAAGGATCAGTTTGTTCTTGAAATGTGGGGTTATAATGAGCACAACTTTTATTTATTTATTTATTTATTTATTTATTTATTTATTTATTTATTTTTAAAATAGGACCGCCCTAAGGCACTCTATGATGAGATACAATGCAGTCTAATGAATTTAAAAATATGCTATGCAAAGAATATGATCTAACTACAATTGTTTAAAAGCAATTAATGAAATCTTAATAAATTCTATAAAAAAGAAACCTAAATCTTTAAAATGGAAGCATATTAAGGAACTTAGAAATGAATAATTTTCAAATCAGCTGTGGAGAATCATGAAAGTTTTGATATTATCAAGGGAAATAGATTGATTTTGAAGGGTTTTGATTTACCCTGTAGCAGAACACTTCCACTAGAGATGCAATTGTACCGTGTTTCCTTGATGACTTGGAGTTTAGACCTATGGGCAATGGATTCTTATGCTATGTTTCATTTGAAGCTATTGAAAGCAACTTTGTAGGGTGGAAGTTGATGGAATTAAGAAGATAAAGAGGACAAAAGAAAGTGAAGAACCGAAAGATAGAAGAATTGATATGTGATTTACGAACACCTCTATGCTTTATTCTTGTATCAAACAAGTGAAAGCTGATGAAGTACATATCGATGACACAAAATAGCATGCGCCATGGCGCATGGTGCAGCACGATGCACGCTCGGCGCCATTTGCATGGTACGACGGTGCATCAAAATGGCACGCGCTAGTTGCATCATGTATGAGCAATCACGCATGATGCATCGCCCTCATGGTGCATGATAAGTTGTTTTTTTTAAAATTTAATATGAAAAAAAAAGAAATATTTACATACGTAAAATTTAATTCTTATTAATTTGTATATCTAACATCTAAAATTTAATATTTATTTATATAACACATCAGAATATTAATACTATTTTTTAAAAAATTAGAATACACATTTTTCATGAATATGATTTAATGTGATTATGTTATATAAGTAAATATTAAACTTTAGGTGTTGAATATTTAAATATATAAGTCTTTTGTGTTATGTATGTAAATTTCATAATACATAAGAATCTACCCACTTTCTGTCTTTTATTATCACGACCCGATCCTGAGCTTGGAATTTAATCAAGACAGAAACAAACAGTCGAACAATGTGAACTAAATTTTATGTATATATCTATAATCTAACAGATGAAAGAGTCACTAATTAAATTAAATTAAAATATTATACTTAAAATTACCTCATTACTGATTATCTGCATCTTATGAACTTTTTCTCTTTTATCGCACATTTTTAAATCACTTAATTAAACTTGAAATATTAGTTTAAAATAACTGTGAGCTTAACAAGCCAGTGAGTATTCATATTCTTAAACTACAACAATACAAGGAAAAAGAAAGCTAACTGTAAGTCAGTTAAACTTTTAATAAATTAATATAAACATTTGACATGTTATTTAATGCATTACTATATCAATATCATACTAATGTCATTTTATATATGTGCAACTGTCGTAGGAACACCGTATAAAAATTATGTAAATTAAGTCACATCAATATCAATTTTCTTTTATATATACATGCACATTTAACCTAGTGTTTTCCCACTAGTACTATCAATGGGTGATTTCAACATAATCAGTCATGCACATACAAATATTTTATTAAATTCATTATTTACTAAAAATATATTTCATTCACATTTGCATATCAGACAATATACTTATAATGTTTTGCACACATATCATTCTTACAATACAACAACAACAACAACAACAACAAAGCCTTAATCCCACTATGTGGGGTCGGCTACATGAATCCTTTTTCTCCATTGCGTCCTATTTAGTATCATATTTTCATTTAGTTCTAGTAAATTAAGATCATTTTTAATACAATAAGCCCAAGTCTTCCTAGGTCTACCTCTGTTTTTCTTAACACAAGTCGAATTTAAAACATCTACTCTCCTAATCGGATCATCTAATGGTCGACGTTTAATATGACCAAACCATCTAAGACGACTTTCTCTAATTTTGTCTGTCACAGGAGCTACACCAACCCTATCACGAATATATTCATTCCGCATTTTGTCTCTAAGTGTAAAGCCACTCATCCACCTAATCATTCTCATCTCGGCAACACTTAACTTATTATTATGCTTCTCTTTTAAAGGCCAACATTCAGCGCCATAGAGCATTGCAGGTCTCACCACCATCTTATAAAATTTTCCTTTCAGTCTTAGCGGTACTTTTCTATCACACAAAAGGCCCGAAGCATTCCTCCACTTCAACCAACCAACTTGAATTCTACTATTAACATCCCCATCTATATCACCATCGCTTTGAACAACGGACCCAAGATATATAAATCGTTCACACCTAATAATAAGTTGATCACCCAAAGTCACACTTTTGTCACTAGAGCTATTACTACTAAAATTACATTCCATGTATTCAGTTTTAGTTCTACTTAAACGAA
>NW_018164953.1:2443333-2454309 GCF_001263595.1 Phalaenopsis equestris | reverse complement strand
CTTTGATTCTCCAAGAACATTTTTTGCTACATGTTTAATAGCGTTTGTTACTTTATCCCACATCACATTTGCTTCTTCATGAATATCCCAAATTTTGAAATCTTGAATTTTACTCATAAAAATAATTTTATTTGTGTCTTTTAAGTTTCTCCATCTAATTCTGCAATGATGAGTCCTAGTATTTTTTTATTTTACAACTCTTAATCTTAAAATCTAAAACTAATAAACGATGTTGGGTATTTAAATTTTCACTTGGAATGACTTTACAATCTTTACAATCATGACGATCTCTTCTTCTCATAAGAAAATAATCAATTTGTGTTTTATTAGATCCACTCTTATAAGTAATAAGATGTTCATCCCTTTTCTTGAATAAAGTATTAGTAATAACAAAATCAAACGCTAAAGCAAAATCTAAAATAACTTTACCTTCTTCATTAGTTACTCCAAAACCGTAGCCACCATGAATATTTCTGAAATCTTCTACCACTCTACCGACATGTCCATTTACATCTCCTCCAATAAAAATTCTTTCTTCAAGAGGTATCATTTGTATTAAGTCTTCTAAGTCATTCCAAAATTTATCTTTAGATTCTGTATCTAAACCTACTTGAGGAGCATAAGCACTTATAATATTAAAAATCTTAGTATCAATGATAATCTTAAGGGCTATAATTCTATCACCAACTCTATTAATTTTTACAACATTATCTTTCAACATTTTATCTATAATTACACCTACATCATTTCTAGTGCGACTCTTACGAGAATACCAAAGTTTAAAACCTAAATTATCAATCTCCTTAGTCTTTTCTCCCACCCACTTAGTTTCTTGAATACATAAGATATTAATTTTCCTATGAATCATAATATCAACTAATTCCATTAATTTACCATTGAGAGTGCCTATATTCCAAGATCCTATCCTAATATTAGTTTCATTAGTTTCATGGACTAACTTCTTTACCCGCATTCGCCCGTAATGTGGGAACCCTTGCTTATTTAACACTACACCCGGGCGCCGGTGTAGCGGCCCTTGCACACTTTTCACTGTATTCAGGCTATACAGCGCGTCGCTTCCAGGGGACGCCCTAGCACTTACACAATGATCAAAAGGATTCATGTCATGATTTTTTCGACAAGTTTTACGCTGGCTGTCGACTACCTAACGCAATCCTCCACTTTTCTCATCCGGGCTTGGGACCGGCAACGGCAGTGTTTAAGTGTCGCTTTAGCAAAAATATTTCTTAAAATACGTTTAAACGTGACATGAAACTTTTAAACGTATTTTAACACGTTTAAAATCTCATTTTGGCACGTAAAATATATCCCCTCCGGGATATATTTTGCACTTTTAAACGTATTTTAACTTTTATGGCTGAAAGACATCTTGAGGTAAATTGGAAATTCATTCATAGAGAGGGCAACTCCCCTGTTGATTGGTTAGCCAAGCATGCAGGGGAGGTATGTCACGTTGGTATTTACCTCCCTGCTCCTCTCAGACGCCTCCTTATTGGGGATAACTTGAATCTGCCTTATGTCCGTATTTAAGCCTCTCTCCTCTTGCGAGATTTTATTATGCTTGACAGGTTTTCAAGTTTTTGCAACAAGTCGGTTTCTGTCTCGCTGCTTTTTGTTCCTGATTCATGTTTTTGTTTTGTTCTCACGTCTTTCGTTGGCTACCGCTGTTTTGAACCTCTCTGCTCTACGCTCCTGTATTTCAAATGACGCTCCTGTTTTTCAAACGGTTTTTGTTTGCTCGTGGGAATGCTTCTGGAGAACTCTACTAACCTGAAGACACTTTTTGTACATCTTTTTTCTATTTTTTACATTTCAAGTTACACTAGAACACAGGTTTACTTATTTTTGGGTTTTTGTTCTTTGGTTTTGGGTATACCTGTATTTTTGGAGTTTCCTTCTTGTGTGAGTTATACTGTGGGGAGAGGAACCTCTAGGGGTGAGTCAAATGTATTTTTTTTTCATAGACGGGGATCCTCCCACTCTCCTATTTCTGTACTTTTTCTTTTAATTAACGCGTAGGGAGTCACCGCTGCTCTTTCCCCTAATATATATATATATATAATTTACTGTTTATTAAATAACTTAATAAACTTACCTTATAATCTTCGACCAAGCCCTAATCACGTGCCCGGCTTTCTCCCGTGAGATCATTCCAACATACATGAAAAAGCTTCCCAAAATGCGAGAACTGAATCGCACAGATAAGGGAACTTCGTCGCCCTCTTCGACTCCTTAGATTTCTGTTGAGCATCGATGCCTCCTCGAAAATGATGCCTCCTCGAAAACAATGCTTGATAGAGGTGTCACCTATTAACTACTATTTTTGAAATTTAAACAAATTTATTTATGTCACATGTTAAACCTGCATTTTTTAAATGGTTTTATATTATTTTTAAATTGAACATGCGATAAATATGTCTAATTTGTGTCAAATGCATGTCACGTGCATGTCCTTGTTCGGCACATGTTAGACATTATATACCTCTTTATAAGAAAGTGTTGGTGCATCATATAGCTCATGGGTCATGATTTATGATCAAACGGGCAAGCTTGAGCAAGCCCTCATCCAACTTATTATTATCACATGGCTGGCTAGTTTTAAAATTTAATATAAAATATGCTTAAAATATATTAAAATTCAAAAGTAGAAAATTTTTAAAAATAATTGGAAGTTATCTCATTTTTTTTATATCAATTGATCTCTTATTATTTCTCTTATAATGTCTTGTTCTTTTTCTCATTTTATTGCATACTAAGTTTGAGCTTGAACTCAGTTAATTAATCAAACCTAAGCTTAAGACGGAAGTGGCTTGAGCTTAACTCAACTTGTTTACACCTGTAAACAGTGTTGACGTTGAATTTAGAAACCTTGCACATCAGATCCATGAAGTAATATGGATCAAGGGATTTTGAAAGAATTGAAGATTTCCATAATTCAATTTCATCACCTATGAAAGATTTTTGTAATAATAAGGCAGCTATCGCAATATCTTACAGTATAGTTCTTCATTATAGGGCAAAACATGTGTAAGTTGATAATGACTTCATTAAAGAAAATTTTGGTGAAGGATTATTCTGCATCTAGGACATTTGAACAACAAGTTGCTGATATATTAACTATGGATCCCCACATAAAGTGCTTTGATAACTCAGCACCTTGCTGCGGATGGTATATTCAGACCAGTATGTGGGGGAGAGTTGAGAAACCAATAGAGATTTTGGTTCAGCCGAGAAATTGGGAGTAAATTCAAATAAAGAAAAATTCGCTGTTGCTATAATTAGGAAATCAGGAAGAAAAAGCAAAAATGGGAAATTTTGCTGGTATCAGCATCTGCGGAGAGTTGAAAATGCAAGGCAAGCTGCTGATATAATTTGAAATTAAAAAATTAAAGCATTTCATTTATTTCCTAGCCAAAAACATCAAAATTTAATTACAGCCATGTATGTTACTGATTTAATTGATAATGTAAATAAGGGAATAATGTTGGAATGGCATAATTCATTGCAAACTTTGCACATTAACTTCTACTGTAAGCATAAATCGTGGACAACATTGTAATCGGGTGAGAAAATAATAAGAATCATCTGTGTTTTAACATGTTCTGCTTGATGGTAAAAAGAAAAAGTTTGTTCAATCATGGTTTGTGGTCTCAACTCCAAAGATTTGAATAGCTCGTTGATTTTGTTCTTTTAGTTCTAGTTCTAATGAGGTGATTAAATTTTAGTACAAGAAATATAGCATTTGATGTTCTTCAGGCATCATCCTCATCAATCATTCTGTTTCTGTGATACTGTGGATATATTTTAAATTTCTGTTGCAGGGTGTTTTTTATGATTTTTTGTGAAATTAATCAAATGCCGATATAGAATTCGTGATAAACATACTTATTTGCAGTGGGGAGATTCCGTCGACCAGCTATCCGCACAAGAACTTTTAGCAGGTCATATAACGCGAGCTAAAAGAGTTCGGGCAAGGTAATTAACTTATTTTATTTGGATTCTTTGATATTCCTTTTAAATTTCATTTGATATTTTTATTCTGGTTCTGAATTTGTGAACTATTTTTTTTCTGTTGCATTGTAATCCTAGGAGTGGGTTTTTTTATTCCTGAAATAAATAGAGTGGCGCCCTACCTGCTAAATGACTGAGGAACATCAAAAACAAAATCCATATTAAGGTACTGTTGACCTCAATATGTGCGCCACCAAATTCAATGTTAGAACAAGCCCTAATTCATTTAGGCTGACTCAGGTCCGCAGGCTTGAAAGAACAAGCCATAGTTCATTTAGGCTGACTTGTTCCGCAATCTTGAAAGCAACTACAATTGTGAACTAGCTAGTGCATGAAGAATGAGCTTGCCCTTTGATGATTCAAACATGATATAGGGAGGCTCTTCTCCTTAACAATCTCTTTCATATTATCCCAAGTTAAGTTTGGATCATAACCTTGTTGTAGATGCCTATGCTCAACATTGTTTCAATAAATTTTATTTTTTTCCCTCGCAAATTCATTGTGGCAATGCTAACCACTTGCTTCAAACATGTTCTGAAAGTTTAAGTAGTTGT
Organism: Phalaenopsis equestris; assembly: GCF_001263595.1. Classification (NCBI taxonomy): domain Eukaryota; kingdom Viridiplantae; phylum Streptophyta; class Magnoliopsida; order Asparagales; family Orchidaceae; genus Phalaenopsis; species Phalaenopsis equestris. The sequence goes on along the minus strand of NW_018164953.1, from coordinate 2,449,723 downwards.
CCAAGGCGGCCATCTAATTAAGGAGGACTTTGGGGTCAAGTCTCCCATCATAGTTGCATCATTGTTGACTTTTATAGTCATCATCAAATTCATGCTTGTATCGCTAAAGGCGGTCACACACATCATTAAGAAACTCCTAAATACAATAGAGCTCTTCTTGACCCCAGTGTATAGGGGTAGGTGTTCTAAATTATTTATCTTCCCATTGACCACCTCCATGACGGAGCTAATCATAGGGATCTCTTATGAAAGGAACATCATGTGGGACTATTCTCTTTTAATGCCTTATAGGAGAAACAAGCTGATGATCACAATAATCCCTACTGGCGATCACTTGGGTTATGACATCAAGATTTATAAAGGTAGAACTATAGTAGGGTCTGTATCAGCGTGTAGTGGATCATAATGCGATCTATAATATGATTTGACGAATTATCTGTGTGCTAGGACCATTACTATCCCTACTATGATAGCATTAGGGCCTCGTTTGAGACTTTTCGTTTCCGTTGCAGTTCGGCGAAAGCAAAGAAAACGGAAAAGCTCTATTTGAATGAGGATTTTCTCCAACCGTTTCTTCCACCACAACGCCAATTCTGTCTCATTCGAGAATGCTAACTTGCCTGGTTTTGCGACCTACGTTCCACTTTTGGTCAGTGAAAAATGTCTAAATTACACTTGGGTCGCTCGCTTTCAGACTTATGTTCCTCCGCCTTCCTTTGTCCTCATCCTCCTGAATCCAGCTTGGCCCTGAAGTGTTGGATGGCGTCAGAGAGCACTGTCAGTTCCTTGGCCTTGTTTTTGATCCCAAATCACCTTGAGTACATTACTTGCCGGCTTGTCAGATTCTCTATCTGCCTTATCTCTATCTTCCCTCTCCCCATTCCCTTCACCTCCCTCAGCTTCTTTCAGCAGCATTTAGCCTTTTTTCTTCTCTCGCTCTCTCCCCATCCCCTTCACCTCTCTTAGCTTCTTTCAGCAGCAATTAACCTCCCTCCCTACCTCCTCCGGAGGGAGGGGAGAAGGAATTCCTTGTCTGTGAAAGCTAATTGGAGCAGTAATAACATGTGAAGTTCTTCTCATTCCATTTCAACAGATCATAGCATTCAAACAAAAAATAACCTCGTTTGGTGAGGAAGACGGAGTGGTATGGGTGATTATTTTTTGATGATTTGGGTGGTATGGGTGTATTATTTAAAGTTTAGGTGTTCAATATGTAAATAGTAAACTTTCACGTGGTATATATGTAATCCCACTTTAAAAAATAGGGGTTAAAATATTCTTTTTTTAATACAATTATTAGTGTTAAAAAGTACAAAAAATTTCTATTCAAACGGGAGTATCGAATTTAGCAATCGTAACTTTATACCACTGTTTTTAATGAATTTGCTTTTAAAGAAATTTTTATGAAAGGAAAGGCTCCCCAAACGAAGCCTAATTCTTACTCTCACTTCTTTAAATGATCAAGCCTTCCATGAAAAGTCAAATTCTCTTGGTTCATTACCTATAAATGCTTGACTAACTCATAAAGGAGATTATTATTAAACTCGATTTATGTATTTCATCGAGTTGATATTGGAGGAAACTGCTTTGCTTAATCTATTGGTATGCCACTTTTGATAATACTAAATAATGTGATAAAACTTCAAAATTGCACGCTAATAATACATAATGAGATGATGAAATACCAAAAATTGCATAGAAAAAGTTGTATAAAAGACTAAAAAGTGAAATAAAGATGAAATTTATCCGGCGACTTACCAGCAAATTGAAGGTGAGTGCCCTGGAATCATATTGCTCACCACTAACTTAAAATAATGGAAATTATGTGCATGATGGCTAATTTCAGATGCAGATTTCTGCACCGAAGGACTGGCCTCAGTATAAGAATGAATAATTCATGAAACACAATAAAACATTATTTTAAGCAGTCACCAAAATTTTACATCTTGCATGCTTACAAACTCCCGAATGAGCAACAACAACAAAACCTTCATCCCACTAAGTGGGGTTGGCTACATATATCTTTTTTCTCCATTGCGCCCTATTTAGTGTCATAATATCATTTAATTCTAATAAATTAAGATCATTTATAATATATGTCCAAGTCTTCCTAGGTCTACCTCTGTCTTTTTTAACATAAGTCGAATCTAAAACATCTACTCTTTTAATCGGATCATCAGATGATCGACGTTTAATGTGAACAAACCATCTAAGACTACTCTCTAATTTTGTCCGTCACTGGAGCTACACCAACCCTATCACGGATATATTCATTTTGCATTTTGTCTCTAAGTGTAAAGCCACTCATCCACGTAATCATTCTCATCTCGACAACACTTAACTTAGTTTTATGCTTCTCTTTTAAAGGCCAACATTCAGCGTCATAGAGCATTGCAGGTCTCACCACCTCTTATAAAATTTTCCTTTTAGTCTAAGCGGTACTTTTCTATCACACAATAGGCCTGAAGCATTCCTCCACTTCAACTAACCAACTTGAATTCTACTAATAACATCCCATTAATATCACCATCACTTTGAACAATAGACCCGAGATTTATAAAGTGTTTACACATTTTAATAATTTGATCGCCCATAATTACATTTCTGTCACTAGAGCTACAACTACTAAAATTACATTTCATGAATTCAGTTTTAGTTTTAGTCAAACAAAGGCCTTTAGATTCCTAGGTAGACCTCCATAATTCAAGTTTTTCCGGAGCTTTTTCTCTTGTCTTATCCATGAGAAGGATATCATCAGCAAAGGATATCATCAGCAAAAAGCAAAAAGCAAACACCAAGGTATATCCTCCTGTAAGTGTCCAGTAAGACCATCCATAACTAAAGCAAAAAGATATGGGCTTAAAGCCGATCCCTGATGTAAACCAACAAAAATAATAAAATATTTGGTCAATCCTCCTGTTCGAACAAAAAGTAAATGATAAATTGCTTGGAGAAGCATGCACTTTATCATTAAAGCAGGCATGTGTAGTGGCCAACATGCAGGCCAAAATGCATATAAGCATAAGAATGTGTGCTTTCCCAAATATATTAGGCTTAAATTAGAATTACATTGAAAAAATCCAAACAGTTAATAAAATATATTAAAAACCTTTTGCAACAGTTAATAAAATATATTAAAAACCTTTTGCATGAATTTTGAGGAACTTGTCACCAAGAATAACACTGCCAAATGCATGCAAAGCAGCATTTTTAGAGGTGCAAAATGCTGCATCGAAAAGAATGTTAATACTTCAAAATATAAAATCTCAAACATGTCATGATTTTTCGACAAGTTTTACGCCGGCTGTCAACCACCTAACGCAATCCTCCACTTTTCGCATCCGGGCTTGGGACCGGCAACGAATTTTACAAAAAAATTGTTGTTGGCAAGGCGCGAAAAATATTTGAAATCAGAGAAGGTCCGAAGTGTTTCGTATGCTTTTTGACAAAAATTGTAATTAAATTACTTTGAAGCAAAAGCAAGTCACCTTGAAAAGCATGGGCAAACTCAATTCTCTAATTCCAGCAACTAACCACAAGCACATGTGCTCGAGTGAATCAAGAGGTAGAGGAATGATCTTAATATTTTGCGACATTTTCAAAACACAAAAAGCAAAATAACAAAGTGAAAACAAAAATACAGAAGAATCTAAAAATATATGGAAATTTATCAAAAGTTTGAAAATTTTAAACAAAAAAATATTTTGAGCATTGTCAAACTTTTTCATTTTGAGTTGTGCAATTCCCCCTCTTTTTTTTTTTTTTTTTGCTTAAAATTATACATAGTGTTTATACTCTAAATGGAAAAATTTGGCCTCTAAGACAGATCCTCTGCAACAAAGAAAATGAATGAAGCTGACAAGGTTGTCGTGCAATAAACCCTAAACCATAGGAAGCATTAGCGAGGAAGTGTTAGATGCTTTCACTGTGTTAAAGAGATACTTTACAAAGTTCGCTATGGGTTTATTACTTTAATGAGGAGTTCAATGGACTCGATAAGTACAACATATCTCTTATTGATGAGTTTCCGATGTTCCTCGTGATCAATCCCATGCTCCTGATTTCTGGTGAAAGTAACAATGACCTATTGGCTTGTGGCGGGCGGATGCTATGGAGGAGCACCATGCTCATTAAAGATTGCCTATGATTTTTGGCGGTTTTTGAGGAAGTGGGATCTTTTTGCTTTTTTATAGAAACTGAAAAACATAAGAAAGATTTATATACATAGCACTCAATTCCTATGTATATTCTTATCTAACATCTAGACTTCAATTTTCACATGTATATACCACCATGCATGAAAATGTGTATTTCATTTTAAAAAAATTAAAATGGGTGAAATTGATTATAAAACATGTGTCGGCGCTGATTCTGAGGAGATCTAACGAGTCAAAAGGAAGTACGACAAGGGATGACCCACTAACAAAAGATCAAGCGGCCCACTTGCTTGATCAAACACAACCATCTAAGCCAAAGCAAAAGCTGACCAAATGCAGCCATCTAAACCAAGATTAAAAGTCGACCAGATAGTCATCCGGGCCAAAGGTAACAAGGGCAAAGTCGACCGTGGTTTGAGCCCAAACCCTTATGACTGAAACGAGACAAATATGCATCCGTGCAGCCCTGACAAGAAAGTTGACTGAACGCAGCAACTTATTGGTAGATCCAACCTGAGGAAAGGTCATGCTCCTAAATATCACAAACAATCACACGGATGCCCCCAAGCCTCCTCATCAGTGATCAAGTAGTAAAAATGAAACATAGAAGTCTTATAGTCATTCCTTGGGCTCTCCTCATTAAGGAGCAAACTACCTATCGGGAAAGTAATTCTCCCTCTGCTCAATAGCCTAGCTTCGCTCTGTTGGCAGGACTTCCTCCCCTGGGATCGAGGGGCAACAGCCACACCAGAATAGTTGCTTGGCAACGCCGACCGAACTTATAGCTGACCAAAGCAATCTAACAGGCCTGAAGCCAATCAAACTCAGTCAAATCATTCTTATCAAGCCAAAGTCTAACAAGCTTAGACTATTGATAGACTCATATATATAAATATCTAGATTATCCTTTATGGCCCAACCTCATTAAAGCACTCACAGAAATGTAATATCACCATATTGTACCCTCTCCTCTATAAATAAGAAGATTATTTCACGAATAAGGCTTAACGTATTAATGTTCATCGGTCTCTCTCCCTCGCTCCCTCCCTCCCTCCCCTATTCACGGATAAATTTGGATTCAACATATATGAAAGATTTGGGTGGTATAAATGTAAAAATCAAAGTTTACGAGTTAAATGAAATACGGAGGAAATTGGGCGGTATGTATTTAAATGCTCCAAAACATAAATGTTCATAAGCAATCAGCCCATAAGTTATGTCCTTAACCAACAGATTGTCTACACAATAGCATTCAGGAGATCAATACCATGCAATTATAAAACGCATCATCAAACGTGGGTATTAAGCTATCAAGGTCCATGTCACAATCAAAGTAACAGAAAAAGCTAACTTCTTTTGTCAAATAATAAAATAAATTGGCATTATGGGGCGTACAAAGTTTTCAAATTCATCAACTTCTTTCTCTTCCGAAGATTTTTAGCATCGTGCATAAAACGGCTCCTAAGAATCGAACGCCACTCTTGAATTCTAGATTTGGCCTAACCATTACATCCTTATAGTAAAATCTAGAAAGATTTACATACATACCACTTAATTCTTATCTATTTTCATTTCTAACACCTAAACTGCAATTGTTGCATCTTTGTCACCTTAACTATGCTTAAAAAAGGTGTATTTCACTTTTCAAAAATTAAAACAGTGATATTTTTTATGTGACACGAAAGATTTAGGTGGTATAAATGAAAAAAAATAAAATTTAGGTGTTCCGATATGTAAATGCATAGGATTTGATGGTATGCATGTAAATGCCCCTAAATCTATTCTTATCCGCGCAGGTTCAGAAGAGAACGGCTTCTAAGAATCGAGCGTTACAAACAAAGGCTCTCCCTTCTCCTTCCTGCACCAAATGATATTGGTCAGACTAATAATACTACTGCAGGGAACTCATAACCTCAATTTACTTGGTGCTCATGCTGGCAATGAAGCAATTATTCCAGGTAGCTGCTTTTGTAATTATTTTTGCCTCTCCCTCTGCTTGTTTACTTTGTTTATATACTCTAGTATCCTAGGATGGCATGCAAGCATAATTATTATTATTATTATTATTATTATTATTATTATTATTATTATATTTTCTTTGATGAGGGCCACTTTGATGTTATGGCTTATTGTTAGTTGTATCTTAGAAATATTATGGGGGCTTAGTAGCTAAAAGCAGTTTAACTTTGCTTTTTTTAGGCTTTTCATTATGATCACTTATATATATATATAT
>NW_018164953.1:2436264-2442811 GCF_001263595.1 Phalaenopsis equestris | reverse complement strand
AAGCTGTTTATACAAAAATTTGCGGCGGCTATTATAAATTTTTTTTATTTTTTTTGAAAAAGTTAGACCTCAGGTATAGTGCTGCCACCGCACTTGGTCATGAACAATGTAAAAACATTTATTTTAGTGGTTTAAAAATGGAGTTTTTTTAATAACTTGTTAAAATACAGTTTACTCAAACGGTTATGAGTGCGTTTTCAAATCGTAACGCACCAAATAAGCTGCCCCAAATATATATATATTTGTTTTTTTTAGGGTGAAGTGAAAAAGGTTTGTGCTACGGAAAATAAAAATGTGATTAAATTTGTTGTCCAAAGTATTATTTTGTAATTGTCATTTATTTATTTATTGAAAAAAAAGAAAAATGATAGCTAAATTTTAGTGCGAGTGACTAAAAAACCATTAAAGGGTCTGTTTGGGGGCAGATAAGTTGTTGAAAAATAATTTGTTTATTCAAAGATTTGTGGTGGCTATTACAATTTTTTTTTTTTTTGGAAATGTCGGACCGCAGCTAGAACGTTGCCACCGCACCTGGCCAGGAACAATGTAAAAACGTTGATTTCAGTGGTTTAAAAATGTAGCTTTTTAATAACCTATTAAAATGCAGTTTACTCAAACGGTCATAAGTGCGTTTTCAAATCGCACCTCACCAAATAAGCTGCCCCAAACAGGGCATTAGTTTGATTGTACTTTAAATTTGGTAAAAATGGTAAAGAAGCTTATTATGATTTTAATTTGGTGATTGTTGTCTATTGGGTTATTCACAATAGTAACAAGTATTTATTATTTTGATAATATATGCAAATATTGCACCAAGAGAAATTGAGAGCAACTCATAAGAGGTGAAATTTTCTTATTTTAAGAGATTCAAAATCTGAGATAATTGTTTTGAATGATAAGTTATTTGCACTTGAAATTATATAAGTTAAATAATATATAAGTTAAATGATAAGATTCAAAATTATTTTGGCCCAATTTTCTAAGTTATTTGCACTTGAAATTAATTAATATATATACTCAAAGTAATAGCATTATTTTTATTGGAATAATCAATTTCTATTTAAATTAAATATTATCCTCTTTTCCTCACTTGCATTAATTAATTGTCTACTTTATTTGATATTGTCCTAATGTCTCCAAATTTACTATGTCTGATATAATTTGAATTTTCTCAAATATTTATGGCTATATTATTATTTCATAAAGAGCTTTAAAATTCAAATTCAAAATTCAAATCATTTCCTAAGATTTTATGCATGATATCTTTCATTATATAATAAAGTTTATTTTAAGAAGGTTTTCAAAAAGTTCAAATTATTTTTGTAAAAACTAAATCTCTTGATTGATGATAAAATTTATTAATTTAATCCATCGTGGGCTGAAATTCCCTTTCATGTTTACTTTAATTAAAATTCTCATACTTCTCATTGGTCAATTTGATCGATCTATGGATTGATGAAGTGGCAAAATAAATCTAATCTTTCATATTAGATCATGGTTGATCGCCCTTCCCATTGTTTATTCTTGGTTTATGTTATTCTTAAATCTCAAAAACTTTCTAAAAATTATTTCCCTTCAATTCTCTCATGTTTGACCAAAATTCTATTATAATCGGGGTATATGGCTAGGTTAATCAAGTTTGATGTCAAAAATCATAACAAAATTCGGTCAAATTGTTCTCGATTACTAGATTTCTTTTCACTTGGCCAACATTCCTAGAGCCCTCTCTTACTCCAAGCATCTACAAGGAACATCCTTTGCTCTCTCTTAATCAATACTCTCCAATGGGTGATTTTTTTGGTGAGATATTTTCAAGTGATGATCTTGTGTTAAATATTTTCATCTTGGTTTAAACTTCATGAAATGTTGGATATGTATTATTAAAGATGGCATTGATGATGTAAGGAATAAGAGTCACGAGATACTGGAATTCTCATTACAAAATTATTTGTTATTTATTTTATCGTCTTTATAAAAGGGGAGATTAGAAATCAAGAAGTTAGACATTAACCTTGATATAGTGGGGCATTTACCTTGATGACAATAGCATGTGTTAGTCATGTTGATGATAATGTGTGCAAACATTGGAGTTAAGTTATGAATACAAGACATGACATGATTAAGAATACAAGACATATATTTATTGAAAATATAGGGCATAGATATATTTTTAACATAGCAATATAATTTAATTATTTTAAAAGTTAAAAATATTATATAGTATTTGCTCAAAATAAAAAAAATGAAAAGAATTTTTTAATATTATTATTATTATTATATAAATAAATATTATATTTGAAGATATGAAGAAAATAAACAAATATTCCCTTACCTTTTATAAAATTTATATGACATAAAATTAAAAGAATAATGACAATTTACATCATTAAAAAGGAAGTGACAGACATTTAGGGGGTTGCAAATTTGATGTTGGATCTCACTCAAAGGGGATGAGACTTTTAAGAAGTAAAAATAGGGCACTACTATTTAGAATCAAGTATATAAACTAAATAATTTAGGGAGACACATGTCAGACATGTTAGACATTTAAGTTAATTTTTTTTTCTTCATCTTTTTAATTAGGCACATGGATGGCTTGATCAATTTGTCGAAGGCTTGTCCCATGAATTTTGTATTTTAAGCATGGAAACATGGTATATTTCTTTAAAATGGAATGTTGATGCACCATAGGTATCGAGATTAGTGTCGGCCTTAATGAAAATGACGGGTGTCATTGTTGATATCGATGATAGATGTCAAATTTATTGATGATGGAAAACATTAGCTTTAGTGTTATTAGCAGGAATCAACATCGATGTTAATGGCAAGCATTAATAGTGGCGTTAATGGTAGATGTTGGTTTTATTGGCAACAAGAAACATTAGCATTGGTGTATAAAGCAAGTGCGACATTAGTGTTGGTGGTTGGTGACTATTTATTGACCATGGAAAATATTGATTTATTGGCAATAATGGGCGTCATTTTTTTTATGATCATGGGTGTTACCATCAATGCCAATAATAAGAGTTTGCCTTGCTATTCATAGCATCCATTAGTGTTGGTATCGATGGTGGCAATGACAGAATTAAATTTTAACTAGAATAGTGAAAAAATAAAAATCAAGTGTGGGGGGGGGGGTTGTAAAAGAGAAGAGATTCAAAGGAACTTCAAGAGTTTGATGGAGGATTTGAGATAAATTTTTATCTTTTATTTTGAACTACTTCTAGTTTTAATTGAGATTTCTTGTTGGTTTGACAATGATTTCTACTTTTAAGCTAAAGTATGTTTTTATTTTTTCCATTAATTTTGAGTTTTTTTCTCTATATTTCTCCTTAAAATGATAAGTAATTAAAAGTATTGGATGAAAGTTGTGGAGGGTATTGATCTTTAATGTTGGAAGAAGTTGTGATGATTTAAATCCATGTACTTCATTTACTTTTTGATTTGGTCTATCCAGATGTTAAAATTTGTTGTGATAACATATAAGAACCGGGCTGGTATTATCTCAGTCAACAATTGGAAAGAATCACATGTGGTTGTATGAATGAGAATGTAATTCATAGGATTTAGTGTAAAAAATAAGAAAATAATCTTTGAAGGGTGTAGAGTTAGAGGACTTTAAAGTGACAGGTTAAAGCCCCCAACTTGGTTTATTATTTTAGGTTATGATATGAGATGTTAGCGCCTAAGTGGAGGGAATCGAGTGAACTCTAGAGAGAGCTGGTGTCTTCCCTGCATAACAAGTCTTCAGAACTATTCAAACTTTAAATTAGCAAATGTTCTTTATAGCATCTCTAGTAAGGGTAAAAAATATTATTGTTTATATTTGGCACAACACAATTCGCATACTCCCACAACAGAATTCATGTACATATTACTAATTCATGAAAAGGTGAAATATATTTTTATAATCTGTGCTTTTCTTTTACATAAACTCAAGTTATTTAGAAGTTGTTACTGTTTTGTGAAAATATCAAAAATACCAAAATTGTTTGAATTTTAATTACTGTCAAACTATCTATAGTTTAAGTAATTGTCTTTTTAAAATAGAAGTTTGTTGTTTGAAAATATGTCTTTTTAAAATAGAAGTTTGTTGTTTGAAAGTGCATATTGCATATTTTCCCCGTGTGATCGATATTCGGGGCTTAATCAAAAAGTCTTATATTACTTGATTTGCGTAATATCCCAATATATATATAAATTAAAGAGTTAAATTCTTATTTTATTCAGGATCAAGTTTTTGGTACTATAGTAAATTAAGGAAATATAAGTGAAAATATAATCGCATATATTGTTATACTGTTGCATACAAGTAGTTTCGGGATTAAGTTTTTGGCGCCGTTGTCAGGAAATATTTCAAAGATTAATTTAAAAGCAAATTTCTATTTTTAGAAAGTCTTATTTAAACTTTTAAAAAAATTTATAGTATTTTATTTTGTGTGTTTTATTTTATTTTATTTTTGTGTATGCGTAGTTCAGGTTCTGAAGAGCTAGTGCCCTACGATTCTAAATTAAAAAGAACTGTTAAGAAAATCAGAAAAATAAAAAAAATTAAAAATTTTGAAAATTTAAAAAAATTACAGAAATGACAAACCAAAACAATTAAAATGCTGAAATTTATCAAGAACTTAGACCATTAAGAGATTATGCCAACCCTACGGTAGATGAACTTCATTGTAGTATTCAAAAATCTACTGTAGTGGATCATTCATTTGAGCTTAAACCTGCTATTATCCAAATTGTATCAAATAATTAGTTTGGGGGATCACCAACTAAAGATCCAAATTTATATCTTGTCAATTTTCTAGAATTATGTGCTACATTTAAATATGATTGTGTATCAGATGATGTCATAAGACTTAGGTTTTTTCCTTGATAAAGGAGGGATAAAGCTAAAATGTGGTTGAATTCATTAGCACCTGGATCTATTAGAACTTGGGGTGATTTAGAACAAAAACTCCTTGTTAAATATTTTCCACTATAAAAAACTGCAAAGCTTAGAAATGATATTACATCTTTTAATCAGTTTGAAGGGGGAATCTATTTAAAAAGCATGAGAACGTTTTAAAGAACTCTTAAGAAAGTGTCCACACCATGATATACTAGTTTGATTAATAATGCAAACTTTTTAAATGGATTAGTTGGATCTCTTATGTCAAAATCATTTCATGACGCTTATGATTTAATTGAAGAAATGGCTACCAATAATTTTCAATGGCCTTCTGAGAGGGTAAATCCAAAGAAAGTAGCCAATATTCATGAATCTGATGCATTTACTATGTTAACAAATCAATTTGTTGCAATTTCAAGGAAGTTAGACCAGTTTGGAATGATTTTTTCTCAACCACTCTCTATAATTGAAGAGAATTCATTAGGCCAATTGGTAGATTCTCAAGCATCATTAGAAACTTTGAATTCTATAAATAATAAGCAGAATAACCCATATTCAAATTATTATAACCCAGGTTGGAAGAACCATCCCAACTTCAATTGGAATAATACTTCGGGTGGTAATAATCAACAATGGGGGAACAATCAAGTAAACCTATTGGGAAACTAGAACAACGAAGTGAATAATAATTATAGATCTACTTATCCTCCAGGTTTCAACAGTAATCCACAATTTAAGAAGAAGAAGTTGTCTATAAAAAAAGTGGTGTTACAAATGGGAAATCAGTTACAAAGTAAGAAGCTACAATTAGAAATATTGAGAATTTACTTGGACAAATCGCAAATTCATTAAGTAATAGATCCCAAGGAACACTTCCTAGTAATACTTAAAGAAATCTGAAAGACCGGAATAAAGAGCAAGTAAAGGTCGTTCAACTTAGAAGCGGAAGAGAGTTGGAAGATAGGGTTCAAAAAGAAACTGAAGTAGAGAGAGAAGAAATTGAAGAATCAAAAGAGGACGCTCCAAAAGATTCTGAAAGACATATTTCTCCCCTTAAAGTTAACTTAGAAAAACCACCACCTCCATTTCCTCATAGACTTCGTCAACAGAAGTTGGATACACAATTTTCAAACTTTTTGGAAATTTTTAAGAAGCTAACAATTAATATTCCATTTGCTGAAGTCTTAGAACAAATGTCAAGTTATGTAAAGTTTATGAAGGATATTCTCAACAGGAAAAGAAAGTTTGAAGATAATGAGACTGTTGCATTTAGTGAGGAGTGCAGTGCTATAATTCAGAAAAAGTTTCCTAAAAAGCTTAAAGATCCTAGTAGCTTTACAATTTCATGTGCGATAGGAAATAGATTTTATGGGAAAGTCTTATGTGATTTAGGTGCAAGTATTAACCTTATGTCATTTTCAATATTTAAAAGATTGGGATTAGGAAAAATAACCCTACTATTGTAACTCTGCAGTTAGCATATCATTCAATAACGTACCCTAAAAGAGTTATAAAAGTTGTCCTAGTGAAAGTGGATCAATTTATCTTTCATGTTGATTTCATTGTGCTGGATATGGAAGAAGATAAAGAGATACATATCATCTTGGGGAGACCTTTCCTAGCCACAGGAAGAGCAATGATCGATGTGCAAAAAGG
>NW_018164953.1:2429392-2436127 GCF_001263595.1 Phalaenopsis equestris | reverse complement strand
ATAAAAAAAGATAAATCATTTTGTCCATCAATAGAAAAACCTCCAGAACTTGAGTTGAAGTTACTTTCTGATCATTTAAAATATGCCTTTTTAGGAAGATTCAAACTATATTAGAGAAAGTTTTGAAATTTTGGACACTATAAAAAAAGATAAATCATTTTGTCCATCAATAGAAAAACTTCCAGAACTTGAGTTGAAGTTACTTCCTGACCATTTAAAATATGTCTTTTTAGGAGATTCCTCTACTTTACCAGTTATAATTTCCTCAAAATTAACGCTTGAAGAAGAAGAAAGATTGATGAAAATTTTGAAAAAATTTAAGAAAGCAAAATTTTAAAAAAGTCTTTGGATGAAAAATAACTGATATTAAAGGAATCACTCCTTCAATTTGTATGCATAGAATTCATATGGAAGAGAACTACAAACCCAGGACCAATCTTCAAAGGAGATTGAATCCTGTTATGAAAGAAGTTGTTAAGAAAGAAATCTTAAAGTGGTTAGATGTTGGAATTATCTGCCCTATTTCAGATAGTGCATGAGTTAGTCCAATTCATTGTGTTCTTAAGAAGGGAGGAGTAACTGTGACTATGAATGAACATAATGAATTAATACCAACTAGACAAGTTGCAAGGTGGCAAATATGCATTGATTATAGAAAATTAAATTTTGCCACTAGGAAAGATCATTTTTCATTACCCTTTCTAAATCAAATGTTGGATAGACTAGTTGGGCATAAATATTTTTATTTTTGGATGGATATACCGGTTATCACCAAAATACAAATAACTCCTGAGGATCAAGAGAATACAAATTTTATCAGTCCTTATGATACATTTACTTTTAGAAGAATGTCCTTTGGTTTATGTAATGCCCCTGCTACATTTCAAAGATTTATGATGACAATTTTTTGTGATTTAATTGAAAAAGGAATTGAAGTATTTATGGATGATTTTTTAGTATTTGGAACTTCATTTGAATTATATTTACAACATTTATCAAAAGTTCTTAAGCGCTCTAAGGAAACAAATTTAGTCCTTAATTGGTAAAAATATCAATTCATGGTAGCAGGAGGAATTGTATTGTCTATCCTACTAAAATTCAAGTGATCACTAATTTACCTTATGCAACAAATGTAAGGGAATGTAGGAGTTTTTTAGGACATACTGGATTCTATAGGCGATATATTAAAGACTTTTCAAAGATTGCTAAGCCTTTATGCCATTTACTGGAGAAAGATCCAATTTTCAATTTTGATAAGGAATATATAAAAGCTCTTAATTTATTAAAATAAAAATTAATCATTGCACCAATTATAGTTTCACCAAACTAAGAAAAATCTTTTGAATTGATGTGTGATGCTAGTGATTATGCTATAGGAGCTGTTTTAGGACAAATATATGATGAAATTTTCAAAGTAATTTACTATGCTAGTAAAACTCTTAATGAAACTCAAATCAATTATACAACAGCTGAAAAAGAGCTATTAGCAATTGTATATGCTTTTGATGAATTTAGATTATATTTAATTAGAACTCATTGTGTAGTGCATACAGATCATTCTGCTATTAAGTACCTAATGAAAAAGAATGATGTTAAACCTAGACTTATAAGATGGATTCTTCTTTTGCAAGAATTTGATTTTACAATAATAGATAGGAATGGAACTGAAAAATCAAATTGTTGATCATTTGTCCATACTTGAGTTAGAAAAACCACTCTATTTTTGAAAAAGAAACTAATGAACAGTTTTCAGATGAAAAGTTGTTCAAAATTAATGAGTGGTGTGTTCCGTGGCATGCCATGATTGTAAACTTTCTTGTTAGTGAAATTATACCCTATAGAATGACATACCAACATAAGAGAAAATTTATTTCTAAAACTAAGACTTATTATTGGGATGACCCATTTTTATAAAAACAAGGAAATGATCTTATTATTCAAAGATGTGTATCATTAGAAGAGACTTATGAAATTATCCAAAAATATCATGATTCTTTGAGGGACATTTTGGTGTTTATAAAACTGCATATAAAATTTTACAATCTGGATTTTATTGGTCTACTATCTTTAGAGATATTAATGCTTATATCAAAACTTATGATAGATGTCAACGAGTTGGCAATATTTCTAGAAGAAATGGAATGACCCTCAATTATATACTAGAAGTTGAAATATTTGATGTTTTGGGATTAGATTTCATGGGACCATTTATATCATCTTTCGAGAATTTATATATACTGTTAGCAGTGGACTATATATCCAAATGGATAGAAGCTGTTGTTTTACCTCGATGTGATGCTCAAAGTGTTGCAAAGTTTTTGATAATGAACATATTTTGTAGATTTGGGATGCCGAGAGATATCATAATTGATGGGGGAAGTCATTTTAGAAATGTCATAATGGAGAAATTATTAAAGAAATATCATATAAATCATAGAATTGTTATTGCTTATCATGCTCAGACAAGTGATTTGGTCGAATTATCCAATCGAGAAATTAAAAGAATTATGAAAAAATCTGTAAATCCAAAAAAATGGATTGCAGTCAAACTTGACTATGCTTTGTGGGCTTATAGGACTGAATATAAAACTCTTATAGGAATGTTCTCATATAGGTTAATATTTGGGAAAGCTTGTCACCATTTGAACTTGAGCATAAAACATATCGAACAATTAAAGAGTTCAATTATAATTTGAAAGATGCTGGTGAGAAGATAATTTTGCAATTAAATGAGCTTGAAGAAATAAGGAATGAATCTTATATAATGAATCTTATGAGAGTGCTAAAATTTATGAAGAAAAGATGAAGATGTGGCATGATCAAAAGGTTCTTACTAAAAATTTTCAGCTAGCGCAACAAGTTTTTCTATATAATGCAAGGTTAAGATTATTTTCACGCAAACTTAAGTCCAGGTGGATGGGGTCATTTGTTGTGATGAAAGTATATTCTTATGGAGCTGTGGATATTAAGAATCCTAAAATTGATAAAGTGTTTAAAGTGAATGGTCATAGACTGAAACCTTATTTCATAGGGGATCAGCATAAATTTAACGATCGAATGATGTTGGGTCAACCAGAATAAGCACTGGTTACATCAGATTGACGACGTAAAACCAAGCGCTTTGTGGGAGACAACCCATAGTTATTAGTGTGTTTTTGCTTTGAATGTTGTTGTGTGTGATTAAGAAAATTTGAGACAGTATTTTTTAGACTATTTCATGTTAGTAATAATTTTAAGACTTTATTTAGTGATCTAGACATGCTAGAAGACATGCTAGAAAATCTGGACATGCTAGAAAGAGAATTTGGATGTTAAGTTGACTGGTGCAAAATTGAGCACTGGCGCTTAAGCACCAATATTCGGTGCTTAAGCGCGATAGTTATAAACATGTGCTAAATTAAGATTCTAGAAGGTTTAACTGCCAATTGGTCCGTAAAAACATGCTGAGGCAGTTCCAAGATGTGCATATAAGTTATTAGAAGAATTTAGGCCTATAAATAGAAGGGTTTTGTGAAGGAATTTCACCCCAGATCATTTTTAGCCCTAAAAGTCTAAAAAAGAGAGAGATTTTGATAAGATGTCTTCATGGGAGATGGATTTGAAGAAGAAAGAAGAGACCATGACGAAGAAATTCATTAGTCAAAGTGCACAAGAGATGCACAAGAGATGCTGCACAAGAGATGCATAACGGTTTCTTAGCCGTTAGTATCGAAGGAATATCAAAAAAAGATCAACAAAATTGAGACTATCATGGCTTTATTGGAAACCAAGTTAGTTAAGATTCAACCACATCTTGAGCATATTGGATGGAAATTGAAAATGCAATTTAGTCATACACTTATATAGAGGAAGCTGATAAGGAGATGTATCTTAAACAGAAATGGATTGAAGAAGATAGTATCAGAGCTCGTCACCACCATCTGTTTTATCAACTTTATATTTCAATTGCCCTAGGAGAGACTAATGAAAGACCGGAGTTTGTTCCATCAAATGAAGAGTGAAATTAAATCCTATGTTTGAGTTTGTTTGTTTGGAGTCATTGTGTTTACGTGTTAGTGTTTCTTTCTAGTGTTTATGACTTTAATGTGTTAATTGTTTAAGTTTGTTAAGTGTTTGTAATTAGAAGATTTTCTCATCTGACACTATTTGGAGTGAGAATTAAGTATTATATGTACTTGTACTAGTTTGTGAATGAATTTATATGTTTTTTTTTTGTGAAAATTAGTTTTATTTTTTGTCTCGAATTGAATTGAGTTATATGGGAGAATTTTGGGAGAGAGGAGAGTCGTAGGAGATGAAAATAGTCATTTAAGTGATATGAGACCATTTAGGGGTGGTATACTTAGACTAATAGTGCATTTTACTTAAATTTAAAAATCTCAAAAATCGTGCACTAGCGCCTAAGTGCCACATTCTTGCGCTTAAGAGCGATGTAACCCGAGATGCAGGCACCTAAGTGCCACTTACCCGCGCTTAAGCGCCGGTTCACGAAAACTAGTTCGCGAACTGTTAAAAATGAAATTTCAGCCCAAAAATCACCATTTTTAACGCCACCGTCAACTTCAACCTCTCGAGTTCGCAATTTTTGTGTCATCTTCTTCCTCTATTTTCACCCTCACTGTCATCTTCTTCCTCTCGAGTTCACGATTTAGAGAGCTAGGGCAAGCCATTAAGTGGAGATTTTTTAGTGGAATTGAGCAAAATTTACTATATTCGGATTTCTTAAGGTAAGAGCTTTAGTTCCATGTAAAAATTTAGGATTTTCACCATGTATTTTGAGTACATTTGGAAGAACCTGAAAATCACTATTCATGGTGAAAAATGAGGAAAAATCTATGAAAATTGCATAAGAAGTGTAGTTTATACTTATAGGAGTTAAGTTTAGTGGATTAGACTTGATTTTTGAAGTTATTGTGGAATTTTATGAAAATTTGTAGAATGACACCAAGAATGAAGAGAAGCAAAGGAAAAGGCCACTTTGATTTGAGCAAATTTGTGAGTTTGAAAGCTCAAGATAGGTACAATGATGCTCTGCAATCACGAAAACTTATCCAGGAGCGTTGTTTCAAAAATCTAGGTGGATCTGTAGAAGATTTAATCGTTCGTCGACAGTGGGAATGATTCTGTTGTTTTTCTATAGTAATTTCTGTAGTTAAGGAGTTTTATGCAAACCTCCTTGAAGCTGAAGAGAATTGAGTCATGGTTTGAAGAAAATTGGTACCGTTTTCACCAGAGGTAATCAATATGTTTTACCATTTGCCACCTGAGACTTTGTATTTTTATGCGAACTATAGTCCTACTGAGACGGAGCTAGATGAGATTATTTTTTATTTGACTGTTGGAAAAGGACTTTAGAAGATCATAAATCAGAGGAGAGTCAACTTTGCCACGTCAAAGTTACGTGCACCATCCAAGGCATGACGATATTTTATTTCTGCCTGTCTATTACCTACAAATCATCTTAGTGAAGTTACTAGAGAGAGAGCGACATTAAACTATTGTATCCTGGAAGGAAAGCTCATCAACATTGGAGCTTTGATTTATCAGACAATCTTCAGTTCTGCCACTGTCGTTACTACTGCAGGTCTGGGATTTGCTTCCTTGATCTTTTCATTATGTTAGCAGGCTGGAGTGAGATATGATAGGTGTGAGGAAGTACTGTTGCCTTTAAAGCCAATTACTAGTGTTAATGTGAAGTCGTATTCAGAGCATTCTATTTTTTGTTGGAGAGGAGGATTTTCAAGGAGCTATGGAATGACAACGTCAGCTGCTTCTACATCTAGACCACCTACCTCAAGACCATCTACTTCTAGAGGTGAGTCCACGGAAACTCAAAGTCAATTATTACAGAGAATGATGGACAATATCAACTGTACTGCCAATAAGGTACAAAATTTAGAGTGTTTTACAGATCATATTGATGGGTATAATAGAAGAAAAAGTGATTATGAAGAGAAATTTCATTTATCTCTAGAAAACCTCATTAAGGGTAACCCAGGAGTGGAATTTCCTCCATATCCTAGATACCCTGATTATGAGTCTACAAATGTCTGGAATAACGGTGATTCTGAAGATGATGAGGAGGAGGACTAATTTATTTTTATGTTTGTAATATGTGTTAGACTATGTGCTTTGGACTTGAGACATGCGATGTGATATGTTTTTATGTTTTGGACTTGAGACATGTATGTTAGTGTATTGATTTGAACTTTGTGATGTATGAGACTTTTATTTTGTTTAATTGTATTGTGTTGTTGTGTTTTGTTAGCAGTTTGTTTTAAAATTCTAGGGTAGTAATTGTTGTTGTGTGTTGATTATTGTGTTAGTTGGAATTGAACTTATTTCTATGTCTTTTGAAAAGTTGAAAATCTTGCTAACTTTAGTTTTAAATTTTAAACTCACGAAACTGTTACCTTGTATTTTTCTTTTATCATGTTAGTGTGTTTGTTGTTATGTTGAGACTAGAAATCAAAGTTAGTGTGTTAGTTTGTTTTTATATTTGTACCCACTACTTAGAAGTCTATTGAATCTCTACATGTTGAACTGAATTGAAAATGATAGAAAATTAATCAAAAATTAATTTTACTCCTGTTTTTAGTTTTATACTTGTATAATTAGGATATAAAAATTCCTATAAGCATGTTATTTTAATTTTCATTCCTACATATATATATTTGATGCTAAACTGTTTAATCTGTTAAAAATTTAAGTTTGGGGGGGGGGAGGGTGGGAATG
>NW_018164953.1:2403332-2429177 GCF_001263595.1 Phalaenopsis equestris | reverse complement strand
TTTTAATACTTAAATTTCTTTTATTAAAAATAATTTTCAAAATTATTATTATATTTATAAGTAAAAGATTTATATCAGGACTTTGCTTTAGAAAAGGAGAAGTGGAATTCAAAACTATTAAAGGCCTATCCAGATATAGTAATCCTTGTCTGAAAGAGAAAAAGAAAAGAGAAAAATAAAAGAAAAAGAAAAGGAAAGAAAAAGAAAAGAAAAAGAAAAAGTAAGGGAGGAGAAGCTTGAGGATTAGTGCCTAATCAAAAATTGGTTCTACATTTAATATTTTTAAAGTATAAGACTTGAGAAACTCTTAAGCTTAGGGATATAATATAGTAAGTAAAATTATTCTTAATAAAAATTTTTAAGTGGAGATAATAAAACTACTAAATTCTAAATTTGGAGAATTTATAATATTTATGAATTAGATAGAAACTGATATTTTCATCTTTCTTAACATTAAAAATTTCTGAATTTTAAGTTGGTCTCGTTTACTGAATACTTTTTCTAAATTATATTACTATATTTCTAAATCTAAATTTTATTAATTCCTAAAGAAACTCATATACATATCATAATTATTTAGCTTTTAAAGATTAAAGTGTCACTTGAGGACAAATAACATTTTAAGTTTTGGGGATTTTGATACACCTAAACTATATTATGTTTTTTGACATATTTTTATATCTATTTTTGAGATATTGCGCTTTAATGGAAGGTATTTGTGTGTTTTTCTTTCAAGTACAAGTAAAAAGTTGAAAAATGCTAAAATGAGTGAAAGAGGATCAAATTTTGAGCAAAAATGTGAAATTTGTGCAAAAGTTTTTGGCGCCGATGAAACAGAGAAGACCGCGCCTAAGGGCTAGAAGCTCCGCGCTTAAGCGTCAGAGGCAGTTATGTGACAGTTTACTTCATTTTACAGAATTTTGAAGGGACATTTGAGACACCTATTGGCTAAAGAGGGTAGTTATGACCACTAGGAACAAAAATATTATTAAAAGACTTGTGAAAGGAGGCATCCCTTGAAGAATACATCAAATTTGGACACATTTTGAAGAATTTCCAAGGCACCTCTTGGGAAATTTATAAAAGAAGGAAGTTGAGACATTTGAAATGGGTGCTTGAAGAGGGAGAGAGTGTTAAGTCCTGAGAAGATTGTAGAGAATCATGTGGAGAGATTCAGGCACCACAAAATTTATTTTTTTTCCTTTTTGTTTTTAGTTTTATTTTAAGAGTTTAGAGTGTTGTAAAAGAGAAGAGATTCAAAGGAACTTCAAGATTTTGGTGGAGGATTTGAGATAAGTTTTTATCTTTTGTTTTAAACAACTTCTTATTTTAATTAAGATTTCTTGCTGGTTTGACAATGATTTCTACTTTTAAACTAAAGTGTGGTTTTGTTTTCTCCATGGATTCTAAGTAGTTTTCATTATATTTCTCCTTAAAATGATAAATAATTAAAAGTATTGGATGGAAGTTATGGAGAGTATTGATCTTTAATGTTGGAAGAAGTTGTGATGATTTAAATGCATGTACTTCATTTACTTCTTGATTTGGCCTATCTAGATGTTAAAATTTGTTGTGAGAACATGTAAGAACCGGGTTGGTATTGCCTCAGTCAACAATTGGAAAGAATCACATGAGGTTGTATGAATGAGAATGTAATTCATATGATTTAGTGCAAATAAATAGGGAAATAATCTTTGAAGGGTGTAGAGTTAGAGGACTTTAAAGTGACATGTTGATTATAACGTATTCTCCCATTTGAGAAAGTTGTCAACTAAACTCAGTAACTATGATGCTCTCATCTTATCCAAATAGTTGAGAGAGTCATTTGTTAAAGCCTTATTAGATCGTGAACTCTGTATGGCCCAACTGGCACGTTTTTTTTTTTAATGGAGAAGTAACTACTTTAATGAAGTTCTTAACTTAACCTTGATTGATGATGACCTCCTATCATAAAAAGTTGATCACTATTGATCATTGTTCCTTTTTGTAAATGTGGATGGTTCTGATTGTACAAAGTTCTTATTGATCTTGGTGCATCAACCAACATAATGAATTTGTGAACACTTTCTTACTTTGATGTTTATTCATGCAAACTCTCATTCGATAATATATTTTACGTGGATTCAATGAGAAAGATGAGAGAACACCAGGTTTCATAACCCTCCTACTCAAAATTAAGGATTTCAAACCGAAGCAAAGTTTTGTATCATTGGTTTAGAGACATCCTTCAACACACATTTATGGAGACCTTAGCTTCATAAACACTAAATGATGCCTTTCTCTTTCCATCAATGCATCAAGTACTAAAGAGATGGCATAGAGTGTTGCATTGAGGGTGGCTGATGCAGGCTGTCTATATGCAACAATATAACAATGACTTTAATGATCTTTTTCACTTACGTAATCTTACTTTATAATAGAACCAAAAACTTGATTTTGGAGAAAATAAGAATTTAACTTTTTAATATATATGTATATATATATATATTGGGATACTACGCAAGTATACGTATCGATATCAAGTAATATAAGACTTTTTGATTAAGACCTGAATATCAAACCCACAGAGAAAATACGCAATATGCACAAACTTTCTATTTTTAAAAAGACATTTACTTAAACTACAGATATTTTCTCAATAAGTAAAATTCAATTCTTTTTGGTATTTTTGATATTTTGACAAAACAATAAAACTTCTAAAGATAACTTGAGTTTATGTAAGAGAAAAGCACTTGATATGAAAAATATCTTTCTCCTTATCATGAATCAGTAATAAGTATAGGATTTTTGTTGTGGAAGTATACAAATTATGTTGTGTCAAATAGGAACAATAATATTTTTTACCCTTACTAGAGATGTTATAAAGAACATTGACTAATTTAAAGTTTGAATAGTTCTGAAGACCGGTTAGGCAGGAAAGATACCAGCTCTCACTCTAGAGTTCCCTCGATTCCTTCCACCTGGGGTCTATTATCTCATATCAGAACCTAAAATAATAAACCAAGTTGGGTGCTTTAACCTATCACATTAAAGTTCTCTAACTCTACACCCTTCAAAGTTTATTTCCCTATTTATTTGCACTCAATCATATGAATTACATTCTCATTCATACAACCTCATGTAATTCTTTCTAATTATTGATTAAGACAATACCAGCTCGGGTCTTACATGTTCTCACAACAAATTTTAACATTTGGATAGGCCAAATTAAGAAGTAAATGAAGTACATGAATTTAAATCATCACAACTTCTTCCAACATTAAAGATCAATACTCTCCACAACTTCCATCCAACCCTTTTAATTACTTATCATTTTACGGAGAAAGATAAAGAAAACTACTTAGAATCTATGGAGAAAACAAACCGCACTTGAGTTTAAAAGTAAAAATCATTGTCAAACCAACAAGAAGTCTCAATTAAAACCAAAAGTAGTTTAAAACAAAAGATAAAAATTTATCTCAAATCCTCCACCAAACTCTTGAATTTTCTTTGAATCTCTTCTCTTTTACAACACTCTTGACTCTCACAATAAAAATAAAAACAAAAAAGGATAAAGTAAATTTGTGGTGCCTTAAAATCTCTCCAAAACTATCTCTCAAAACTCCCTCTTTCCAACACTTTTTAGAACTTTCAAGCACACTTCAAAAAGTGACAACTTCCTTTTATAATTTATAAATCTCCAAGAGGTAGTGACAACTTCCTTTTATAAATCTCCAAGAGGTATCTTGATAACTCTTCAAAATGTGTCCCAATTCGATGTATTATCCACACGATGCCTCCTTTCACAAGTCTTTTAATAATATTTTCGTTTCTAGTGGTCATAACCACCCCCTTTAGCCAATAGGTGTCTCAAATGTCCATTCAAAATTTAGCAAAATGAAGTAAATTGTCACATAACTGCCTTTGGCACTTAAGCGTGGGGCTTCTAGCGTTTAAGCCCGGGGCTTCTGGCGCTTAGGCGCGGCCTTCTCTGTTTCACCGGCGCCTAAGCGCCTGAGCTTGCGCTTAGGCGCCAAAACACTTATGCACCATTTTCACATTTTTGCTCCAAATTTGATTCTTTTTCACTCCTTAAATTTGATTCTTTTTCTTGCTCCAAATTTGATTCTTTTTCACTCCTTTTAGTATTTTTTACCTTTTTACTTGTACCTGAAAGAAAAACACACAAATACTCCATTAAAGCTCAACATCTCAAAAAATAGATATAAAAATGTGTCTAAAAAATACTATATATTTTAGGTGTATCAGTGGCCTACAACCATTCTCAGTCCATGAAGTCGTAACTTATGAAGATACAACATATTACGTACCAAAGAAATACGTAGTCTTTTCTAGAGAGATACCCACATCGAAAACTTGTTAAAGTTAAAAAAGAAAAGTGCCACAATAAAAAAAATTGAAAAAAATGATAGAATAAAAGATAGAAAACAAAATTGCCACACCGGAAAAGAAATGACAACAAAAGAGAAGTAATACAAAGAATAATAAGACACATTATTGAAAATTGAGCATAAATATCAAGTGATATTTCAACAATCCTATTCCTCTCAAAATCTACAATCATATAATAAAACCATAAAAAGTTGTGGAGTAATCCAAGATAAGAACTAGATGATCACTACGAATGCTTCTCAACCAAATCTGAAGGATAGAATGTCTGTGGTGTATATTAACTTAAATTCCAACTCGAATGATGATTCATGCACTATAGGTTGTTCTATCACCTCTATGAAAGTAGGAATCCTATGGAAGATCTCCCTATAAGAAGATGATAAATAAGAAATAATTGTTAATCCAAGCTAGAACAAGTCAGAGTTAATCATGTATGAGAGGATCAACTAGTATGTTAATACTTTAGTTGTAATCCCATTCTCCTTGGATACTATGCTAGGTTGGAAGTTAAGTTGCACCCCAACTGAGTGGTTATGGGTGTCAAATATTTTATAAAGGGCTCTCATCTTCAACTCATAAAAATATGTAGAATTTGAAGATGAAATCTTAAATAAATTAATATAACCCTGTTTTGATTGGTACTCACTTTAGCTTAGTATTTTTGCAAAACAAGGTCTAATATTGCACACATGGTTCAAAAGACAATCATACCATTTCAAAAATCTTTGGGATGTTGAACATAAATGAACCAAGTTAAGAGATGGTGTAGGATTCATCATTATAAATCCATTTAATGATAAAGAAATATTGCATGGTCATAACTGGCCATATAGAACCTGATAAAATATTTTTAGATTGTTGATGATGATATTTGTTTAGAAGTTTTGGATGATCTGGATGACCTCTAAGTTTGCAATGCACTTCCTGAACTAGAGATAGAAATTTGGTCAATTATTGATGAATTTAAAAAAATAAATGTGGGAACTCATGACAACCTTAAGCTAAATTTTATAAGTTTGCTTTTAAAAGAACGAAATATTAATGAACTCGTTAATTTACTTGCAGAGTTTAAGAATTTTTTTTGTATGAATTCCTGAAGAAATGTCAGGACTAGCTCCCAAGTTGGCAGTTTATAAATTAAAAATAAATCTTGATGCCATAACAATTAAGCAAGCAACCCGTACGTACACACATATACAATATTTGATGAAAAATTAAATCTTTATGTCAATATGACCAGCTTAGCCTATTTTACAACATATCAAAAATTATAGAGTAAAAATTTTGTAGATCTATGTTTGTAAGTATATATATATATTCTTACTAATTGCTTTATTGAAAGTATAAATTTCATATAAAATTGATCATATCTTGATTTATAGAACTCCAAAATAATGAAAACTATTATATAAATGGTACATCGTATCTAAACTACAACAGTACTAATAGTTTATAAAATGAATACTATATAGATCTAAAAAACATATTTTTACTGGGATATCAAATTCTTAAGTAAGGCTAATCCAATAAGAAAACTTTTTTTTCTATACATATGATGTTTGTAAAAATGAGATAAAATACATTTAAGATAGAGTAGAGTATTTATAATGTAGCGAAGAGAATGTGTAAATGAAACAAAACCTTTCCAAAAAAAAATTAGTCAAACATTATATTTTCAATTTTGACAAGTTGAAATCACCTCCAAATTAAAATAAAAAAAACACTAACTAATAAATCAAATATAAAATCAATGCTACCAACTTTTTTAAAAAATAATTAATCATAAACTAAGCATGTAAGTCTTATATGATACTAAACTATATCATC
Organism: Phalaenopsis equestris; assembly: GCF_001263595.1. Lineage (NCBI taxonomy): Eukaryota > Viridiplantae > Streptophyta > Magnoliopsida > Asparagales > Orchidaceae > Phalaenopsis > Phalaenopsis equestris. The sequence continues at coordinate 2,422,958 of NW_018164953.1, read as the reverse complement.
AAAAGTACAACAATATATAATATAATGATGCATCACACTCTCATTTCCTTAAAAGAATGTCGTCAACAATATTTACTGCTAGCTAATTAAAAAATATATAGATAGAGCTACCTTAATTCATTTTTTTTTGTGTGGCTTCACATTCTAATCTGTGCTTCTACTAAACTTTAATCACTGTGACCAACTTGCTCCATAATTGTCTCACATTTTAGGCCAAAATACACTCAAGTTCCTCTCAATGTTTCAAGTTAAATCATAACTCAACTGCATCCTCAAGATTTATTTGCTCAATATCAACAACTCATTTCCTTAGTATAGATACATGGAATATAGTGTGCACATTTGATATATGATCAAATATCAATAAATTATATGCATATTTCTGAACTCTATTGATCATCTCAAAAGTTCCAATATATCTCAAAATCAACTTATCTTCTCTGCTAAATTTACTCACGCCTTTTATAAGGAAAACTTTTCAAGAGTATAAAACCACCTATATGATGCTCAGGAACATAATACTTGCTCTATCTATTTATTATCACTCTCAATATATCTTGAATTAATTTAATCTTCTGAATTGTGTCATTTAATAACTTTGAGCACAATAATCTCTTTTGCTTAACACTATCCAAGAAAAAAGTGGCATACACCTCCTATCATATAATGCCTCATATGGTATCATGTCTGCACTTGATTGAAAGTTGTTATTAAATCAATAAAATTTATATGATCATCTCAGCTTTTCCCAAAACCAATTATAAATAAACATAATAGATTTTTAAGTGTCTAAATGTTCCTCTTAAAGTAACTATTTAATGATGGGTGAAATGTTGAGCTAAAGTTTAATTTTATGCCTAAACCTTTCTAAACATCACTTCATAATTTTAAAGAATATCTATCATTACAATAAAGAATGATAATATTTTGTATCCCATACAATTTGATAATCTCACACATATACAAATATGACAACATCTAAATTGATTTTTTTTGTCATATGGAAAGAAAATTTTCTAACTTTGTTAATCAATCAACCACAACCTTTATTGCCTTATGAACCAATCTAGACCTCATAAGACCCATAATATAGTTCATGCTAACCTCCCTTCTCTTACTCATAAATATATGCAATTTTGTAATATATCACGAGGTTTTTGATGTTTTGCGTTTACCCTCAGACATATCTTATATTTTGAAATAAATTGTCACCTAGCACTTCAACTCAAGCCACCTAAATATATATATATACATTTTATTTCTCCTTTAGTGAATTATGTAAATATACTAATAAATATCACACAATATCTCCCTTCTCAAACCACTACTAGTAGGACCCAAAATTGACTTTCATAAATTAACACATCACTATCATTTATAAGTACACTCTTTCTGACTTGGATTTGGTCAACTAATCTTATATACTTGTTATATGAATTAAAATTTATCTTTGAAATTACTTATATATCTGTATCAACTAAACAAAAAATTTAGCTCAAATCTTCTATCTATAAAATTATAATCTTTTTAAATGTGATCATACAAACTACCACAAAAATGAACTTCTTATTTGAAGCATCAACCAACATATGATCCTTACTAGTCTAGTACATAATGATGAGATCACAATCCTTGATCAACTTCATCCACCTCCTTTATCTCAAGGTCAATTCCTCATGAGTGAAGATGTGCTTCGAACTTTGCTGATCTATATAGTTCTCACAGCTTACTTTAAATAAATAATATATCTTCATTTTAATGCAAATATAATAATGCCAATACTAAATTATCAGATACTTTTTCTCATGTAACTTTAACTATCTATATGCATAAATAATAAATCTTTCATTATGTTAAAATACTCAACCTAATCTTCTTAACGAAACATTATTGAACACATGAAAACTCTTAGCACCAAATAGAATAGTCAACATAGGCGCCAATACCAAGCAATCCTTTAATCTTTTTAAAAATAGCTTTACACTCTAAGGCCTAGTAAAAAAAATGTTTTTTGAGTTATTGTTGTCAAATGAATCATAATTTGTGAAAAATATTAACAACCTCCTTATAATAGCCCATCATGCCTAAAAAGTTATGAAACTATGACACTGAAGTTATTCTTGGAGAAAAAAAACTACTTTCTGTTTTTTCTAACGATGAAAAAAATATCGCTATCACTCCTCACATGATAGAAAAAGGTAACAATTTTATTTAAAACTCACACTTCGAGAATTTAGTACATAGTTGATATTACATCAATTTCTTCAATATTAATCTCAAATGAGTTATATGATCATTATCAATCTTTGAATATACTAATATATCAATAAAATAATAATAAATTGATGACACAATTTATCAAATCCATAAAAATAAGTGGGAGGTTGGAATGCGTTGGAATAACACAGTAGCTGCTATTGACGATGAAAGCTGAAGCATTTGTCACTTAGTTCTCTGCTTGCATTTTCATTTAAAAAATATATATCGTCTCAATTTCAAATGATGATAGCGTCAAATTTCTTATATTTTTCAAATGCTATTTAAATTAATCAAGTTGTGAATCAGTAGATTTCTAAAATTTTGTCCATTTATAGATTGTCCCTTCAAAAAGAAAATTAAAAAAAATAGAAAGGTAGCTTTAAATCCTACTTTGAAACAAAAAATTATTGCATACGTTCACCATACGTAGAGATGCGTATGTTTAACCAATAAAAATCTTCCCAACTTAAACGTGTATGTCAGTGGGCCCCATTTTTAATTTTTTTTTTTAAATTAAAAGGTGATTGGTTCACCGTACACAACTGCGTATGGTAAACGTATGGAATAATCACTCCTTTGAAATGATAAATTATTACATATGGAGCACGTACGCATCACTACGTGTGGACTCCAGTAATATGCCGCTATGTGTGCTATAGCAAGCCCACCTCCTACGGAGATTATTGAAGTGGAACCGTGGAGGTTATTAGGAGGTAATTGTGGTTATTGGGGGGTTATTGAAGCATTAATTCTAATAACCTCCTAATAACCTCTGTTGTTACACTCTCAATAACCTCCCAATAAACATCTGCAGTTACACTCCACAATAACTTCATAATAACACATGCTCACGCCCACACCCCCCCCCCCCCCCCCCCCCCACAAATATTCTTCACCCTCTACATAACCCCCAGAATAAACTTATAATAACACTTCAATAACCTCTCAATAATCTCTGCGATTTCACTTTAATAACCTCCCAATAATCTCTCCATGACAGGAAAATTTTTAGTTTGAACTCCGAACTCAGTGTAACATCTGGGGTCGAATGACTTTTCGTCATGTGTAATGGCGGGTCCCACAATCAAAGTAATAAAAAAAATGAAAAGTTAATGCCCGACCAGCTCGTTCGACTAATCCGACTTCTGGAGTAACCCACCTATTGAAATATGGTTGTCGGAACCTTTATGGCTTCCGCGAGACCGATTTAAAGAGCCCCATCGTCAATCTTCTAGGGTTTCACCGGTGTTCTAGCGTTGGAAGGATAGTGTCGAAGCTAAGGTTTCGTCAATTCGTGTAATACTGTATGATTTGTGTTATTTGACGGTGAATTTGTTTAATCTGCAACCACTTGCAAGTATGAATGCTTTACTAATTGAATTTATGATAAAGATGAAACAATAATTTCCCTTTAATAACCATCGGATTATATTATAATAGCCCAGAAATAACTCAGAGATAAGTCATAAAAAGGCCTAGTTTGGAAAGATGGCGAATGAGCGAGGAATAAGCTGAAAACAACTCATTAATAATCTGGAGTATGGGGGTACATCGATTTTATTTCCAAGGTAGTATGTACATCGATTTTATGTCCAAGATAATCTAGAGAGCAATGAAAAAAAAAAAAAAAAAGAGGAATAATAAACTTTAAATGACATTATAGTAAGATAGACATAACCTGACAATAACTCGTAAATAACCCAAAAAATGGCCATGTTTCTGTGCGAGTACTGCGAGATTAACATGATTATTGTTGGGGGCTGCTTCGAGAGTACTGCAGAAGTTTATGCGGGTGCTATTGCGGGTGTACTGCGTCATTTTATCAAGATTACTTTAGAGTACTGCAGGATTAACTCTCAGTAATACGAGAAATGTTTCAAGAGTACTCTCAGGGTATTTCAAGGGTTTTGCGGAGTTTACTACGTGGGTACTGCAATGGCTATTGTGGGAGTATTGCGAGAAATATTTCGAGAGTACATTCATGATACTGCAAGAGTAATGGGAGTTTATTTGGAGTACTGCAAAAATTTATGCGAGTGTTGTGTGGAGTACTACGGGAGTTTTTCGAAAGTACTGTCGGAGTATTGCGGGATTAATTCTGAGTATTGCGAGAAATATTAGGAGAGTACAGTCAAGATACCGTAGGGGTCCCGCGGGAGTTTATTATTGGGGTACTCTGAGGGCTACCGCGGAAGTAATGGGGGAGTACTGCAAGGGCTATTGTGGGAGTACTGAGGGAGTTTATTTGGAGTACAATCAGGGTAGGAAGATGAGATAAATTCTGTGTACGACAGGGAATATCACGAGAGTACTTACAAGGTACCACGGAGGTTCAACCGGAGTTTGAGTTGGGGATACGATGATATAGACCAAAAGGCGGAATGACCCAGATTCGTGGAAGCCTAATATATTAAAAGACGTGATACTTCAGTAGGCGGGTTTGTCTAACGGACGGGTGTCCGTTATTAACTTTTTGAAGTTTTTTAAATTAATTATTAGTGTGGGACCAGGATTACACGTGACATAAAATCACTGGACTTCTGAAGTTGGACTGAAAATTTTCGCACATGAAGGCATGAAATAATTTCTCCTTTGAAACACCCCCGAAAGTTAGCTTTCCATTTCCTCCACTGGCCGTACCTCCATTTTTTGAGATATTATAGGGTTCAGTCTCAGACGTGCCGCGGTGACAAAGGAGTAGCAGGCGGCTGCAGGAAGGACATAGAAGCCAAGCAAAATGTCGTCGGGGATTTCTCCGTGCTGGTCTTCTTTGCTAGGCCATGATTATAGCGTCGCCTCCAGGTCCGTTCAGTCAAGCGGTTTCCTCTGTCTTTCTTATGGAGCTCATGTCCTCTCTTATACAGGTCGCAGAAGTTTTCCCTTCGAAGCGGAACACCAAAGTTCCTCAACTGTGTTGCCACCCCGCCAACTGAGACGACTGGTCTTTCTCTCTCTATTTGATATCCTGCTCTCATCTTGTATTTCAAGCTTTCTTGGATAAGCTATCTAAATTAAGTGCACAAATTTCTTTACCTTCTATTTTCAGCCGTTCAAATGTAAGTGATACCTACATTTCTATTTTATTCCATTCAAGCATGCAAAACATAAGTTTTTATTCTCAAGGCATACTACTGTGATGTTTCTACGTTGAAATAATTTGCATCCGTGATGGTAATGAGGAATGGCAAAGGCTTGTGTTCATGCATGAGAGCTTATCTTTGTTGCGGCGAGAGGTACGGAGGGTGGGAGGGAGGGAGGAGTTTTTTGAGGTAATTTTCGTGTACAGGATGAAATTTCTTTAATTTAGAGAGTATGAAAGGAGAAAGGCATATGAAACGAAAGGAGACCAAGCAAATGAGGCAAAGAGTTATGGTATGATTTGTGTACATATTTGAAGGAAGGGTATTTGAAAATATTTGTGAAAATCTAGTTGAGAGTTTGCAGGGATTCTAGTCCTAGTCTGGTAGATATCATGATTTTAATCTGAAAGGAGTTCATAGTATTAAATATTTTATATTCAAGTCACTTAACCAAGGATGTTGGGAGGGGATATGAAATGGGCTCAATTTTTGGTGGGATCATGGTTTAGGGATTTTGTGGTTGTGAATAGGGGTGTGAATTCGAGTCAGCGGGTCGAGTTTGGTTTCTACCCGAAAATGACCCTACTCGAATAGGGTCAACTGGAACCCGAGCTTGACCCACTAACTCGAACCCGACCTGGACTTATGTGATTATTTGGGTCATGTTAAACTCGAATAAAAAACAGATCAAATTCTTTCACCTGGCCCGACTCGAAAAATATTTGGGTCAACCCTAACTCAAAATTTTCGAGTCAAGTTCGAGTCGTGTTGGAGTGTCAGGTCAATTTTTGACACCCCTAGTTGTGCAAATGTAGGGTAGGTTTAAGGATATTGGGTTATGCTTGTATTGTGGTTCTAAACTTTGGACGATTTAGATTTTATGCTAAATGCCGAAAAGGCTTTTGTTCAAGCTTAGAGATCATTGCTTTACTGTGGTGAGGCTATGTTATTGCTTACAGTTGGTTAGGGAAAAGGGTGAAGAATTCTTAGTAGATCTGATGGAGAGGAAGAATCAATCAAGAAAAGGATAGGCTATCTAGAGGGAATGAGGTAAAAAAGAGAAGATAAAAGAGAAGTGGCCCACAACCTAGGAGAAGGGGATTGAAGTCAAATTTATTCGTGCATCATTTGCATTCATACGAGTTATTTCCTTCCATACAAGCACCCTCTAATTATGCATGATTTTAAGCATCTAAAGGAAATAAAACATAAGGAAAATAATCAAAATGAATAAAAAAAAAACATTAGACAAGTTTTTAATGAAATAATCCTTAAATAAATCATTATTTTGATTACTTTTCTTACTTGTTTAACCACCCTGATTATTTTTTACAAGGCAGCTAACATCATTATTTTATGCCATGAAGCTTACACCACAAAGGTTCAACGCAATGCAAATATGGAAAAGCTCCGAGCTGGCTATTTATTCCCTGAGGTAAGTTTTATTGTATTTTGTTTCACAAATTTTTTTTTGACTCTGATATGAATAGTTATTGTTTTGATATGGAAGGGTGAGTTTTTATAAATGCAATATGACAACAGCGATAGATCAGGAAATTTTATATGTTATCTGTCACTCCTTTCATGGAAAACTTAAAAAACTACCTACCTCTAAAAACTATAAATCTCTCTCATGTTAGTCTCGCCATAAGTTATGAAAGCTTTTGATGCATAAATTGAACAAGCTTGCTAGTTTCCCTAGATATGTCTATGCTGAAGAAGATGGAAGGTTTTATCATGCATTTGATGGGAATATGGTTATTAGTTAGAGTTGAAGGAAAATAGTCAATATCCTTTTATGGAAGTGATCACAGACACACACAAACACACACACTCGTACGCGCGCGAGCACACACACAAATCTATATTATATATATAGTGAGAATTGAGAATAGAGTATGATAATTTTATTGATGGAATGAGGGGTATTTAAACCTAATTACAATAGATATCACAAATGAAAGAAATAAAACATAATAAAATAAATAAGAAATTTATAATGAGGGAATAAAAGCTAATCATAAGTAAAAATGGCTAGGGATTGCCGCAATAAATCTAATACTTTCCCTCAAGTTGAGGCATAGATTTCAATCATGTTCAACTTGGATTTGAAGTCATCGAACAAAGGACGATGAAGATTCTTGGTGAGGACATCTGTCAGTTGATCACTGGAGTGTACAAGAAGAACACAAATTTCCCAATACTTGATCTTTTTTTTAATGAAATGCTGTCAATCTCCGCTTGTTTGGTGCGATCACGCTGGATTTGATTGTGAGTAATGTTGATGGCGGTCTTAATATCACAGAATAGCTGCAACGGGATGGGGATTAACATAGTATGATGCATCACCAAAGGGCTTCATAGATCCCCAAGGATATGAACCGAAATTTAGCTTCAGCACCACTCTGGATAATCATATACAATTCTTTGTTTTTCAACGTGACAAGATTTCTCCACATAAAAGAGCAATACCCCAATGTGAAACGTCGATCATCAACCGACTCGACCTAATCAACATCTATATGAACAACAATAGACCGATAAACATGATGAGAGAAAAACAATTCTGAACCAGTGTATTTTTTAAAATAGCGGGGAATCCAGTTGACAGCTTGAAGATGGTGCTCATAGGGGTCATGCATGAATTGACTTACTATACTAACTGCGTGATATATGCCAGGACGAGTATGAACGAGGCCCTACAAGATGCTTATAGTTAGACATGTTGACAGACACAACATTGTGAATGTTAGATAAAACTTGTTGACTATCAGTTTGTACAAAAAAAGATTATTCTCTGTCAAGGGATTAACCACGTATTTGCACTTAGATAAATGCCTTGAGATGATCGAACTACTTTCATGCATAAGAAGTACTAGAGAGATCCCAAGTACTTCATTTCAAAGGACTTAGCAAGATTTTCTTTTAAGGACTCTAATACTAGGAGATAGTTACTTGTAAGAACAATATCATCAACATAGATAATTATGATAATTACCTGACCATTGGAGGAATGTCGGAAGAATGAGAGTGATCTGATTAAGTCTGAATAAAACAATGACCCAAAACCACCTTTATGAACTTGACAAACCAAAACCTTCGGGATCGCTTTAATCCATAGGGGGACTTTCGCAGCCTGCACAATTGCCTTATGAATGCAGTAGAGTCAAAGCTATGAGGGAGAAACATGTATACCTTTTCTATAAGCTTTCCATTCAATAACACATTTTTTACATCTAGCTGGAATAAATGTCAATCCAGATTCATCGCAAGGGATAACATGAAAATAATAGTATTTGAATTAGTCACTAGAGCAAATGTCTTCTCATAGTCAACTTCGTAGGTTTTTTAGTACCCTTTGGTGACCAATCTTGCCTGGTTGCGTTCAAAGGATTCGTTAGAGTTGAATTTGGTGCTGAAAATTCATCGGCACCCAACAACTTTCTTACCCTGAGAAGATCAACGACGTCTCATATATGATTTCGCTGAAGGGCATTCATCTTCTCTATTACTGTCATTTTCCAGGCTAGATCAACAAGAGTAACCTCAATAGTAGCTGGGACCTGATGGTTCGTCAGGGCAGTAGCAAATGCCTGTAAGTCAACGATAAACTGCGGAAAGGGACATATTTGACATATAATAGAGGGAGGATATCTGATTCTATGTTGTTCATACAGATGTTGATTAGGTGTCTTGCTGAGGATCGGTTGATCCTCAGCAAGACCCCTCCTCCAAATGAAGAGATGAGTTCTTCGAGTAAGGTATAAAATCGAAATTTAGCTTCAGCACCACTCTGGATAATCATATACAATTCAACCGATCCTCAGCAAGACATCTAATCAATATCTGTATGAACAACATAGAATCAGATATCCTCCCTCTATTCTATGTCAAATATGTCCCTTATCGCAGTTTATTGTGGACCTACAAAGCATTTGCTACTGCCCTGACGAACCATCAGGTCCCAGCTACTATTGAGGTTACTTTTGTTGATCTAGCCTGGAAAATGACAGTAATAGAGAAGATGAATGCCCTTCAGCGAAATCATATATGAGACGTCGTTGATCTTCTCAGGGTAAGAAAGTTGTTGGGTGCCGATGAATTTTCAACACCAAATTCAACTCTGATGAATCCTTTGAACGCAACCAGACAAGATTGGTCACCAAAGGGTATTAAAAAACCTACGGAGTTGACTATGAGAAGACATTTGCTCCAGTGGCTAATTCAAATACTATTATTTTTATGTTATCCCTTGCGGTGAATCTGGATTGACATTTATTCCAGCTAGATGTAAAAAATGTGTTATTGAATGGAAAGCTTATAGAAGAGGTATACATGTTTCTCCCTCTTGGCTTTGACTCATAAGGCAATTGTGCAGGCTGCGAAAGTCCCTCTATGGATTAAAGCGATCCCTAAGGTTTTGGTTTGTCAAGTTCATAAAGGTGATTTTGGGTCATTGTTTTATTCAGGCTTAATCAGACCACTCTTCTTCCGACATTCCTCCAATGGTCAGGTAATTATCATAATTGTCTATGTTGATGATATTGTTCTTAGAGGTAATTATCTCATAGTATTAAAGCCCTTAAAAGAAAGCCTTGTTAAGTTCTTTGAAATGAAGTACTTGAAGTACTTGGGATCTCTCTAGTACTTCTTATGCATGAAAGTAGTTCGATCATCTCAAGGCATTTATCTAAGTGCAAATACGTGGTTAATCCCTTGACAGAGAATAATCTTTTTTTGTACAAACTGATAGTCAACAAGTTTTATCTAACATTCACAATGTTGTGTCTGTCAACATGTCTAACTATAAGCATGTAGGGAAACTCATCTATCTCGTTCATACTTGTCCTGACATATGTCACGCAGTTAGTATAGTAATTCAATTCATGCATGACCCCTATGAGCACCATCTCCAAGCTGTCAACCGGATTTCCCGCTATTTAAAAAATACACTGGCTCAGAATTGTTTTTCTCTCATCATGTCTATCGGTCTATTGTTGGTCATACAGATGTTGATTAGGTCGGGTCGGTTGATGATCGACGTTTCACATTGGGGTATTGCTCTTTTGTGGAGAAATCTTGTCACGTTGAAAAACAAAGATATGTATATGATTATCCAGAGTGGTGCTGAAGCTAAATTTCAGTTTTATACCTTACTCGGAGAAATCATCTCCTCATTTGGAGGAGGGGTCTTGCTGAGGATGTCGCCCAGAGTGGTTTTAGGGTTTTGTAAGGAGGTAACGAGTTCCAGAGTAGGAGTATTGGAATGGGTGCGCTTAGTGTAGACACAGATAGCAAGAGGAAGAGTTGGTGCACTCATGGAATCAGGGGACTCCCCGGGTGGTGCACTCACCGGAACAGGGGACTCCTCAGTGGCAGAAACAACGAGGGGAACATCCATAAGAGTAGGATAAGGGACAATATCTAAAAACTTAAACTCCCCATCAACTTGGGGTCGAGTTAGGAAAATAAAGAATACTTTCAAAGAATGAAACATGAGCAATCACATAGATTTTGTTAATTGTAGGATTAAGGCCTCGATACCTCTTTTGAGTGCAGAGTATTCAAGAAAGATACATTTTATGGATCTGGGATCAAAGTTATTTCGATTGAGGGCAGTGTTCTGAACAAAAAGCAGTGCACCCAAAAATCTCGGGGTCTAAGGTGGTGAAGACCCGATTGATAGGGAAGCATGACATCATGACGACTATGGGGGTTCAAAACTTGTGAATTTTAGAAGAGGCTCTATTTAAGAGATATGTGACATTGAGGATGACATCATTCCAAATTGTTTTGGGACATTGGGTTGAAACATAATGGAGCAAGTAACGTCGAGGAGGTGATGTTTTTTTCTCTCGGCTACCTTATTTTGTTGAGTGTTTGTACACAAGCTATGGTGGAGGATACTCTTATTCACCAAGTATTAACCCAAAATAGAATTGAAAAACTCACGACCATTGTTAGTCTGAAAGACATGAAAAGGAGTTTTGAACTGAGTTAAAATGTATGTGTAGAAGTTTTCAAAGGTAAGAACAACCTCCGATATGTCTTTTAAAATGTAAACCCACGTTATTCGAGTGTGGTCATCAATTAAAATCAAGAACCACCGTTTATTAGTGTTCATGGAAGTGCAAGAGGGTCTCCATAGGTCATTATGAATGAGAGAGAAATGAATAAAATGTGTGCAAGTATGAGGTGAGTAATGAATCCGATGATGTTTGACTAACTAGCATATCTCACAATTGAAATTAGAAAAATTTTTATTAGAAAACATCAAAGGATATAAATTATTTAAACATTAAAAATTTGGATGACCTAAATGACAATGCAACAACATAATGGGGTATTCAATGATTCGAGATAAGCTACAACTTCTAAGAGATGTGTCCTCACTCTTCTTGTTCTTCTATTGGAAGTAATAGAGTCCGACTATTCTCTTAGCTTCCAATCATCCAAACGACGATTCTGAAAACCCAACCATCAGAAGAGAAATTAATATTGCAATCAATATCATTTATTAACTTGTTGATGGATAACAAGTTACATTGCAACTGAGGAAAATGTTAAACAGTGATTAGTTGTTAGTACAACCGACCCTTTGCCAACAATGAAATTACAATAGCCATTGACAATTCTGTCGGTATCCTTTTCAGAGCATGAATAATAAGTCAAGAAAACTTGTGAGCATCCAGTCATGTGATCCGTGACACCTGAATCAATAATCTATGGAGTAGATACAGAATGAACCGTGAAAGCCATAGGAAGAGTAACTTGTCGGATATGGGAGATCAACGAACCCGTAGAGACTTGATGGGCTCCAAGTAGCTTAATCAATTGCTCTATTTGGTTTCTCAGGGATTTAGAGGATTCCAGGATGTTCCAGATAGGAGTTGGTTGAACAGTGGTAGATTCAGATGTTGCCGTGAGACCTTTGGTAGCATAGGACTTTGCCGAAGGTTTTTATGCTGGTTTACTATGAAGTTTCCAACACTTGTCTCGAGTGTGATTGGGTTTGTGACAATAAACACAAATGGAGTGACCAGTTCGAGGTTGCATGAACGAGGGCTGAGCACGATTCAAGATGATTCCGACTAAGCCAAAAGAAATGTGGTTGAGATTCCAAGGCTTTGATGGATTTGTAAGTCACCAACCGACGAATAATTGCAGTGAGGCCGAATGCTGCAGAAAGTTGCAGGAAAGGCGCAAGTAAGATGCAGGAAAGATGCAGGGAGGTTGCAAGATGGTTGCAGGGAGGTTGCAAGAAGGTTGCAGGGAGGTTGCAAGAAGCCTACAGGAAAGATGCAGGAGAGCTGTAAGAAAGCTGTAGGAAAGTATGCAAGAAGGCTGCAGGAAAAAGCCACACTAAGGAACAGAAACAATGCAATAAGAAGATGCAAAAAGAAGCCACGTCGTAGTGAATATGCAGGAAGAATTAGGGAATCGAGGACTTGTGATTTTTAATTATCCAGGGAGAAACCATGATGAGAAGAAAAACAACTGCAGATTGGGGTTGAATGTGCGGATTAAATCCCACATGATCTACTTTACAAGTTGCCGTGATATAGAAAGATTCCGGTGGCAGGAAAAAAAACCACGGCAGAACTCTACAGGCAAACATTTTTTTTGCAGCTAGGCTGGATAGCCCTCACAACAGAACTCTGCAGGATACAACAATAGAATTATGTTGCAAGACCGACTGGATACCTCATAGGAGACTGCAACAATTGGATAACCGTCACGACAGACAACAATTGAATAATCATACGGAAGACATCGATGCCAGATTGGAGAAGTAATTAGCCGGTTAGGACAAGAAATGCCGTAGAAGGAAAAACTGTAGTGAAAAAATAAAAAATAGACCATGCATGGAAAACTGCAGGAAGAGCCAGCGGCTAGGGTTAGATCCTTGGCTTTGATACCATGTGAGAATTGAGAATAGAGCATGATAATTTTATCGATAGAAGGAGGGGTATTTAAAGCCAATTACAGTAGACATAACAAAGGAAATAAATAAAATAGAATAAAATAAATAGGAAATATGTAATGAGGGAATAAAAACTAATAATTGCTAGGAATTGCTCTATAAATAAATAAACATATATATATATATATATATTCAAAAAAGAATGATGAAATGCTATTAGACGAACCCCGACCATTCCCAGGTGTGCTAAATATTTGAGTATCACACCCTACACACGGGGGGATTCGAACCTGTGACCTGAGGAGACTTACGATCTTCAGAGAGACTACTCTGCCAACAGACCACGGTATGCGATCGCGTGCACACTCACACACACACACACACACATATATATATTAAAAAAGGAATGACAAAATACTATTAGACGAGCCCGACCATCCCCAGGTGTGCTAAATATTCGAGTATCACACCCTACACGGGAGGATTCGAACCTGTGACCTGAGGGGACTTATGATTTTCAGAGAGACTACTCTGCCAACAGACCACAAACCACGGAATGTGCAGAATATATATAGACATAATCGTGCTACCGCGCGCACACATAGTTTTACTATTGACTTTTTAGAATGATAATTATTTTTTTTCTTATCCACTTTACATTATTCATTCATATCTTTGAATGATTGGAATTTAAAGCAGCTTATCCTCATTTTTTTAGTTTCTAATGCAATTTGTACCTTATTTAATTTTTTTTCTTTCAAAGATATGGTTGAATAATTTATGATGTGTGTTGATAGTAGCTGCTATCATTATAAAAATTTTGCGATCTAACTCCTTTTTTTTGTATATTTAGAGATGAAAAAAGAGAAAGGGTGGTTGTGTATATTTCTCTTTATTTTATTTTTGTATATTGCTTTTATATGATCTGCAAACTCAAAATCATATTGTTGATCATGATCTACGATATAAGAATTACATGAGGATCAATTGTCTTTAATTTAATTGTTGATTTAAGCATTTATCAAATGTGCAAAAAAATTTGTTGATTTGATAACATATAAAGTCCATATAAAAGTTTATTTTTAGTCATGTATTTACTTAATCAAAACCTTCTGTTATAAGCAAGATATCATTAACTTATGCATTTTTGCCTAAGCAATTTGAAAGTCATTTCAAAATCGAAATTAACTTGTCATGCAATTGAAGTTATACATTATGAAAATTTTGATGCATTGGATTGATGATTATATAATCTTGATTTTTTATTTAAATTATGCTAAAGGGAAAGGATTGTTTTGATCTTCCATTTGAAACTGGAGATTGATACTCCTCTTAGGTGGAAAAAATGTCACATTTATATAGATATATATTGTAATGCCTCATTTTCAATAAAAATATATTGGAATAGGTTACCGTCGGTTTGATTGAACGGATGCTATAATTTGCATGTTTATTTTTGTTTGGTGTGGGGGGGCGGGGTGGGGGGGTGTTTGCTGTGATAAAGGTAAATAGTACAAGCTAAAATTGAGCTTGAGTGATGGAGTATATATGTTAGGAGGAAATATTGTCACGGGCTCGAGTTGGTCCGTAAGACGGTGCAAGATAGAGCTAGTGATCGATGTCTCAAGCAGGAGTCAAAGGATGATGCTAAGGAAGTTTCTATTTTAATTTTCCTTGGTATAAATTTCAGATCCATTGATTAATTATAAGTAGATTATTTTTTATAGGATTTTTGTAAGGAAAGAATGAGAAAGAAATGAGTAAAATAAGAAGAGTATGAGTGAAAGAAGTGTTCGACGATCATTTAAGTGTTGAACAAAATTCAGAGACGAGTTTTAGGTGTGATAAAGGTGAATAGTACAAGCTAAAATTGAGCATGAGCGATGGAGTAGATATGTTAGGAGGAAATATTGCCACGGGATCGAGCTGGTCCGTAAGGTGATGCAAGATAGAGCTAGCGATCGATGTCTCAAGCAGAAATCAAAGGATGATGCTGAGAGATACTCGAGAAGTCTACGGGAACCAGAGTGCGAGCTAAAGGGATGTTCTTTAGAGTAGGCGAGAACAGATCAACAAGTCAGCTCGGTGTAAGGGAGATGGAGTGACAGGTTTAGTGTGCGGGATTGAACATTAAGCAATGCTTGATTGAGTGTGGATAAGCACAAAAAAGTGCAACATCGGCGTGCAAAGGGCAAGGGTTAAACTTGAGTTGTTGGCAGGCTCGATCGCTTTGATCGCGTTAGATAATGTGGTAAACATGAAGCCAGGACTTCATTTTATCTCTATTTGTTAGATTTAGAGGAAGTTTATATTTAAATTTTCTTTGGTATAAATTTCAGATCCATTGATTGATTATAAGTAGATTATTTTTTTATAGGATTTTTGTAAGGAAAGAATTAGAAAGAAATGAGTAAAACAAGAAGAGTATGAGTGAAAGAAGTGGTCGAAGATCATTTAAGTGTTGAAAAAAATTCAGAGACGAGTTTTAGGTGTGATAAAGATGAACAATACAAGCTAAAATTGAGCATGAGCGATGGAGTAGATATGTTAGGAGGAAATATTGTCACGGGCTCGAGTTGGGCCATAAGACGGTGCAAGATAGAGCTAGCGATCCATGTCTCAAGCAGGAATCAAAGGATGATGCTGAGAGATACTCGTGAAGTCTATGGGAACCAGAGTGCGAGCTAGAGGGATGTTCTTCGGAGTAGGCGAGAACAGATCAACAAGTGAGCCCTGTGAGAGGTGTAGTGTGCGGGATTGAACATTAAGCAATGCTTGATTGAGTGTGGATAAGCACGAAAAAGTGCAACATCGGCGTGCAAAGGGCAAGGGTTAAACTTGCTTTGTTGGCAGGTTCGATCGCTTTGATTGAGTTAGATAATGTGGTATACATGAAGCCAGGATAAGCCAGGACTTCATTTTATCTCTATTTGTTAGATTTAGAGGAAGTTTATATTTAAATTTTCTTTGGTATAAATTTCAGATCCATTGATTGATTATAAGTAGATTATTTTTTTATAGGATTTTTGTAAGGAAAGAATTAGAAAGAAATGAGTAAAACAAGAAGAGTATGAGTGAAAGAAGTGGGTCGACGATCATTTAAAAGTTGAACAAAATTTAGAGACAAGTTTTTGGTGTGATAAAGGTGAACAGTACAAGCTAAAATTGAGCATGAGCGATGGGGTAGATATGTTAGGAGGAAATATTGTCACGGGCTCGAGCTGGTCCGTAAAACGGTGCAAGATAAAACTAGCGATCAATGTCTCAAGCAGGAATCAAAGGATGACATTGAGAGATACTCGCGAAGTCTATGGGAACCAGAGTGCGAGCTAGAGGGATGTTCTTCAGAGTAGGCGAGAACAGATCAACAAGTGAGCTTGGTGTAAGGGAGATGGAGTGAGAGGTTTAGTATGCGGGATTGAACTCTAAGCAATGCTTGATGAGTGTGGATAAGCACAAAAAAGTGCAACATCGGCGTGCAAAGGGCAAGGGTTAAACTTGAGTTGTTGGCAGGTTTGATCGCTTCGATCGAGTTAGATAATGCGGTATACATGAAGCCAGGATTTCATTTTTTCTCTATTTGGTAGATTTAGAGGAAGTTTCTATTTAAATTTTCTTTGGTATAAATTTCATATCCATTGAATGATTATAAGTAGATTATTTTTTATAGGATTTTGTAAGGAAAATAATGAGAAAGAAATGAGTAAAACAAAAAGAGTATGGAAGAAAGAAGTGGTCGGCGATCATTTAAGTGTTGAACAAAACTCAAAGACGAGTTTTCAATAATATATTGATTTAATAATTTAGAGAGAGATTAAATTATTCTTAAATGTAAAATGAAGTAAAGTTAACATAAAGCCTTGTTCAAGAATGCTAGATTTTGAAGACAAGGAGAAACACAATTTTAGTTCATGTATATAAATCTATGAATTTAGCGTACAAGGAGAAACACAATTTTAGTTCATGTAATGAAGGGTAATGGACACATAATATTAGTGTATAAATTTAGTTTTGAAAGTTAATGGACAAATACTTTGAAAAGTTAAATTGGCATTTCAATTATTAATATTATTTGAAAATCAGTGAAATTTTTTGAATGAAAATAACAAGACAATAAATCAAATGATGATGGTATATTATTATTTATATTTACAAGTGAAATAAAATTTTAAATAGATTTAATAAGTGAAATACTAATAAATATATATGGTTAAATAAAATAAAACAATTATAACCTTAAAATTTGCATGAAGAAAATAATGATAATAAATTAAATTGAATTTTTATTAAATAGATAAATAAAGAAAATTAAATTTAATGCTTGGTTTTTTTTTAAATTATATTATTAATAATTTAATTTAAGTAATGTATGAATTTTAAAATTAAGGATTACAATCATTAATTAAAATGATATAATAATAAAGGTTAATTAAGCATAACTAATAGATGTGATTAAAATTTACCAATATAATGTTTTCGATATTATTACATAAGCGTCAAACTTGAGGAGACAATATCTAAGGTGTAAGAAGAGTAAGAATAAGTCATATTATGTTGAGGTTAGTACTTATACTTCTAAATTATAATAATATTTTGTTTTCTAAACTAAATGCATGAATTACTATTAGTGATTGTGTCTTACAACTGCAATATTTTGTCCTAATTCATCTATTTTTTAAGTATTGGCCATATCTATATCAACATTATATATTTTCCAATTTGATTAATTTATTTATCTCATCCATTAGTTATAAGTTTTACATATAAATTGAATGATATGTAAATTGGAATGCTATAAACTATATAGAATGCTTTCATATGTCTATTGACTGATGAAGTTCACTTTTTATGGTACTAGCTAAGGATTGTAAGATACCAATTTATGTAAACTGAATACGAATATTGACATTTGACATTTAAGCGTATTTTTTTAATAGTGCTTCTGCAACCGATGCAATATGTAAAATAATATAGATAAGATATAATATTATAATTAGAATGATTTTAATACTTTACACAATCATACTTTAATGAATAAACAGTTAGATATCAATTTATTAAACTTTTATTAGCAAGCATATTATTTTTTTAAAATTTTTTTTTATGTTATTGAAATATTAAGAATATGAGCTTTCAATGAATTGTTGATAACCCACGATATTTTCAATACTTTTTTTAGATTTAAATCTTGGGCTATAAAATGAGTGAAGTAAGAGAATTTTTATTGAAGACGTGATCGAACTAGAATGTAATTGTTTTTATAACTACTTTACTTTTAAGTGGTTTAAGGCTCTGTTTGGGGCAGCTGTAGCTTCTCAGCTTTTCAGTATTTTTTTATGTTATTGAAATATTAAGAATATGAGCTTTCAATGATTTGTTGATAACCCACGATATTTTGAACACTTTTTTTAGATTTAAGTCTTGGGCTATAAAATAAGTGAAATAAGAGAATTTTTATTGAAGACGTGATCGAACTAGAATGTAATTGTTTTTATAACTACTTTACTTTTAAGTGGTTTAAGACTCTGCTTGAGGCAGCTGCAGCCAGCTGCAGCTGCGGTGCCTCAAGAAGCTGTTGCGGGGAAGCTGACTGCTTATTTGTTGCAGCTGTATGAAAATAGCTGTGAGACAACTGTTTATGAAAAAATGATCATCCTGTCTGTGTGTAGTATTTATGTATATAACAGAAGATAAAATAATTCTTTATATTAAACAAATAATTTTCTGAAGCAAGAAATTAACATTAATTAAAAATTAATTAGTTTTATTAATTTACAAAACTTATATGTTTATCAAATAATTTAAAATTTAAAAATATTTTTGTAAAAAAACTAATTAATCATTAAATAATAATATATAATTTTATCTAATTATGAATTATTTGAAAATATATGAATTAATCATTAATTATTAATAAATTAAATCAATAAAATTAAATTAAATGTGTTTGCATATCTAACACTTCAACTTTTTTTTTGTTTTTTGTTTACATTTATACAACTAAAAGCTTTCATATCACATAAAAAAATACCACCTGTACTATTACCACTATAATTTGAGACACCAACAACCTTCAGCAAACCCATTTCAACAACATCTCCAATGCCATCAATGTAACCTGCAATGATTTAGAAGTAGTAGTTCATCTTTGACAAAGGACTATTTATAATGTCTCAGAAATGTTTAAAAATACCTTCATTTACCCATTTTTCAGGCCTGAAAATTAAAATAAATTAAGTCAGCCGCACAAGTTTAAGGCGAGTTTATGAGATCTGCATAAAATAAGCTCACGATGCAGACCAATGCAGCTGATAGAGATCAACTGATGAAAGACCAAGCTGAGACAAGGAGGCTTTAAGAGCA
>NW_018164953.1:2379865-2403322 GCF_001263595.1 Phalaenopsis equestris | reverse complement strand
CAGGAATGATGCTCCCGCGACCTAATCTCCAAGGTAATGCTGCAAAATTTGTGGCAATGGTTGGATCAACAGGACCAACTTTTTGCCTCTCCTTGATAAACTTGACGAAAAAAAGGGGGAGATTTTACATACTTACCATACAATTCTTACGTATTTACATATCTAACTCATAAAGTTTGATATTTACATTTATAAAATTTTGGTATTATAAACCATGTATGAAAAGGTTTTAAGTTCATTTTATCGCTTCTAAATTCCCCCTACCATGACTGAAATTTTGTATGACTGAAGTTCAAGTACCTTCTAATCAGTGTTTCCGAGTTAACAACTCCCATGAACTGCCAAAGGCAAAGAATCATTATTCATTTCTCTGTTGAATTTGAACAAAATAAATAAGTAGAATTATACAAGCAAGAAGTATACAAACCCCAACAACTTAGACTTAATGTGTTCCTAATAGTTTATAGTTCTTCTCAACACTTACTAAATCCACACTTAGAATAAGAATTTTCAAAATTTGATTATGACAAAGCCATCAATAGAACTTGTATACATTTAAGCATCAGATAAAATTGAACAGAAAAAATCAAAATCGTCGATATTAGAATAACACACAAAGAACAACAAGAAGAATTATCATAAGAAATAGAACAACCAAATCGACCAAGGTTGTTTCTTATCAATCTTATATAAAATTTATAATCATGCAGAAGTTACTTTGCAAGAATGAAAAAAAAAACATCTAATAAAAAATTGAATTTTGCGGATTGATAGGTAAACCCTCCAAGATTCACCTTCTCCTCCTCCGCAGGAAGACCGAAACACTCAGAAATCACAACCTTAACTGAAAAAGCCTTCCTTCGATGAAGAAGATTGAAAGCCACACCATTAGCCTGAAGAGCCATGGAACCTTCCTTGTTGAGGGAGATTGAGGAGGGATTGGACATGTGACTTTTGGAGGGGGGAGAGGCATGACTTCCTCGTCTCCCACAGGGTTTCGAGGGCGCTGACCAAAGATTTCTTCGACGCCCTAAACCATCGCCTTCGTGACCGAAACCTGCAATCGGGAACAAGGGAGAAGATGTAGAATGGGGCGGTAAGGTGAGGGCGCTGGGGTAAAAAGTCGAAGGAGAAAGTTGGGTCGCGGGCGAGGGGGAGCATTTCGAGTTTGAGGTAAATCGCGGCAGGCCGCAGCGGTACCGTTGCCCCAAACAGTAAAAAAGGACGGCGCGGTGCCGAGCCGCGGCTCTGTCGCCGCACCAAAAGAACCCTGAATTACATTAGTTAGTTGCTCTTTTGATTTACTAAACATTTATTTTTAGTAATTACTAATAATTATTTAAATTGAATTCATTTCAACTATTTTTATTCCCACATTGGTAATTTCAAGCTCCCAGGTTGGGTTGTGTACACGCACATATTTAAATATACATATGCATGTTGTAAATAACATATTTAAATATACATATGCATGGTGTAAATAACATGCACTATTTTGGTGTCCATGCCTTGCCATATTGATGGCATGGCGAGTGCGCTACATCCTATGCAATGACACTCGTAATCTTGCTCCATTAGCATGTATACTCTTGCACATAGACCCAATCTCTTTTGTGTTAAAAATGTTATAATCGAAGTGACAGTTTATAGACGTTACCCATATTTTCAACAATAGTAATATTATGAGTAAAAAAACTAGGTAGGTATGAGTTGTTAATTATGGGCGTAGGTGTGAGGTCAATTATAATCATTTAGCTAGCAACTTGGGGAGGCATTTATTCTAATGAAGGATCCAATGTTGATTTAAAGTTTTGATTCTATACTAGATTAGAAGTAGTTGGAACAACCTCCATTGCATTATTATAAAGGCTTTGATCTAATGCAAGTTTCCCACTATTATGATTCTTAAGATTTGCTTGCTTTGGGTATGCTCGGAAGCATTTGATAAATAATGATGGAACATTTTGCATGAAGAACAATAAGGAGAAATGTTAACAAATTCAAACTTTTGTCAGTAGCCAATAAATGTGGAACAAATCCAATACTCTCTCTAAAAGGAATGTGACATCTAATTTGACTAACACCCTAGCCACTAACTACATGTATGATTGACATCTAAAAGTGGTTTGCTAAAAATTGAGCTAATGCAAAAGAGATTGATTGAAATTGTGTTTTTTTAGACGTTAAAAAACAATCCAAACCTTAGTAACTAAGTATTCCATGGAATGATGGAATAATCAAAATGAGGTGATCACAAGTATAAGCATTAGGAACCCGTCTATGTAATATATTATCTACGGGAAGAAACTTGAGTAATCAAATTCTTGAGGTAACTAAATAATAACATGACGAGAATCAAAATGTCTAACAAAACACCCCAGCCTAACATAGATAGATCATCAATTTACAAATAATAATCATATTGGGATGGCCTTGTTATGTTAGAAAATGAAAACCGCGGAAACACCGATTCGAGAGATTCGAAGCAAAACTTAGAACAAAAGCACACAAAACAAGAAAAACACAAAAACACCAAGATTTAACGTGAAAAAACTCGAGACGGGAAAAAATCATGGAGATACACTACATCAAGAATTTCATTATGAAGAAATGAGGAAAATGTATAGATTACACCACATTCAAGCTTCTTTACACTCTTGTAATTAAGAGAATGCTTTTGATGCTGCTCTCTCTTTCACACACAAGAAATCATGAAATCCTTAGTACGCACGCATAATTTGCAGAGAAGCCGAAGGCTTATAGTTCCTAATTGTTAGAAACAGTTACCCACAATTCGTAGAGAAGCTGAAGACTTAAAGTCTCTAATTGCTAGAAATAGTTACTGGCACTAGAGCTTTAGTCCTGAGCGCTAAGTTTCCATACGCTCTGGTCCAAAGAAAGATTCGGGCACGATTGTGCTTTTTCTGGGCGCCAAATTTCCCTCTCACTGTTTCAGAAGGCTTTGTTAGGCGCCTAGGCACCACTCCAAGCACCAAACATACCACCTCCGCCTCAGGGTGCTAGGGTGCCCCACTTCTCGACCTTCAGGCCGTACTATCAAGCTGAACACACAACAAGTCCTAGGAAAACCTGTCAACAAGGCAAAGAGAAAGTAGTGAAGTTAAATCAGAGATCTATTCGTCAAGTAAGAGGAGATTTGGTTTACATCTTGAAAGGAGGATGACAATTTATGATGAGAAGTTATGTGCCTTGCTAAAAATATGTGGGAGAATTGAGATGAGTTGATAGACTAGGATCCATATCCCTTTAGTAGCCACAACAAAAGATTGGGGAATACTTGGCTAGGGGGATCCCATTGTGGGAGAAGCCATAAAATAATAAGTCTCCATAGTAGCATCATAATGCCATTATAACTAAGATTAGTTAGTGAATTGGATGGAATAAATGCTAAGGAAAAAATCGAAGTGAGAGGGAGCGAGGTGGCACAACACTAGATGTGACGATTAGACAAAAAATGATAAAAGATGAGCTGGATTAAAACAAAAAGGGTGTCGGCCTAGGTGCTAATGGCAGAGATGACATAAGCGACTGCATAACACATGCTAGTGCATGAAGGGAAAGATTGTGAAATGACACGTTGAGTGCATCAGACAAGTGCAATGGGGCTAAGTATGTGAGGGTGATGAGGGAGCAAGAGGGTACCTTGCACTTATAGTGGGATGTGTAGGGGCGAAGCACATCAGTGCGAGTCATGTTGAGTATGTCATGTATTGGACTTGGCTTGGTTTAATAAGAAGTTCATGTTCAGTTCGAGCTTGAGTCAAGTTTGCACATTTAAGTTCATAATTGACCTTCTTAAATTTTTATTGATCATACTTACTTTGTACTTGGTTTGTTTATGTTAATTAAATAAACTAAAAATTTGAATGCATATTTGATTTTTAATTTAAATTTAAAAATTCATTTTGTACTTTATTTTTCATAGAAAGCTATTATTCAAGCTAAAATTCTAAGTACTTGATTTTTTAAAATAAAATTATTAACAAATAATTTTACAAATCTAAATAAATAAGCAATTGTATAAATTTCTAATTAATATTTACTAGTCTAAACCAAATAAATAAAATAATATATTAATTATTATTTTTATTGCAATCAAATAACATAAGTATTAACAAACTAGTTTATTGAAATAAAAAAATTAGTAGAAATTGTATTAAATTTATATGTATATTGATATTAAATAGAAAATGTTTTTAATAATTAAATAAATTTTAACTAATCAATTTTTTTAAATAAAATATCATAAAGTATAGTGCATTTATTAAGTTAGTTGTTGAACAACAAACAAACTTGTTCGTGAACATTAATAAATGAGTTGGACTATCGAATAATTTGGTTCCTCTAACTTTTGAGTTAAAAAAAATGTTCAAACTTGTTTAGTTATTATGTTCAACAAAGATGAGTGTATTAATCGAACCAAGTTTGAGTTGTTCATCAAAGGCATTGGTTCATTTACAACTCTAATTTCGGGATGGATATCACTATATTCGTGTATGGATGTTTGTTTAGATTGCATCATCTTTAAATTTTCTTCCTCTTGACCCAAGGTTTGCTGGGTGGCCGGCTGAACCAGATTTCATGGGGGCTGGAATTGCCACACCCCTTCCCTCTTATAATTTCCTATTCTACTCCCTTCCATAGAGGGAACTCCCTCTTCTGTCCCTTTCCTATTTCTCTTCCTTGACTATTTCTATTCTTTCCTCTTCTATTCATTGCATTTTTTTATTTTTTTTCTATTCTAATTCTTTCATATTCTAATTACTAGTACCTATTATATTTATATATGTGTGTGTTATTCTCTGTTTCAGGTTTAATTTTGGGTTGAGCTTTCTGCTTGGACAACCGTCGAGGTCCTCCTCTTCTCTTCTAGGGCCATATCTGACGGCGAGATAGTGCTCCGACTGTAATTCATCCGAGGTGGTGACCTTCTCCAAGTCCAAGGGTTCTAGGGGTGCTCCAACTGAAACTCACTTTCGCGGGGATGGTTATCATTCCATATTTCCTTCACTTGCTCGTTGCTATCTTCCTGGCATTCTTACCCCTTACTGTTTCACTCCAGCGCTCCGACCCACTGTCGACAGCTCTCCAGCTCTTTGATCTACCGTGAACAACCCTCCAACGCTTTGATCTGCTGTCGACAGCCTCTTCAGCTCTTCGACCTGCTACCAACAACCTCTTCTGCTCTCTGATTTGCTGTCGACCTCTCCCGCACTCCAACCTGCTGCTGATAGCCTCTCCAATGCTCACCTGTTACAATCGCCCCACCACACCCTCCCTGGCTTCCACAACTCCCTCCACAGTCATCCTGTTGCTGCTGCATCCCCAGGTCGCCATCTTACCTGTTGTCCTGTAGCTGTTCACCCACTTTGCTGTCGCCCTATTGTGCCCTTTTATGTTAATCATCTACTAATTCTTGTTTTGTGATGAGTCATCTTTGTAGTTCTATTTGATTTAAACAATAATATTTATATTTCTTGTGATTTGAGCTAACTCCGCTATCATTTGATATTAGAGTTAGCCTAACCATAGTCCTATCATAGGGTTTCCTAGTATCTGCCTTACCCTTCCACCAAAAATTCTCTTTCCTATTCCCAAACCATAACCAAAACTTTGACTTAACCCTAATTTACTCTTGCTGATTTTCGAAATCAGCAACCCTAAACCATTTTTTAGCTCTCTTTCACCTCCCACTCCAATCTCTATCCATGCCACCAAGGAGATGCATGCCTGAGCCTACCCAGGAAGAGATACAACGAGAGATCCTCCAACTTTAATGGAGGCTTGCAGACATTGAGAATGAAACCAAGGGGGAAATTACTCTCCACCGTGATCTAAAGATTCAAAAGAGAGAATGAGAGAATCTGAAGTTGAAGCGGGAGATACATCACCATTTCCTACCAGCTTACTACAAACAAAATGTTCAGATCATAGCTTCAGAAGTGGAGAGACCATATCACCAAGTGATCACCCCATCTTACGGACAGAGTTTAACTCAAGATCTTACGACCAGAGTACACCCAGGAGAACACCCATGATGACCCTATCAGAGGAAAAACTGATTCAGAGTGGTGAACAGGTGGAACCAATCTGCATCCATCAATCTTTCACATCTAGGAAGCATTGTGGGTGCCTTTTATTTGGGTTTGTTGAATCAGACTGCACAATCAGGGGGGTGATCTGTTTCACTGAGCAGGACATTCTTGAAAATTTTAGTAATGACACAGTAGACACTGAAGATGGTGAGGACACAAAGGAGGAGGATCAACTTCTAGTTGATGATGAAAAGATGCACATAGTTCCAATTGGGCCCATGGGAGGGACTCCAACCGACTTCATGGTGAGTGCCCAGGGCAGTCTTGAGTTTGAGGAATTGACATATGAGGCACGACAATTTTAGATAAGAGAACTTTAGATCATTCAGATCTATAGACTCATTCCTGAGTTGTCCTTACGGAGGGAGGTTCAACACGTCAGAAATGGAGCTCTTGTGCTATATCGGAAATATTACATGAAATTATTCAAATGTTAGATTCAATTTAGTATGTTACCTGCCATCAAATGTCTAGATAGGAGGAATGAACCCCGACCTTGAAATTTATCTTAGGAGCTTGACGGGGAAAGAAATTCTTTAGTGGGATGCAGGTCTTGTCTTATCAGTGAATAAGCGGTCTCTCCTGAGTGGTTGCTAGTGAGAATGGTGCAACCTGACACAAAGTCGGTCTGAGAGTCAATCTCTCTTCACATTTTGGTTTAATAGCTACACTTCGCTGAATATGAGAAGTGAAAGAAGAATGTTCCAGACTTTAGCGCTCAAGAGTTACATTGTGGGAACATACATCTATACACCCTCAGCTTAGGACGTGCCCCGAGATAATTCATATTTATTCCATCAAAACATGTTGTTGAATGAAAACACCGACAAGGTTGACTTACCAGGAGACTATCTTTGTTACCTTTAACGTGGCAGGCTTTACTCCATGCTACGAGAAAGCAGAAGCTTCGATGAATGAAGTCGAAGCTTCCTCAAGCCCTGGAGAATGACGTGGGGCTTCCTGGTTGGCTGGCTTAACCGATCGGCCTTCACGGGGGTTGGAATTGCCGCCCTTTCCCTCTCCTAATTTCCTATTCTAGTCCCTTCCTCAAACGGAACTCCTTCCTCTTCTATGCATTTCTTATTTCTATTCCTTTCCTTTTTCTAGTCCTTGTCTATTTCTCTTCCTTATATATTTCTATTCCTTGCCTATTTCTCCTTTTCTTATTTCTATTCCTTCCTTTTCTGTTCCTTGCCTTTTTCTATTTCCTTTCTGTTCAAATTCCTTTATATTCTAACTTCCAGTACTTATTATATATATATATATATATATATATATCTGTGTGTGTGTGTTATGCTCTGTTTGAGGTTTAGTTTATATTCTATCTTCCAGTACTTATTATATATATATATATATATATATATCTGTGTGTGTGTGTTATGCTCTGTTTGAGGTTTAGTTTTGAGCTTAGTTTTCTGTTTGGACAGCCGCCGACGCTTTCTCTTTACTTCTAGGGTTGTATCCGACGGTGAGATGACACTCCAACTGTAACTCGTCCAAGATGGTGATTTTCTTTAGAGGTTTGAAGGGTGCTCCGATTGTAACTTGTTCCCGGGGGGATAGTTATTCTTCCATATTCCCCTCACTTGCTCGTTGCCATCTTCCCGATGTTCCCACCTCTTCCTATTTCACTTCCTCACTTTGACCTGCTGCCGACAGGCCTGCAACGCTTAGACCTATTGCCGACATCCCTCCAACGCTCTAATCTTATGCCGACAACCTTTCTAACGCTCTGACCTGCTGCCGATAGCCTCTCTAGCGCCTCGACATACAACCATCAACCTCTGCTGCACTCTACAACAACCTCTTTAGCGTTGCACCCTGCCATAATAGCCCCTCCAGCACCTTATCTGGCTGCCGCAACTCCCTCCATAGTCATATCTGTCGCCATCTTCTCACCCCTTTCACTGTCACCCTAGTGTATCTTTTTATGTCAGTTATTCTCTAATTCCTATTTTGTAATGAGTTGTCGTCGCAACTCTATTTGATTTCAGTAATATTATATTTATTGTTGTTTGGGTTAAATTTGGTATCATATAGCTTCAAAAAAATAAAAAATAATTTCTCCTATAAATTCTGTGTTTCAAAGGTTCTTTTTTCAATGATTTAATTACTAATAAACATAACTTGGCAAAATAGTTTATTTCTGAAGCTTTAGAAGTTTTTATATTTTATAACTGTTAGTTAGAATCTAGTTTTTATTTTACTGACTATTTGTCAATCTAAGAATATTCCAATACTCGTTTTCTAAAATATAGATAAGGGTACTTGGAGGGCATGCATCATACTATTCGTTTATGTGGAAAGTGCCCATTCCCCTCTTTATATAACCTCCTTGATGGGCTATAAACGTTACCCTATTTAGCATTTATCATAGACTATTGACAACCAAAATCATTGAAATTACTCAAAATGTGCCTAGAAAAGTTAAAAAAAATATAATGCGATTTGATTAATAATTTTAGACATGAGATGATTGCTGATTTTACTTTCTAGACTGCCCATAATGATATGTGTTTGATGCATTGGCCTGATTAATGTGAAATTTTGTGAAATTATTCCTTATACTTTTGATGCCTGGATCAATATGCCCAATTTGTAAATCCTAAATGACTAAAAAATGACAAAAAAAAATATGTCCAAAAAAATTTCACTATCCTTGTAGTTCTCACTCTCTCTGCGACCGTCTATCCAATATGAACGGCGAATGCCCACATATTCTCATGTTTCAGCGGCCACAGAATCTCAAATATTGATTGCTTTGTCAATTGACTAAGATCGAGTATTGAATGTCTTATACATTATGGTTCCATTTTTTTTCACATTAGTGGAATTGATGAAATATCACTTTGTTACTCTTGTTTTTGGTTTTTTTTTAATTAATCTACTCTTCTTCTAATTTGACGATATTTAGATTGCCAGAAGAAGAGCAGCCCACATTTCAAAGTATCCTGATGCACAAGTGATAAACCTTGGCATTGGTGACACCACCGAACCCATTCCAGACGTTATAACTTCTTCTATGGCCATGGTATGAGACTTTTATAAGCCTATTTTTTAATGTTATTTCTTCATATTACAGAGCTTCACATGCCTTTACTATTGATTTTTTAAAACTGAACATCTAACTGATGATCACTGAGCCACATCTCATTGTTATTTTCATGCTGCTGGAACTATTACATGATTATTGAAGAAGAAAATATTTCGTTTGTTGACTTCAATACAATCTCTCACTTATTTGAAACTATTAAAGGTAGCAAGTAATTTCTTAAGGTCATTTTTGCACCATCATTCATACCCTCTAATTGTTCTTTGGAAATATTGCATACATAGGAATTAAGTGGTATGTATGTAAATTTTTCAAAAAAATAACATGAACTCTTTTGCATGTTTGATTCAATTATTTGTGAGCATTGCCCCAAACTTATTTAAATGAACTCTAGGGAAGTTATGAACCTACAGTATATAGTATTCACATGCGAGTATATCAGTATAACCCATTCATCATAAGAAAGGTCAATACTGACCTTGCAAAGACCTGTGCGGCCTCTTTGAAGGGCATTCCGAAGTATATGAATCAAAAGATATCAATATCAATCAAACAAACTCAAGGGGTGCACACACTCGTGGAAATCTGGAATGCTGGAATTTGAAAATTGGAAATGATGGAGTAATTTCTTAGATCCCCTCTTAATCTCATCAATAAATTAGGGTTTTTCTACATTTGAGCATCTCACAGTTTTGGTATTTTTTTCCTTGCATAATACCGAGAAATTCCATATTTGGAAACCATTGGCCACAAATGTATCTCATATTTTTTGGCTATGTTTCCCTTCTTGCTTTTCCTTGTTTGCACCAATTTCAATCTTGTTTTCCCTTGTTTGCACCAAATATTATGTGTATAGAGTTCCTAAATCTGTGTATTGATTGTTTCATTAGTAGCTTTCTTTATGACATTTCTATTTTCCTTACTACCTCTAAGGCTATACTGAGAATAACCTTGAAGACTTGAGAATTTTATACTTCAACAATTCTTTTCAATTCGACAAACTGGAAACCTGCCTATGACCTAATTACTAAAAAAAAGTCAAGAATAGCTTGTAACTACTAACAATATCCACTCGAGTCAAAGTCGACAACATAGTCCTCTAGATTCCAATTTACTAAAAAATTTGCGAATCCTGACACTAGATTCAGATCAATATCGCTGGAAATTTGTGCTTGATATGAGCGGGATGTATTCTTTGGTCTTAGCCGTTAACATTGCCACTGCCCTTTTTATTAAAAGAATTCAACATGGCCCTTTGATTGTCGATTTAGTGCCTTTAAACACATGAGAAGTGGCATTTCTCTCTTTAAAACTCTGAAAGCTATGACAGAGCACTCTTGATAAAAATTTTTAAGGGAACTATCTCTAAAAGAGATCAGGGACTGCTTGCATCTTTAATTTTCAAAGTCACTTTTTAATTTTGTTTGTTCTAAAAAAAATTCTATTTCCTTGGCTTCACTTTGTTCAACTACCTTTTAGTCTTTTTTGCTGCTCTGTTGCTACGACCGAGCTTCTTAGTTCTCTCTCACACTCGTAGCTCACAAAGAGCTTGGTCGGCGCTTCTAGGTTTGCTCCTTCCCTCTCAATCTCAATCTCGAGTACAATCTCCCTCGCGATCTAGTTCTTGTTTTCTTACTTTGTAACATCATTCTAGGGCTTCTAGTAGGCATTTAAGAAATAGTTTAGTGGGGAGATGGTTGAAGGTAAGCAAAGGAAGAGGAATATGGAGTTTGATGGCGTTTGAATAGGGATAGGCATCATTCGGCGGCTTTCCCATCTGAAAACAACAAAGGGAACTCTGAAATGATGATTGTACGAATGACAAGAAGGTTTACCATTTGTTCTTACACAAGCTACAGACACGACACTTGTGAAAGGAAGATGATACAACACTACTTAATTTAGAAAACAAATATTTCAATCTCCAAATGCCCAAAACTAATAAAATTTTGCCAAACTTGAAAGTGATAACATATAAATAGTTCCCTTACATATAATAACATAATTAGAAATAGAGAAATAGGAAAGAAAACAAAAAAAGGAAAAAAGTTTGCAAGCTTTGGAAGTGGGCTATCCCATTCCAATTCTCGCGATCGCGGCTTCTTTTGTTCTCACAAAAACATGGTATTCGTGATTCTGCAGCAACGTGAGATTTCCACGATCCTGTTTCCTCTAAACTAAGGCTCTGTGTCATTCTCTCGAGCTATATGAAGTTTCTTTTTCTTCTCTGGATGGATCTTGATTTTCAAAATTGCGGTTTACCACTCCTGCTAGTCATCTGTCTAAAATGAACTGGAACTTAATACTAAGCCTACTCCATAGACTCTTCCAGAAATGGTTGAGAGATTACTCATTTCTATTTAAAGCAATTATATGTTGGATGTTCTTAATGGGGGCTGCTCTGTGTCTCGTATCGGTCTCTCAAAGTCATCACCTTGTTGAACAATCAGTGCTTGTCCTGCTGGTGCTTCTCTCAATGTGTTAGCATATCCTTGAACACCTCAGACTCTTTCCAAGGCAAGTATATAATGCGTTTCTTATCTTTGGTTAAAAAAATTACATGTTCTTGTGACCATCATAATATATGCAATGATCATACTACCAAGGAAGGCCTAATAGGACGTGGCATGCATCCATAGATACCACGTTATACCACTCTTGTTCCCTGAACTTCTTTCCTGTAGAAAATTTCATGAGGCATATTCTATAAACACTAATCTTACACCCGTTCCTCAACTAAGTCGAGGAATATAACTGAGAATGCTTCTGAGTAGTGAGACTCATTTTGTCAATCAGTTGTGTAGATGTCACATTTTTATAATTACCTCCATCAATAATGAGACTGCACATATTTCCCAACACAGTACGATGAGTATGAAAGATGTTGTGGCGAGCCATTGTTGTTGTCTTATAGGATTAGTTTGAAGGACTTGTCGGGTTACTTCACACATTTTTACAATTGCCTTATCTATAATGAGATTGCACACATTTTACTACGTGCGAGTGTGAAATATGTTATGTGAAATATGTTATGCCAAAACCATTATTGCTCTATTATGAGATTAGTTTGAAGAACCTATCGGGTTACTAGCATCTCTCCCTCATTGGTTGGAGGCTTATACTTCTTTGTATCATCACCTTCTCGTGTTTCTTCTATGTTACTGTCTATATTTTCTATCGCTCCTTGCTTAGTAAAAAAGATCACCCTCCTATTTGGGTAATCAGATGCAATGTACCCAAAATCATGACACTGTAAGCATTTCCTAATTGGGTCGAATTTGGGAGTATTGGTTGTTTCTACTTTTTCTTCACTTTGAGCTAGTTCTTCCTCTGACAGGGTCGATTGGGATGCTCCACTTGGTGTATTATTGTTGCATGATCTTAGAGTTGAACTCTACATGTAAGGTGTGGCGATCAACAATGATGTTTCTCTATCTTTTAAGTTAGGGAATGTACATTGAGTATCGATCAATACGGTCGTAACTGCACCACATTACTAATATATGACCGTAATTCTTCAAGATATCTTGCTACTATGTGCTCCCACCAACTCACATTTTAGCATGAGTTGATCTAATTCAGTTCTGTACTCCACAAAAGAATCTCTGTGGCGTAGGTAGTAGATCTTTATGATTATATCATGCTGTTAATGTTGAGAAAGGTATTTGCACTACATTTAGGCTATATAACCATAAAGAAACATTCTTCCTAAGCTTGATAGATGCCAATTTTAACTTCTTGTCTAAGGGAACGTCTTTGTATTTAAAATTTATTTTACTGTGTGGAGCCACTCCATAAACTTGTCTGAATCCATGCGAATATTAAAATTTGATAATATCACCTTACTTCAAGATTTTGTTTTCTCTCCTCTCATATTTCATGTCAAATCTTCGGGGTATTAATTCTTCGTCACTGGAAACTTCCTAATGAAAGGAATTCACTTCCTTCCATAATTTTGGCTAGTTATCGGTGTGGCTATTGGTGACCTCACTTGATTGTCTCTTCTCAAAAGCGACGTGCTTCTATTGCAGTTCTAGGATTTTTCACTGTATAGCATCTATTGTAAGTTCATGAATATCTCATTGACCTTTTCTCCTTGGCAACATGACATCCTTTTCTTCGATTAGATTTCGGCAGACTGAGGATATAAATATTATTTACTTTTAAAATATTGTTCATCATATGAAAAATGTAATAGACCGCTTCTCAGACGTTCCCTTCTTGGCTGCTTTATATTGTTTAATTTTAAAATATTGAATCCTTGGCAGCATGCCATCCTTCATGCAACGTCCGATTCCCCTAAGATATCGAATGCCATGTCTTAGAAAATCAAACCACTGGAATCACATGGATATACATTACGTGAAGCAAGAATCAAACACATAACTCCAGCCGTAAGAAGTGGATGTATAAGTCACGTCAAAGGAGTTGAGTAGCCGGGATGGATGTTAAATGACTTGAATGAACAAACCATTAGCAAAATTCATATTGTAGGAGCCAGGTGGAGATTAGAGCCAAATTTTTTATAGGACACTGGGTAAGGATTGAAGCTTGCTACAGGACCTGCAGAGCAGAAGTTTGAAAAAACAAAGATAAAATAATGTGCTAGCACAATAGATAATGCTAACTTCTTAAACTGAACTTAATGGATGCCAACCAGATTAGGATTCACTGTAGGTAAGAGAGCACATTCCATTCTCTTAGGCCATCATCATAGGCATGTGAAATTGAATATAAAAATTAACCATCATATAATATGACTAATAAATACTTATTAGAGGCATTCTTAACTCTTTGTCAAGTGTAAATTTGCACATCTCCCTCATTATAACAAGAAATTAGTGAAACATCTATCTTATTATTTAAGCCGTCAGTTGGAGTGTTTTTATTTAAGCCGTCAGTTGGAGTGTGTTTTTTTTTTTTTGTATGTTTGATGCACGTATTTTTATTAGTTTTGCCACTAGTATTGTAAACGATTTTGTTCAACATGATTGAATGAAATATATTAGAACTGATGGGAGCTTTATTAAATGAGAAGTTGAGCTTCATCAATCAGAAATTGGGGATGGGTTATTAATCTATGCTATTTTCGTACACATTCTCAATAAGGTAATGCCTCATTAAGATTCTTAACAAAGTTATGCTTGAAACATGTGCAAGCTAGGAATGCAGAAAATTTATTTCTTACCTTGATGTTAAATGATGCAGACGTCCTACATTGAGCGGATTGCAAATTTCTATGATCCCGGTAGCGTACCTGGACAAGTTCACGTCCGATACGACTCTTTAGTGGGAATCTCTTGTTTGCACTGTACGGGTCATGAAAGCCATGTCCTTAGTTTTATATTATTTGGAGAGGCTTTCTCCCTGTTTTCTCTATTAAAGTACTGCATTCTTGAATTTCTCTCAGAAGTTATGTCTGTAACCTGATTGGATCGAGTTAGTGATCTCTCCCGAAAGTCCAAAGGCTTCCTCCCTCTCCAAACTCACTGATATCTGCTATTGACAGCAGAAAGTTGTTGTGGTTCTTCCGCTGGTTAGCTACCAGGACCCGACCCGGTGAGTTTGGAATTACCAAGGCGGGAACTGAGGGTCAGATGGAGGAGACATCACTAATAGTTTAATTTCATCACAAAAAATAAAAATCCAAAACAGCAAAGTGTCATTCTAATCCACACAACTTATATTTAAAATAGATTATTCATATTTAAACATTTACATTCAGATATAAAATAAACTAAATTACAATACCTATCAGCTGTCTCTCCACGACACCTGTACACGTGCTCCTTGGGGCCCATCTAATCTTCTCTGTATCTTTCCAATTTTATCGGATGTCGTGGAGCGCCAGCTGGTAGGTATTGTAGATTTGTTTATTTTCTATCTGAATGTAATTGTTTAAATATGAACAATCTCTTGTAAATATTAGTTTTGTAAATTAGAATGACTTTTTTTTGTTTTGAATTTTTATTTTTGTGATGAAATGAAACTATTAGTTATATCTTCTTCGTCCCATCGTCCATTCTCGCCTTAGTAATTCCAAACTCATCGGGTCGTGTCGTGACAAGAGAGGTATCAGAGCTCCCCCCTTGCACGCAGATGAATCTTGTGATCCCTTCTTCCTCCCTAAGCTCTCGATCCAGCTTCAAACCAGCCGCTTTCCTTCCTCTGCGAGCCACGCAAGTTGGATAGCCCGCCTCCTCCTTTCTCGGCGAGTCACACGACAGGGAGAATCTATTGCCTCCTTCCTCTTTTGTGACTTTGTTAGGGCACAAATGCCTCTCCCTCCTTCACTAGAGTAGGGCCGCTCGAGCCTTCTACGTGCAGAAAAATGTTGCACGAGCTCCCTCCTCATCTCTTTGGCTCAATTACAGGTAAGGCTATCAAAACGGCTCGTTGTTTACGAACAGCTCGTTTTCGACTCGTTAAGAAGTTCGCGTTTGGCTTGTTTGCCAAGTTAACGAGCCAAACACCTCTTTAGTGTCTAAGCTGTCAAAGTGGCTCTTTGTTCGGGAATAACTCGTGTTTAGCTCGCTAATTAAACATATAAAGTTTTGTTTGTTGACTCTGTATACATACATATATATATATATATATATTGATGAATATTATTTTTGAAAATTTTAATTGACTACAAAACTACTAAGATTTATAATCAATTAAAAGTATTAATTAAGAAAATAAAATAAAAATTATTAAATTAGATTCAAATGATGTTTTAATATAAATAATAATTTTTAAATCTTGCCACAACCCTTGACATCTTATGGCTATGTGATTAGGGTTGTCAAAACGACTCTTTGTTCTGGAACAGCTCGTGTTCAGCTCGCTAAGCAAACGAGCTGAACACGAAAACACTTTTTAAGCTCGAAATATAAACGAGCCGAACACGAACTAAGCCTCGGCTCACTCGTGTTTGGCTCATTTACACCCAGGATTACACGTAACCTCCTCCTCCTCCTTCTCACTCTATTGTAGCTTTTTCTTCCTTCTCTTCTTCCTCAACCTCACTGTGTCGCTCTCTCACATACCCCTGGTCTCTCTTGCACTCTCTCGCGATGGACTCGAATGAAAGGAGACGAACTCCCCATGAGCGGTGGAGTTTTCGCTCGAACGACATCTGCGCAATGTCGTTACCAACAAAGCTTCGTTTATTTTTTATTAATGGAATTTTTTAATTGATTTTTTTTTTAATTTTTATTATTACATTCGCCGTCCAGCAGCCATGTAGACCACATTTCAGCCGAAATCCTTTCTATCGCCTCTGTTACCCATCTTACAACTTACCCACCCCCTTTTTTGTGTTCTCTCGCACCTTTTAGGAGCCTTAGAAAGGTCTCAGGGTGTGTTGAAATATTTAACAGTATGTTTAAGGTATTTAATGTGCTAATGTAGGATATTTAAATTCAAATGAGTTAAAATATCTCTGCTATCTATTATCATTTGGATTTTTCCTTTTTTTAAAAATGTTAATCAATTATTACTTGATTTCTTTAGTATTTTACACAGCTATATTTTTGTGTGTTATTCAAGTTAGCAAGATGCGATCCATATTTCTGCACAAGATAAATTGCTTTCCTGTTTTCATATGTTTCAGAAGTCTTCTAGCCTATGCTATAGCTATTTTTTCATATTACTTGTTGAATTACTTCTTGTTGTTATGAATTCCCTGATTTTAGATTTATAAAAAATGTTTGTTTGTTTGATTGTGTTTGGTTGATGGTTCTGTCATTAGCTCGAGTTTGACTTATTTTTATGTTCTATTATATAACAAGTTAGATGCGAATAAGGTACTTATCAATCATGTTTGGCACGATAGTAGCTTGACTATATTTATATAT
The DNA here is from genome assembly GCF_001263595.1 of Phalaenopsis equestris. Taxonomy (NCBI): domain Eukaryota; kingdom Viridiplantae; phylum Streptophyta; class Magnoliopsida; order Asparagales; family Orchidaceae; genus Phalaenopsis; species Phalaenopsis equestris. Next base: position 2,386,313 of record NW_018164953.1, on the reverse strand, counting down.
ACATATAAATAAATAACTAAATAATTAAACATATTTATTCTCATTTTCATACATTTTTACTTGTATGGATATATGCATGCATACATATTGACATGTATATTCGATAATTTATATATAAATTAAGTAGAATTTATGTTCATGAATGACGCAGGCGTGTAAAGGGAGCCGGGGGATGGTTTTTTGCGATTCCTTTGCCTGGACCAAATCAGTCCAGACCTGGGAGGGTTGACTATCTCTTCCACGTGGGTTTGACGCCTCCTTTTCATAGGGGCGGGTCCAATCCTAGTTATCTAGGGCGTATTTACGCTATTCACGTGTTTTAGTGTTGCAGTTTTTGTGTGTTTTGTTTTGTGAAAACCACCGGTCTCTTCTTCCCTTTGAGGGTTATATCTAGAGTTCCAGGTTGTACTTTGTTGTATCTTGGTCTCCAGGTGATTTTCATCTTCCCTATACCCTTTCACATCCCTCCCGCTTCACTGCCACATCTTCTTTCTCTTTGCAGGCCTCCCTAACAACAGCCATTTTGTTGTTTTCTGTTCTTTTTCTAGCATTTCCTCTTCTTTACCATTGTTGTTCCAGCTCTCCGTCTTCGCTTTGCTGCCCCTACCATTTCAGCCCTCCATCGTTGCTGTCATCACCCTGGACAGCCCTCACACATCGCCTCTACTGTTTGATTGTTGTCTGACACCGGGGAAACAACCATCTCGTTGTTTTCTGCTTGCCAACCTCCTTTTCCACTGCTGCGCCACCTTCCAAACCCTTGCTGGCCACCACCACCCTCCTGAATCTATCCTAAGTTGAGTTTGTGATGTTGTTTGTTGCAATTTCATATTTCAGTGTTTTTTATTGTTATTTTCGTATTGGATTTCAGTAATAGTATTTGCATTTTCTGCTGTTGGTTAACTTTGGTATCAATGAATATCTCTTTTTTTTTTTGATAAATTAGCAGGTCGATCACAAATAAAAAACCTTGGGAAGTTTACTTGAGAAGACGAGCTGAAAAATAGTTGAATTGCTCAAACTGAAACCTTTTACATTCCTGATTTGGTGGCTGCGGCATTTATAATTTTGTATAGCCATTTTTTATTTTTTTTAACAAAATCTGTAAACAGTTTTTTTTCTTCTTTCATAAATGGATGAAATGTTTGTATATATTTTACTGATGTAATAGAAGGAGAATTTGAGTGAATTTATCAACAAAATTTGTTTTTTTACACGAAGGCCTTCATTTATTTCTGAAGGCTTATTTTCCCTTTTGATTTTTTAACTGGTTTTTAAATATATCATTATTTTCGTTGTTGAATAATATGGAGAGTTTCATTGTTCTCTGATAGCTCAGTAACTAAACTCCCCTTTGAGTGCCGTTTCATTTGATAAACGGGTGGCCAATTAGACATTCTGTTCTCAATAATCTGTTGTTGCGGAACTAACTGAAATTATTTTCTCATAATTTTTGCAGAGAGCACATGCACTTTCCACTGTTGAAGGTTATAGTGGTTATGGAGCTGAACAAGGTGATAAGGTCTGTCAGTTCTTCAGTTGCTCACAAATTATTTATCATTCCATACTGCTTATTGAAAGAACCGTTTAAGGTTGATGAACTTTCTTAGAAGTAGTTTTTCCTTCCATTACCTTTGTGAAAGTCTTTTTTTCAAGTTGCTCAAGGAATTTTAATTTCTTTTTTGTGCTGATTTTTTAAAAAATGATTTATCATTTTACCTTGGTTCTTTGATGGTAGATTCAAGACATAAGATCATTTGATGGAAAATAAAAATGTCTTCCGCTGTTAGAACATGTCATGAAAATTCTACTTTGGAACATGTTTTATCACTTTCTCAAATGATCTAATTCTTTACTCTGTGCTTCTTGTGCCTATCCTAAATTGTAACTGATTATCAGTCAACATATCTTAAGACAATATACTCTATTAGTTTTCAGACTTAAACATTGAGATTACGATTGATAGTGTGAAGGTGTCTTCAAAACTCTACCTTTTAAAGAATAATTGCTTAAGTACAGTTTGCGCTCAAACTTGTCACATCTTCACCAACATCCTCAATTCAAATTTCAAATTTCAAAGACATTTCAAATAATGGGTGATTTTTGGCTTTAGCATTATCACCTAGGACATCAAACTTTACTAACATTAAACAATCAATTTCTCCTAACATCAGAAAAAATTCAAAGAGAATTTCAAAGTGAACTTGGGCATCTAGCTAAACACATTCTTTGTTCCCATCCCTGTCAAACTGGCACAATTTTCCAACCTTAACCATCTAGATGAAAATTATCCATATAGCTGGATACTTTATTCTCTTCATCGAAGAGCATACGTGTCTCACTTGTGTTTTCTTAATGAAAGAAAAAAAATATAATATGATCCACACGGAATTTTATCCAGGGTATAAAGAATTCTTCGAATTAATTTTAGTTAATATTTTCTTATATCAAAGGATCCAAAATGGGGCTGTTAAAAGGAACAATACACACCTATTAGAGATGTTTAGATCAAGAATATTATCCACAAATATTTATGTGTATCTTTGGGGAGAGATTATCTTAATATCTATGTCTCTTTAATAGAATGCTTTGTGAGTAATTAAATTTAATTTAATGCACAAACCCTTTTTCATTCTATATTCATTCATTCACATTTTTTCTTAGCATAGGGACTGATTAGAACCTTAATCCATGAAAACTTTATTTGATAATCACCAAATTAAAAATGGTTTAAATGCTATTGATTACTAGAAAAAATTATAATTCTGTGAATATAACCTTTAACACCAACTTTACTATTGCAAACCTAAATTTTAGGGGGAGAAAATCTAACAATAATATTTTATTCGATCATCTTTCCATTTTCTTTCATCAAATTCATGTCTGATGAACACTTTTCATCTCCTCTTGTTCAACTTATTAAAGCCTCACCATAGCCATAAATTCTTCTTTCACTTAATCAATACATCCAACCTATCGGAACTCCTCGAGAATTGGAAACTTCTTTTCATCAACTTTTTAATAACCCAATCTATGCAAAATGAGCTTTGCGTCAATACTAGGAGGAAAAAGAAAACTCAAGAATGAGAGTAATCAATATAACCCGAGCGCGCCAAAGATCTTAATGCGAGAATAAATCCATAGATGATGATGATCATCTCTACCATACTATTGGAAAAGACTCCACATGCCCAATCTATAATTTATGACGTATAAATGCATTTCACCCAAGTCGGACTTTTTTTAAATGCCCAATGAAGTAAAAACTAGTGAGAGTATATTCATAGATGATGATGATGCTGTCCACCTTCTATTGGAAAAGCTGGTGCTGCCATGCACCATAAATCCAATCTATAATTTTAATGTGATTCTCAACCTGGTTTGTTGATTAATCTTTCAGCAACTGAGGGCAGCCATTGCTTCAACATATTATGGTGCTTTTGGTATTGAGGAAGCTGATATATTTGTTTCAGATGGGGCAAAATGCGATATTTCTCGCCTTCTGGTTTGTATTTCTTGCTTTGATTTATTCTTTTTTTCTTTTAATTTCTTGATGATTAGTTTTGTCTGCCTCTAATGTTCCTATTTGCTCTCCTCAGTCCTTCCATGTTTGATCTCTGAGGTGGATTACATGAGAATTTAATGGTATATATCCCATCCACCTTACGTTGAATGGTTATATTGCTTTTTCAGCTGCTTTTTGGAGCTAATGTGAAGATAGCAGTGCAAGATCCATCATATCCGGTAAGTTTGTCATTTCAGTCCATTCATAACACGCAAATTAAAGCAATTATGAGCCAATTCATTCCCTTTTTCTTAATGCTGTAACTTTAACTTGCTTAATGTTATGTATGCCTTATTTAGATATATAGAAAAAAATTAAAATAAATTGTTCCCTTAGGGTTGCTGACATTTAAAATATGTGGTTTTGTTTATCTATTTACTTTGTTTTGATTCTCTAAATTGACTTCTCATGTTAAGGGTGTTTCCATATAAGCTCAAGGAAACCTAGATTTATGGTTGAGTGAGGAGATAGACAACATTGTTAAAGGTGATGGATGTTTGTTTGTAAAGTTAGTTATCTGATTGTCACTCGATTTGATGTATCCTTTTTAATTAGTGTGGTTAGTAAACATTTATAAAACCCAAAGAAAAAAACATTAGCATGTTAACCTAAAGATTTTTGGGATATATTAAGAAATATCCAAAGAAAAGTATGCTTGTTTAGAAACATAATCGTTTTGTCTTTGTGAATGGAAACCTCGTGTCTTGGAGAGAATTAAGAAATAAATTGTTATATTTAGATTTAATATTAAGCTAAATATAGCGGTGTGAGGGTCAAGTTTCATTCTATTTGCAAAATGTAGATTAAATGTTAGTAAATGATCTCAACTTCTGTGTAATATAACTTATGATTTTTAATTATGACAAGCAAACATCTGTCCATATTTTAGTAATCTGATCTTCAATGTATATAATGCAATTATAAGTAACATTAGAGTAATTGTGAAGTGATCATGGAATTTTCATTCAAAGTAAGATTAGATCAAGGTTTATCATTAAATCGACATATTTTTCTTTGGTTATGGAGACTCTTACAAATCGTATTAGTACTCAAGAGTTGAGAAAACTTAGAATGCCCTATTTGTTGATGACATTGTTATCTTGGATTGGCCTCTCTTAAGTTAATGAAACTCTTTGTCTATAACTAGCCTAGTATCAGTAAAATTAAAATTGGATACATAATATACAATTTAAGTAGATATAAAATTTCTAACTATTAATTAATATCGCTAGAAGATAAAATGGCATCAAAATGTTGTGGATTTAAGATAATCAATTCTCTCATACAAAAGGTTTGGGTGATAGATATGAACTCAACCGCTATAATTGAAGTCACGTGATTAGGTACCTAAGTTGTACTATGCAAGAGGGGAGACCTCAAGATAGATTTGTTAAAGTGCAATTAGAGCATCTATGCTATTTGAACCCTATAATTTTTTTCGAACAACAAATCCTAACCCACAAGCCATATCTACACTTTACACTTGAACCTAAGCCTAAATTTTTGCCAAACCAAGATCCCAAAATTCCACCTTGGCTGAAACCCTAAAATGGAGTGAATCACTATGACATCAAGGAAAAAAGTCGCCAAGGAATATTAAAAAATTTATCATGGAGGATATTTAGTGAGAAATTCTCTAATTGTAACGAAGATTTTCTGATTTTGAAACAATGCAACACATGGAACTCACTCATTTGTTGACAAATCTGAGAGAGTAGATGATGAAAATTATTTTTATCAAGACCTCACTCATTCCACACATAAGTGGGATCGAACTCCTAGATTTCTAGTTTGCAAGATTTTTAGCTTTATGGATCCAAATGAAGGTTATTGTCTCTAAATTGTGAAATGAGATTTTGAATACAAGGACATTCCACTAACAAAAAGGTGAAATTAGTTGTCATCGAGTTAAAGAATAGTAGATTTAAAGAAAGATCGAAGGAGATACTACGCAAGTGTTTCCTAGCACATTGTAGGCATGAATTATTTTCAGACTTCTCAAATTACTTAGGACTTATCAGTAGAGGAGTTTACTGCTAAATTTGAACAATTCATGTTAAAATGTGAGTTCTTAGAACCAGAGAAGAACACTACAATTCAATCTTTTGGAGGATTGAGACATTCTATTTGCAATATAATATTGTTGCTACCTTGTTGGACCTTGTAGGTAGGGGTGTAAACGAGCTGAGCTTGAGCGAGTCCAGGCTGACTCATGTTTGGCTCACTAAAATACCTTTATTCATGTTCGAGTCGTTTATATACCTGGCTAAAAAAAATTTGTTTGTGTTCAGCTTGTTTACTTGACGAGTTGAATATGAGCTTTTTGCGAGAAACGAGTCGTTTTGAGAGCCCTAATCACGTAGCCGTAAGTTCTTAAGGGTGGGGCGAGATTTAAATCTTATTATTTGTATAAAAAGATTCATTTAAATAGAATTTAATATTTTTTAAATCTATTTTTTAATTAATAATTTTAATTTATTTTAAATCATTGTAGCCTTGTAGTCATTAAATTATTTAAAATTAATAATCATCAGTCTTTGTAGCCTTGTACTCAAGGAAATAATCTTTGTGCCGCCCGTTGCGACTCTTTGATTAGCAGAATTTGTAAGGCCATTGGGATCACGAGTTCGATCCCACTTATGTGTGAAATGAAATGCTTAGGCACATAAAGTTGGTCGAGAGGCTCGTCTAATAGTCTCTGGCTAATCTGTTGGTTGGCATCCACTGTATAAGATCTCGCAGGTCGGGGGGTTCGAATCACCTCTGGCACAGTTGGCCGTAAGAAGGTGGTACTCGAATTATCATGCACATTAGGGGTGGCTGGAGGCTCGTATAATATCCTTTTGCCATTCATATATATATATAGTAAACATTTATAAAACC
>NW_018164953.1:2374865-2379438 GCF_001263595.1 Phalaenopsis equestris | reverse complement strand
ATATATATATATATAATTTAATTATTTCGAGCCGGACATGAACGAACAAATCTTAGTTCATGTTCGACTCGTTTATAGATCGATCGCAAAAGAAATTATTCGTGTTCGGCTCGTTTGTTTAACGAATAAATCGAACACGAGTTACTTAACGAGCTGTTTGCGAACAACAAGCTATTTTGACAATCTTACTTATAGGATGTCCAAACCTTAATCTCAAGGTGAAAAAGTAGCACAATAGTATCAAATCCACTCTACTTTCAAAGAAGGTTAGACCTTGCAACAATAGCACATCTATCAGTACCAAGCTTTACTTCATGTGAAGTAAAACTAGTACAACCCAGTACTCCAAAGATATTCTCGTTAATGAAGTATTTCAATTGTCATTGACATGGGCACATTGTATCCCAACTGTCCAAATAGGATGATCTTTTTTACTTAGTGGGTGTGCAGTGGAAGAAGCATATATTGGAGATTTTGAAAAGGAGGAGAATGGACTAAAATACTAGCTAATAATAGATGATGGTAAGATGCTTGTGGTTTGATGAGCTCTCCAAATTAAGCTTAAGAGGGATCAAAATTGTGTTAGACATAAAATCTTTCGCATCTGTTTTATTATGAAGGAGAATATGTGTAGTTTCATTATTGTGAGAATATAACCTAACTAATAGGCCTCTTGAGTGCAAGCAACAATAATTTGTCGTCAACATTATGTTATTTATATAGAAGTTTTGAATTTTTTGGTCAAATGAATTTTATCCTCTTCTTTAATATCTTAGAATTTTGTTTAGCAGTTTTTGTTTGTATAGTATTTTTTTTTCGTGAGAATTGACAATATACTTGAAATAGTTAAATTATTTAATGTAATATGGTTGTACTATCCGAAATTTTGGTTGAGTTTAAAGTGCAAAACTCTCAGTCGTGTTGCCATCTAAGCTTTCATAATTGTCTAGCCCTATGAAAAAGAAATCTTCTTTTCTCTTTTTCTTCTTTTTTATTATTTTTTTGTCGTGAAGAATGTTCTGGGCCTTATAGTTTTAGCATGTAATTCTTGTCATTATTTTAAGGGATGATGTCAATTGTACCATTGAAATTTAAGTAGTTAACATATTTTGAATTTTTTTTTGGTGAGGTTACCCTTCAAAGTAGTGTATGTTGTCGATATTCATTCAGATAACTTTATCTTATGATGCCTCTTAATTTTATTTTATTTTTATGATGCTGCTTTACTATTTAATTTCTTTTATGCTATCATTTTGAAAAAATAATAATAAAAAAAATAATGGACAAATTAAGGATCTGTTTGGGACAGCTGCAGCTTTTTAGCTGCAACTGCGGTGCCCCAAGAAACTGTTGCGGGGAAGCCGACTGTTTGTTTGTTGCGGAAGTGTGGAAATAACTGTGGGACAGCTGTTTCTGGAAAATTGATCATTCTGCTCCTGTTCAGTAAAGCTCTTTAAAGCAGAAATAAAATAAATTTTTTATTAAACAAATTATTTCTTAAATAATAAATTTACATTAAATAATAATTAAGTAGTTTTAATAATTAAGAAAACGTATATTTTTATCAAACAATTAAAAACATAAAAATATGTTTATAAATTAATTAATTATCATTACATAATAATATATAAATTTGTCTAATTATGATTAATTTGAAAATATATGAATTAATCATTATATATTTATAAATTAAATTAACAAAATTAAAACTTATTGTAAATAATCCATCTTCTCTCCTCCCTCCCAATTTCGCCCAAAATCATGGCTTTCGTGAACGAATCCTCGCGGCACAGTCGTGATTAGAGCAAGCAGGGAAGTCGATGATGAGATAGCTCTAGGCTTCGCCCAAAACCAAGGCCTTCGTGAACGAACCCTTGTGGTACAATCGTGATTAGAGCAAGCTGGGAAGGCAACAATGAGATAGGGAGGGAGGTGAGCGAGGATGCGAGGTTCGATCGAGTGACGACAGAGGGACAGGGGTAAGCCGCGTAATAATTCATCGATCAAACATGAACCGCAGGGTTATATCCGCGGCTCGCATTTCACCAAAACGACATCCATCCACACTCGGGACGTCGAACCAAACGGCCGCTCCCCGCGCCGCGCGAAAATTGCCACCCCAAACGGACCCTAAATCTTATTACTCGAAAGCATTCCAAGCCATTTTTGTCCAATTTAGTTACGGAAAAAGAATGTGATTTGTATTGACAAAGTCTGCTTGTTATACTTTTTCTTTGGGGACAAACTAAAATAATAGATGTGGTATGACGCTGCCTTTAGATGGTTGTCGCACTTTATTGGCTTGATCATAACATTTTGAAAGGGGCGCCATACATGATGACCCTAAGAATACCTACTCTTTCATCAGGGATGAAGAACACATTGTATTTCTATCATTGAAGGAATTAACACTGTTGAGTACTCAACTAGTGATTAAAGCTATAGTGTCATGCTATATTTTTACAGGTTATAAGAGAGGAACTAGTGGGACTATCATTTCATGATGTTAGAGAGCAGTGAGATGGAGGAACCAATGTATACAGTCTTTTTTGGAGTTTTAGGATATTCTAACCGACAACATACCACCTAGATTACCACCCTCCACAAAATTTAGCATGTTATAAATCATATTCTAGAGCCAGCGCTCCCCAACCGACTAGTGTACTGGATGTGACCCTCATAGTTTGATGAGCTATATAAATAGATCGAGGATCTAATGACTATGGGACTAATTTGTTAAAATATTAGTTAGTGTGTTGTACTAGCCTTGATCCTACACAAGTAGGGCAAATTCTAGCGCAAGAGCTTTGATAGCAGGTTAGGGAACAAGATCACCATATGTACTAGTTTTTTATTTTGAAATTGGATGATTTGTTAAATTGGTTGTATGGAGCTATCATCTTTTCTAATTTTGATTAACGCAGTGGTTACTATTAGTTTTGGATGAGGCCCGAGGTTGAGTGAAAGATTGCCTTCAAGAAGCGAGATGGACTGTATAAGTAGATAGTCTTATATTTTGCCCTGTCCAATGCCCCGAACACTTTTATGAGGTTGATGGACTAGGTTTTCTAAGCCTTTATTGATACAAGAGTTATCTCAAACCACAATAGAAATGAAAATATTATTGTTAAAATTCAAAACGGTTACAACAAAGACTCTTGACAACAAAAAAAATAGCAAAATCAATACCAATACCAATGCCACTCTAGGGTGAAGACGGTAGGAGTGGGTTGCTGCTGGATAGATGAAAATAGGGGAATCAGGGTGGTAAGAAGGGTTGAGGGTAGCAGGTAGGAGGTGGGGGTGCGGCTGGCTAGTTGATTACATGTGATTGGAGGAAGATGCGGTGCTGGGAGGCGCAGCTGGATAGTAGCCCATAGTAGGTGGGTGGACTGGATGCAAGAAACGAAAGGGGGTGGGCTGGTTGTAGGAAGCAGGGAAGGATTTGTGCTAGCGACAGGGAACATGAAGGAGGGGGTTTGACGAGAGGGAGCAGGGAAGGATTCGAGGGATAGCAGTAGGAAATAGGAAAGTTGGGTGGATTATGCAGCAACAGGAAAGGCAGGGTGGAGTTGGTGGCAAAAAGTAATAAGAGGATACACACTATCTCGGAATGAGTTACAACCGCATCAACTTATCGTCTTCGGTTACAAACTTAGAATGGAAATGAGACGCTGGAGGCCGTTTTGACAGAAATTTCAAAGAAAAAATTTAACTCTAATGACATAAAATAACATATATGTAGTAGATAACTAGGAGGGGAGGCCCCTCATTTTGTGCGGCAACCCTGGCCTCGAAATAAGAGCTGATCTACTTTGCAAATTCGTGGTTGAACCTATCTAGCCTCTACCCTACCGATTCAGCCCTCAGGGAGCCTTGCGTCAATCTCTCGTGGTTGGGGGATTTTCAACCTCATTTGTCGAAGCATCTAGTTCTTCTATTGCGGTCTGAGGAGCTCCTGGATCCCACTGGTAACTGCACCGAACCCCATGGAACTTGAGGATTTTTTCCCACTTGCGAGCAAACATTCATATTGGTCTAATCTTTTGGAAGCTCACTATTAATTTGAATTGGGCCTGTGTGTCACACATATACTTTTGAATACTTCCAATGTAACCTAAAGATAGCACAACCTGATCAGAAGTAAAGGAAACCTAAATCCCACCTAATGGTGGTGGTCATGGCAATAAAGTATCAATTATGATGTCTAAAAATGCTCTTTGTTGTGACTATCCCATGGCTGGAATCGGTATCTCAGTCTTATCATCCTCTATTGTTACCAACACTGATCCTACCGACTCTTCTTGGCTAGCAAGAGTACATGTGATTTGAAACTTTGCAGAATGTAGAAGGATGATACATTTACGATTTTTGTGAGGGAGTATGTGTTCCTGTATCCATCATGTTGAGTTTTGCAGTCATACTGCCATGGTCTCCCCAACATAAAGTGGCAGACATCCATTGGCACCACACATGATTCTCCGGTTGGCTTCCAATCGAAAAATTTACTTAACATTTGTTAATGTTGTTCATGTTCTCCTTCAATAATGTTAGAGAATACGGTCAGGAATGC
>NW_018164953.1:2355376-2374836 GCF_001263595.1 Phalaenopsis equestris | reverse complement strand
CAGGAATGCCTTTGAGTTAAGAGGCTCAATTTCTCCACCATTTGCGTAGATGTCACGTTCTTATTGCTCGCCCATTAATGAGGAGATTGCATACATTTTTATTCGCAGTGCAATGGGTGTAGAATATATAGTAGTGAAGCCACTGCGGCTCCCTCATTTCCTCAATTTGTAGAACTCCTTGAACTACGAGCATCTAGCCCTCATTCGATGGAAGATGGTACTCTTCGCCCTGTTCTTCACCTGCCCATTCATCGTTGACCTCCTCCACTACCCCCTCCTCGATAAAGGACACAACTTGACTCGTCGAGCAACTTGGGGCGATGTGTCCAAATCTATGGCATCTGAAGCACTTTCGCGCTGGGAGTGTAGCGGGTGTGCTACTCTTTTCTAGCTTCTTACTTTGAGTGGTTATGTCCTTATCCTAACCCCCACTTCTCAGCTCCCTAAGACCTTCTCCTGTTGATATCTCCACCTGCGGGAGGTGGTCTGAATGGTGGTGGTTGCATGCACTGTTTCTGTTATCTCTAAGCTTTCAATGCCAAGTTCTAGAGATTTCCTAATGACTAATAGGGTTGCAGCTGCACAATGTTGTTGATAGCGGGCTTTAAACCCCCAAGATATTGGGCTATAGAATGTTCCTCTAGCTCGATTAACTCACGCTTTATCTACAACTACTCAAACTGTATTGTGAACTCCACCGATAGATTTCTCTGTTGTGAGCTGTGGAGTCTCTAAAACATATCCTGACGATAATTATGAGGCGGGTACTTTCTCTTCATCTTTTTCCTCATCTTCTTCTATCTAGTAATCTTGTCTAGGTCTTTCTCTTTCTCTTTCTCTCTCTGTGTAAGCTTCCCATCATGAGGAAGTGCTTTTTTCAGTTTGATGGCTGCAAGCTTCACTCTCTTATCTTCTTGCATTTCTCTGTACTCGAAGATTCTCTCAACTGACTGTAATCACTCGATGAAATTGTCGGGATCCATGCCTCCATCGAATCCCGATAAGTCCACCTTTATTCTGAAATTTCCATATCCTCCATATGTGACATCCTCTTTTGACCTCCCTTGATATTGAATTATAAAATGTCGGTGCCTATCTTCTTCCTTACTAAAGTATTCTCTGTGGAAAGTGTTCATGCCCTCATCCCTTTCTCCTCTTAGACTTTCCATATCACGATCTAGAGTGATTTTTCCCTGGTTTCCATCATCAATCTCCACAAGTTTCTGTTGAAGCCGACAGACCTTTTGTTGTTTATTCATGGGTAGGTTCCTTTATGTGTCTCCATGGTGGTATGATTAGGGTTTGGGTATTGGAAGAGATGGTTGAGGATATTAAGAAAAAATTTGGGTGGGGGTGGTTTAGTCAAGGCATATGCTAGGAAATTCTAGGTGGATAGGTCTAAAGTTATTCTAGTTTTGATACCAATTGATACCAGAGTTATCCCAAAGCACAATAGAAATGAAAATGTTATTGTTGAAATTCAAAAGGGTTTTAACAAAGACTCTTAACAACAGGAAAAATATAAATATCAATATCAAAGATGCCCTAGGGCAAAGATGGTAGAAGTGGGTTACGGTTGCATAGGTGGAAACAGGGGAATCTGGGTGGTGAGGGATGACAGCGGTGGGTAGGATGTGGGGGTTTAGCTGGCTAGCAAATGACACGTGGTTGGAGGTAGATGTAGTACAAGGAGGGGCGGTTGGATAGCAATGTGTAGTAGGTGGGTGGATTGGCTGCAAGAAAAGGGAGGGAGTGGGCTGGCAGCAGGAAGTAAGGATTAGGGCTGGCAACAGGGAACAAGGAGGGGCTTAGGGGCAGTAAGCCAGGAAGGATTCGGGGGCTGGCAACAATAAACAAGGGTGGGTGGAGTTGACGACAGTAAGAAATAAAAGTAAGAATACACGCCACCTTGAGATGAGTTATTGTCGAAGCACCTTTCGCCGTTAAATCCGCCATTGAATATAGCCCTAGAAGGGGAAACAGGATGTTGAGGCTGCCTTGACAAAAATCTCCTCTCTCTCCCTCCCTTTGTGCGGTAACCCTAGCTTTCAAATAATAGTTGAACGGCCTTACAATCCCTTGGCTAAAGCGGTCTAGCTGTTTCAGAGCTTCATCATCCCCTAGGGAGCCCCGTGTCATTCATTGAAAAATTTTTGGTATATACTTTGACAATATCTTGTGTATAGTCTTTTAGAGGAGCATTTGCAATACTTACAACAAGTCTTCAGAGTTTTTTAGATAGAGAAGTTGTATGACTACTCAAAGAAGTGTTATATTCTGACATAATAAACATGCTTCTTTGGATATATTGTTTTAGTAGCCGACATTGAGATGTTCCCTACTAAGATTGAGATTATTGTGAATTGGCCCGGCTCACAGTTGTACACTCAATTACGCCAATTCTATGGGCTTAATTCTCTTAATAAGAGATTTATTAGAATTTTTAACACCAAGTGCACCTTGACAAAGCTTCTTAAGCTAGACATATTCGCTTGGTTGAATGAAGCACATGCTAGTTTTGATGTTTTGGAGTATGTTACTCAACCCCATGTCTTAGCTCATTCAAATGTTAATCATATATTTGAGGTGGAGTGTGATGCTTTCAATATAAGAATTGGAGTAAAATCAAAGAAGATATTCTATACCTTTTTCAGTGTTAAGTTGAACAACTCGAGGCAAAATTATTTTACTTTATGGCAGAGTTTTATCTCATAATTAGAGCTCTTAATCACTAAAGTTATTATTTGTTGGCCAATGAGTTTGCTCGTTATACTATCTTTAGACATTGAGGTTCCCAAACAAAACAAGCTGACGGGTGGGCTTTTTTTTCCATCCTATTTAGTGCTCAAGCGCAAAGCCAAGATAGACTATACGACAGTATCATAGATTCTATGATTATCTGTTTTTTCAGATCAGGTTGTCCATTTATGGGAATCTATTCAGGGAATCTAATTTACTGGACTGTCACATTGGAGGAATGACATGATATTTTTATAGGGACTAAAATTTTTACTTATGAAAGAAAATTTCTATTGGCATATATTGGTATGAGTCATAGAGAAATATGCTTGACAGTGTAGAATGTCAATTAATCAAAATCTGAGCACAGAAACCAACATATTACACTCCCATTTCTGTACTAGATTTACAATGGATAGATGCGAGCATGGATTTTATTGAGAGTCTTCACTGGAGCTGACAAAGTAAAAATTCAGTTATGGTGGTAGTGGACGACTTTAAAATGGTGCATTTTATACTCTGGCATAAGATGATGAATGCTCCACACATTATAGACTTATACTATAGGAAGATGATTCGTCTTCATGGTGTGCCCATAACTATCACTATAGATATAATTGTAAAATTTTCTAGTCACTTATGGAGGACTTTATGGGTTAAATTAGGTACAAATTTTCAGTTTGCTCAGCAACATACCCTTATATTGATGGATAGGTGGAGTTAGTGGATCATAGTTTGGGAAACCTCCTCAAATGTTTTGTGGGAAAGAACATCAAACAATGGAATTTGATTATTCTTTAAGTTGAATTTGTTTATGATAGGTTCGTTAGTCTTTCTATAAGCTACAACCCTTCTGAGATTATTATTGGGGCAAAACTCTCTCACACCGATTCTCCTCACTATTGGGCTTCTTATTTGTGCAGGGGTCATATTCAAACCTTACATGAGCAAGTGAGATGATAAATTGCATAAGTAGGCTAGTAAGTCTAGGAGAGTTATGGTCCTCGGCAAATGCGACATGGTGTGGATTAGATTGAAAATTGAGAGATTTTCTGCAGGGTCATTTGGAAAGCACGAGTCTGTTCATGATTGTAAAAAAATCAATGACAATGTATACAAAATTGATATGTTGGGAGACTTTAATATTGCTGCTACTTTAACGTCGCTGATTTGTTGTACTATGAGAATCCAAAAGTTACTAGCCTCTCATACCTAGGTAGAGTGATGTGGGAGCATCTTCTTTAGGTGGGATGGGATTTCCTGTTCTGTGAGATTTACCAAGGGACATTTCCCACCTACTAGGTAATATCGCTTTTTGGGCACCTAGTTGCCTTATTTTGACTTATAATTTGAGTTTACTATTAATTTGGACAAATTTTGTTTTGGTTTATATTATTTAGAGATTATTTTTTCTTTTCTTCTATGTAGAGGTTTGTAGCCTTCTTCTCTTTAAAGTGGTGAGCTTGTATCTTGATTGAGAGTAGGTGGTGGAACCTGCTTGAAATTCATACCTCACTGATTTCACCTAACATTCCTGTTGACTGTTGTTTTTCTTTTGGACGGTGTAGGGAACTATTTTTTCTTATTTCAATCTTGTTCTTCTTGCCATATTCCTTTCCATTCTACAAAAACTCCCACGCTAGATTTTTTTGTCAAACACTTTCGAGAAACCTTAGAGCGGTTCGAATGTTCAAAGAATGCAACTGTTGTAAATGTTGTGGTAAGATCGTTATGAGCTAAAATTAGGAGATTGAAAGAGATTGCGGGAGAAACACCAATGGAACTGAAAATACATTTAAAAGTTGATTGGGCATGTACATTGAAGTTCAAAGAATGCACCAACAAGGAAGATTAATAAAATTAATGAGAATGGTTTGGAAGGAGAAATTGATGGATTGAATATAACACGATTAGAAGTTAGGCAAAAGGAAATTCAAAATTGGCGTCAATTCAACTCTTTGATATGAATAAGGATGATTCATGTAACTACTTCCAAGTAGTTGAGAAACGACTAATGTTCATGCCCTAACAAATTGTATTTTGAGCTGTTTAAAATACCGCATTTTTTCTTACTAATCTTTGCTTCAAGTGGCTGGCTTCATTCGCATATAAATGTTCGAATCTGTCAGTATTATCATTGATCGCTAATATTCATTTTTTTCTGCAGGCATATGTTGATTCAAGTGTTATTATGGGACAAACAGGCTTATTCCAGAACGATATTGAGAAGTATGGAAATATTGAGTATATGAGATGCTCACCAGAGAATGGTTTTTTTCCTGATCTATCAACTGTATCACGGGCAGATATTATCTTTTTCTGTTCACCGAATAATCCCACTGGGTCTGCAGCATCTAGAGATCAGCTGACAAAACTGGTGCAGTTTGCCAAAGAAAATGGATCTATTATCATATATGACTCTGCTTACGCCATGTATATATCTGATGACAGCCCGAGGACAATCTTTGAAATTCCTGGAGCAAAGGAGGTAGCTGCATGGTTATTTCTGAATTTTTGGGCGTTTGATGAGTTTACTCTGTTTGTTTGGCTCTTTGCTATATTTTTATTTCATATTTTCCTTCTATTCTTTAGTATATTGCCTTGGTGTTATCATTTTTTTTTGTAAACTAATGTCTTTCATTTTTTTCTTATGCCTTTTCTCTGCCTATCTATTTTCAGAATCGCTGTGTTTATGCAGATGATATTTTGTCCCAGCCTATAATATGCACTTCACATATTGCCAGCCTGCAATATTTGCATCTTATCAAGGATTGTGGTTGGCCAGTCGTCAATCATCAAATCCCACCACCCGAAACATCCATTCATCAAAATGAGATGGAAGAAGGGGCTGGTTGGCTTCCCTCGCCATCTAACATCTAGCATTTTCAATGCTTCACTTTTAGTATATGCTGAAGAGCTCCTTATCATAGTTTAATAATTTTTTCAGCACCCAACATCATCCATGAATCTTAGGTCACGTGTCAATGATCTTGGATCAGGACGAAGTCAGTGGCTTTGTTGGATTTTATTGTTTCCATCTCAAAGGGTTGTTTTAGGGTCGATCAAATTCCAATAGAGAATAATAGTTTCCTTTGAATTTTGATCAGTGATATCTTTTTTTCCATAATCTTCTAAGTGGTAGTCCTTTCATCACCTAGAAAAGGTTAGAAAACTCCAAGTGATGTTAATCTGCTTTCCCTATTATCGTCTTGTGTAGGATAAGTTCAAAACTAGGATTTGCATTAATCTTTTGCTTACTTGATTGAGGGATACATGAATTAGATTAGGGGTATTTTAGTGTGTGTTATATAATCTTTTACCAATTTGAGTTGGTTTTTTCCTCAATAATAGATGGTTTTGTGCTTTTAGAAGTATGGATTATCGAAGATCTGTTGTTGCACCTCAAGAGGAAAAGCCTCACGTATGATTTCTGATTGCAAAGCTGAGATGCATTATTTTCCCACAATGTACTCCACTTATTGAAAATGGAAGAGAAAAAACTCACCCTATAATCCGCATAAAAATTTCTTTCATACCTCAACTTCTTACCTCTTCAAACTACAAGGGCTTACTTAGAAAACAAATAACAAACAAGCTTAGCACGAGAATTCTCTGTTTCTGTTGACTGTCTGTAGATTACAAACTTAGCTATCAGGCTCAAAGTCTTCCAAACCAGCTTCTTTGGTTGAATGCACTTGGAATGTTTTAAGTGAATAGTAAAAGATTTTTTCTGGCATGTCAGGCGGCATGAGTGGACTGCGGGCCACCGGTGGATTCATTACTCATGGAAGTTATAGCTGCAGTTTGGGAGTAGCCGGACATGCTTGCTGGTTCGATTTGGTTTAGATAGATTTTTCATTTTGATTGAGGGTCGTGATGGGTAGCTTATTGATTGCTTGATACAATGAAGGTAAAGCATAAATGCAAAAGTAGGCATATGTGTTTAACTATGCATTATTTTGTTATGGGGCTGTTTGGTTGTAAAAGGAATGCAGGTGTTTTAAAAATTTTGATGTTTGGTTGGAAGAAAAGTAAATGCAGTCTAAAGTTTCAATTCATTTGGAATTCATTTTCTAGTTCAATTTTAATTTATTCAGAATTCGGTAGATTCGTGTGATTCCAAATACATCACTTATGTAAAGTATTGGCTGCCGCCATTGCCACCGGCTGGCAGTAGCCGGACGTTCTCATACCTCCGCCGTCCATATTTTGCATTGATTTTGTTTTTTCAAACTAAACACAAAAACATACAGTTTTGCTTTTATTTAACCCTTGAGTCGAACAACTCCAAAATCTTCATTTCAATTACACTGCCTTTTTTTTTCCAGCAAACCAAACTTCTCCTAAATAAACTTTAAACCTGAATTATATAGAAATATCATGAAATTGTTTTGAACTTAAGATCATCTAAAAGGTAGTGCTCTTGACGGTAACATTCAGTACTATAAGCATGCTTGATATAAAGAATTATCTACTTGCATACACATAGCTGATCAATGGAGTTGTATGAATAACAATCATTAGGCCTGAAGATAATTTGCTTTCTATGTTAGGGGTTGAGTTTCTCACTGCAGTTGTAGGATCTTCCTCAGGATTAATTTGTTAGTTTTATCCTCTCAAATTTTGTTCCTTTGTAAGAAACCTAATAACAACATCGAATTTATTTATTAAAATCATTACTTGACTTACAACACAATTCTATATCAATTATCTTTAAAATATCACGTTCATCTTGAAAAGATTTTTCCTCATTCGAACCTTTAGGCCTACCAACCTTAAATTGAACTCAATTTTCTCCTCTCTGGTAGCCTACTGCCATTCTTTTTTTATTTCTTCCGTCTTTCTTGTTCTTCATTATGCCCTTCACAGCATGCTCTTCGTTTTTCTCTACTGCAACTCATGGAATGAGGGAATAAAAAAAGCAGTTTTATGTATATATATATATATATATTGCAATGCGCGGTATCCTCATTAGGAAGAAATTTATTTTCTTCTCTCACATTATATTCCACTAATGACATTTCTTTTATTTATATTTCCTATTTTCCGTTTTTTCCTATTTTGTGGGATTCCTATTTTTATATATATATATGAAGTGAAATTAATAAGGAAGTGTCAGAAATAAAATTCTTTCCAGATTTGTACATGATATTAGAGTGCTAAGGTCCTCCTAAGAAACCTATTTTGCAGTCGGTGTTCATGATTCTCCTCTTCCACTCAAACAGACTGTTATTCGTCCTTTGTGGTATGTCGCTTTGTTATCTTTTACACTCCAATCTGTCCCTTTAGTTCAACAAAATTATTGAAATTCTCTTTTTTCACTTTCTTACACTTGAGCCACAACCAGATCACAGAACCATCTCTCTTGTATGCTCGTGTCGCAGCCACTGCGCACTTTCTGAGGTGCATTTGACTCTATGATTGATTTCGATTGGTTGTTTGAATGTTCCATTTGATTTCCACAATTCGTTTTTTCCTCAGACCATTCAAACGCTCTGTTCGATTAGAGACGACGGTCTTCAACAATACCACAATTTGTTTCTTACTCTTCGGTTCGCTAAAGCCTTGAACGTTTAGTCCATTCAACTTGCCCTAGCCGCCATCTCTCATATGGTTAGTTTGCAAACGGCTCGACCACCTTGCTTGAGTGTTGAGCGCGCGTTACTCTAGAGATGTGCACCTCCATCTAATTTTTGTTGGCTTGTCCAACCAAGCAGTTGAAGTAAGGGTCCTCGCTTTCATTTGAGTACCAAGCCTTTTCTATTCTAGCTTCACATTCTTATCATGGGCATGCATGACATAGCCTCAAAATCTTCCTCCTCAAAAGTCACATCCAAATTCGAGCCTGAGTCTTAAATCCCTACTTTATATGATAACTCTCTCCTAGTCAAAGAATCATAAACCTCAAAATCTTCTTCCTCAAAAGTCACATCCAAATCCTAGCCTGAGTCTTCAATTCCTAATGTATATGATAACTCTCTCCTTGTCAAAGAATCATAAACTGCATGGCTATAATTTTCTTCAATGGTGCTATGTCCCAAACTCCAGATGTGAAAAGTGGAGGTTTGCATTAGGTAGTCGAGAACCGACGTAAAATTTGTCGAAAAATCATGATATGAATTCTTTAGATCTTTGTGTAAATGTTAGGTCGTCCCCTGGAAGCGACCCGTTGTATGACCTAAATACAATGAAAATTGGTGCAAGGGTTGCTACACCGACGCCCAGGTGTAGTATCAAATAGCAGAGGTTCTCACATTACTGACAAATGCGAGTAAAGAAGTTAGTTCATGAAACTAATATTAATATATGAACTTGTAATATAGATACTCTCATAGGTAAATCAATGAAGTTAGTTGATATTATAGTTCATAGGATGATAAATATCTTATGTATTCAAGAAATTAGATGGGTTCGAGAAAATGCTAAGGTGATAGCTCAGATTTTGAACTTTGGTATTTAGGTCGGAGTCACACTAGAAATGGTATAATTGTAATTATAAATAAGAGTTTGAAAGATAATGTTGTAAAAATTACTAGAATTGTAGATAAAACGATAGCCCTTAAGATTGTTGTTGATACCAATATTTTTAATAGTATAAGTTTTATGTTCCTCAAGTAGGTTTATATATATGTTCTAAATAGAAATTTTGTAATAACCTATAAGGCTTAATACAATTGATACATCTTGAAGAAATAATTTTTTTTGGAGGATATTTGAAGGAACATGTTGGTAGAGAGGTAGAAGATTTTAGAAATATTCATGGTGGCTACGGTTTTTGAGTAATTAATGAAGAAGGTAAAGTCACATTAGATTTTGTTTTTGCGTATGATTTTGTTATTGCTAATACTTCATTTAAGAAAATAGGTGAGAATATTATTACTTATAAGAATAAATCTAATAAAACACAAATTAATTATTTTCTTATGAGAAGATGAGATTGTCGAGAATGTAAGATTGTCATTCCTAATGAGAATTTAAGTACTCAACATTAACTATTAGGTCTGAATTTTAAGATGAAGAGATGTAAGATAAATAATATTAGGAATCAATGTCATAGAATTAGATGGAGACATCTAAAAGACAAATAAAATTATTTTTATGAGTAAACTTTTTGATTTTAAGGTTTGGGTTGTTCATGAAGAAACAAATTCTGTGTGATAAGGTAACAGACACTATTAAAAAAGTGACAAAAAGTGGTTCTTAGAGAATCAAAAGGAAAATTTTCTATAAATGAAAATAGTTGGTGGTGGAATAACATTGTGCAAAAAATATTGAAATATAAGAAGTTGTGTTATAAAAATTTGTTTAAATGTAAAAATTTAGAAAACTTGGAAAAATATAAAGTGGCCCGTAGGGAGTTTAAGGGAATAATTTGTAACGCTAAAAATTTTGCTTTTAGTGGTCTTTATTATAAATTAAATATTAAAGAAGGTGGAGAATATATGTATAAACTAGCGAAACAACCTTAGTGATTTAACTCAAATAAACTGTATTAAATATAAAAATTAAAAAATATTTTTCTTAGAAAAAGATATTCAGAATACTTGGGTGAGCTATTTTGATAAACTTTTCAATGAAATTTATGAAAATACGATCGACCTTAGTGATCTTAATAGCGTTAATAATAATAATAAATATCTTATTTTTATTTTCGCTTTAGTAAAAAAAGTTTAGGAGACTTTAAAAAAAATCAAGGGTGAAAAATTAGTAGAATCTGATGATATATTAATTGAAGTGTGGAAATGTTTAGGATTTTAGGCTTTGTTAGCTTATTAAAATCTTTAATATTATTTTAAAATCTAAAAAGATGTCTGAGGAGTGAAGGAAGAGTTTTGGTCTTTTGGTCTCCATTTTTAAATTGGTCTCCATTTTTAAAAATAAAGGGGATGCACCAGAGTGTGCAAATTATAAAGGAATTAAGTTGATGTCATACTTTAAAATTTTGAGAGAGGGTAATTAAATGTATATTAAGATGTATTACAAAGATTCTCATAGTTTGGATTTATGCCATGCAGGTCTACTATGGATGTTATATATTTATTGAGAGGTTTGATGAAGAAGTATAGAGAGAATTAGGAGAATCTTCATATGATTTTTATTGATTTAGAAAAAGCTTACGATAAGGTTCCAAGAGAAATCATTTAGAGTACTAGAGAAGAAATATTTTGATTTGACTTATTTTAAAGTCATTAAAGATATATATACTAGACTTATTACTTGTGTTCAAACAAGAGGATTGACCCAATATTTTCCGATTTTAGCTGGATTACATTAGGGATCGACTTTAAGCCATATCTTTTTGCTTTCGTTATGGAAGCTCTTGGACATTTACAGGAGGATGTACCTTGGTGTATGCTTTTCGCTGATGATATCCTCCTTGTGGATAAAACTAGAGAAAGAGCTCAGGGAAAACTTGAATTATGAAAGCCTACATCAGAGACTAAAGGCCTTCATTTGAGTAGAACTAAAGCCGAATACATGGAATGTAGCTTTAGTAGTAGTAGCTTTAGTGGCAAAGTTGTAAGTATGGGTGATCAAATCATTAAAAGGTGTGAACGCTTTAGATATCTTGAATCTATTGTTCAGAGTGATGGTGATATAGATGGGGATGTTATTAGTAGAATTCAAGTTGGTTTTTTGAAGTGGAGGAATGCATCAGGCCTATTGTGTCATAGAAAAATACCGCTTGTACTAAAGAAAAGAAATTTAGGAGATCGTGGTGAGACCTGTAATGCTCTATGGAGCTGAATGTTGGCCTTTGAAAGAGAAGCATAAAACAAAGTTAAGTGTTATCGAGATGAGATAACTTAGGTGGATGAGTGGCTTGACACTTAGAGACAAAATGCTAAATGAATATATCCATGATAGAGTTGGTGTAGCTCCAGTGGCGGATAAAATTTGAAAGAGTCGTCTTAGATGGTTTGGTCACATTAAGCAACGACCATCTGATGATCCAGTTAGGAGAGTAGATGTTTTAGATTTGACTTGTGTTAAGAAAGACAGAGGTAAACCTATTAAGACATTGGTATATTGTATAAAAAATGATCTTATATATTGTATAAAAAATGATCTTTAAAAAATGATCTTAATTTATTAAAAACTAAATGAAACTATGACACTCAATAGGATGCAATGGAGAAAATGGATTCATGTAGTTGACCCAGTAACTTAGTGGGATAAAGGCTTGTTGCTGTTGTTTGTCATAGTCCATCTTCTTGTACGTCTATGACAGAGGGAAAAATGGACTAAATTTTGGCTTCATAAATGATAGATTCCAAATACCATGCCTAAAAAATTAATGACCACATGGTTATGCCATGACAAATAAATTTCATGATCACAAAGGTTGGAGAAAATTTTTACTCTATAAGACAACCAAATAGATATGGGAGGTCGCACGTGAAATCTACTCTAGCACTGAAAACTCCTTAGAATAAGTTGAGATTTAGACCAAATTACATGATCTATGAACAGGAGAATTGAGTGTTACTTAATATTTTAATACCCTCACATGTTGTTGACTATAACTAAATATGCATGAGATTTATTCATGGAAATCTCTTGATGACTCTAGCTTGTATAGAAGAATTACTGAACAAAACAGAACCATCAAATTTCTCCTTGTCCTCAATAAGGACTTAGATGAAGTCATGGAGAGAGTCACGGGAAGTAAACCCATCCCTACCATTCGACAAGTCTCTGCAGAGATTCAAAGGGAAGAGAATAGAAAGAAGTTGGTTATGGCATACAATCACACCTCACAATCTGTTGAATGATCAGTCTTATATGCTCAAAATTCCTCTCAGAATAAAAAGCTCAAGAAAGGAGATCGTGGTACGAGAATTGTAAGAAACTTGGTCATGTGAAGAAAGAAATATTAGAAATTACACAGTAAACTTGCATATTGGAAGTCATCTAATGAAAAATATGATATTTAAGAACCAAACAAATACTGTTGTCGCAATCAACTCAAAATGTCGGTCGTTCACTAGGGAGCAAATTGAGGTGTTGCAGAAATTTTAGTAATAGTTTCAATTCCGGACAAGCATCACAATCCTCTGTCGATACCTATGTATCTTTCAATGTCCAAAGCAACAAATTAAATTTTGGTTAGTTGACTCTAAGCATCAAATCATATTACGGGAGATATCAACATATTAAAAAATTACAATACCTGTACCAATCATTATGTACTTTGAATTGTTGTTGGTTCATTCTCACCACTAGCAAGAATTGGATCAGTCGAATTAACAAAGTATCTTCATCTCTACTCTGTTCTTTTTGTTCCAAAATTAAACTACAATCTACTCTCAATCAGCAAACTTGTGACCTAAAATGTTTGAATAAATTTTATTCTATTTATTGTGATTTTTAGGTTGCGGATTCGGGGAAGGCAATTGGCAATACTGAGATGCATAATAGTTAATACTTGCTCAAAAATAATAATTTCATTAGTAAGCGATGTTATAAGGATGCCTATTCTCACGGTCACATACCTCGTTAATAGGGTTGCCTACTCGAATCCTAAAATTTTAAGTTTTCCGTAAGTTCTCATGGAATCATATCCCACACATCTGCTCTTTTTTTCTGACTTATCATTAAAGGGTTTTTTTTTGGTTATTATGCCTTTATTGATATCCATTAACAATATCGCGCCAAACTTGATTCCAAGTCTCTCAGACACATCTTACTCGGTGACGCAGGGCTTTGGAGGGCTAAATCACTGGAGAATGCAGAACCAATTCAACCTTGTTGCTGTTTGGGTCGGCTAGTCTAAAGGGGCTGGTTTTACTGCCTAAAGAGAGGAGATTCACCTTCCTAGTTATCTATTAGTATATGAATTTTGTTTTGATTGTTTCTAGTTTAGTTTTTTCTTTATTGGGTTCAAATTTCTCATCATCAACGTTTCTCCCTTCTCAAGATTGTATCCAAAGACATGTGGTGTTCCGACTGTATCCTGCTCCAAGGTGGTGACTATCTTCCTACATCTCTGTGACTACTTTCTTACCGCCACTACCCAGCCTCCGCCCAACCTTCTCTGTTTTCCTGTCGTCACCTTCCTACTGCCCAAAACCTATTGTCATCCCCTCCTTGCCTTCCAATCTACAGCTGCCAATCTCATCCCCTCAATCCCTTGACCTTTCCACCTACCTCCTTAACTCCTTCCCCATGACCCAACCTGCTATCGTAGACCCATCTCCAACCCTCCTACTCCTGCCACCACCCCTTACCTACCTTCCCACTGTTGTCTCAATCCCAAAACTGTCCAACTGCTGCTCACCACCTTCGTCCTCACCCTAGGGTGTTGTGCGTGTTCTTATCATTGTTATTTCTATTCTAAGAAACTTGTTATTGTACTGGCAATAATATTTCGAGTTTGTTGCATTCTTAAATCCGATGTTAATTAGTATCAGAGCTGGCATAACCCTAGTTATATCCTAGAGTTTCTTTGCATCCACCTTACCCCCCATCAAATTTTTTTCTTTCTTATCCTCAATCATCTCTTCTAATCCCCCAAACCCCAATCATGCCAACCCCCCCCCAAAATGAGATATATGTTGGAACCTACCCGGGACAAGACACAACGAGATATTCGTTGGTTTCAACGAAGGCTTGTGAAGATTTTTGATGGAACCTAAGAGGAGATTATCCTCGACCATGATCTAAAGAGTCGAAAGTGAGAAAGGAATAAGGATCCGAATTTGTTTCATAGTGAAGGCCGTCGGTCACGAGGCATACAAGCTCTGACGCATCAAAATTCAATATAAAAGGCGGCAGAGAGAGGAGACTACATATGAAGGACACGGAGATTTCAACATCAAAGTCCCGATGTGATTCTTTTTATTGGAGTTCAGCTACAAGAGCAAGTGTGATGCGATGTGATTCTTATGGACTCGTCCCATATTCTGTTGGAGAGTCCATGGTAGTTTGACTGCAAGACCCGACACGATGTCTTCAAGAATAGAAAACACATTGTGCTATTACCTACCAAGGTACTGATAGTGTGCGAGACTGGGTTTGAGAATCATTATATCCACTATTTACTTTCCATCGAGGCTTTCTCATGATAAAATGTCTTAAACTAATCAATACAAAGTACAATATAAAAATAAAATTTATCTTGAGCACAGAACATCGATGTAAATAAAGCATGACATCATTTGTCCATGATGAACCTGCATTAGTATACCATGCAAAATCCTTCATACTACTTTTGAGAAGAATGACATCAGGAGTGTGAAAGATGAGCAATTTACTTATTGCCTTCATTTTGGAAACTATAAGTTTGGCTTCACGTACTTTTTAAATGAACACAAGTTGTGAATATCCAGATTTCATGAAAACCTGAATAAACCATCAGAAATTAATAACCAAAATAGAAAGTTGAAGATGCAACGAATCAAAACCAACCACCCACAAGCTTCTCTTTATTTTATCCCGCACCATCTTAAATTAGATTCTTTAATTCAGTGATACTTCTTACTTCTTATGTTTATGACAACTTCAGGTTGCCCTCGAGATATCATCCTTCTCCAAATACGCTGGATTCACCGGTGTTCGCCTCGGCTGGACTGTTATTCCCAAGCAGCTTCTTTTCACCGACGGATTCCCGGTCGCCAAGGACTTCAATCGCATCGTCTGCACCAGCTTCAATGGTGCATCCAATGTCGTCCAAGCCGGAGGGCTGGCTTGTCTCTCCCCAGATGGTTTAAAGGTCAGTTGTGTAAGCTTCCGGATACAAATTTGAAGGAAGATGAACATATAGAGCAAACCTTTTGTGCAGGCCATGGAGACTGTGGTTAGCTTCTACCAAGAGAACGCCAATATACTCATCGACACCTTCGCTTCACTTGGTTTTAAAGTCTATGGAGGAAATAATGCTCCATATGTTTGGGTTCATTTTCCTGGGAGAAGCTCGTGGGATGTTTTCGCCGAGGTCCTGGAGAAAACCCACCTGGTGATGACGCCGGGAAGCGGATTTGGACCTGGGGGTGAAGGCTTTATGCGGGTTAGCGCCTTTGGACACCGGGAGAATGTGCTAGAAGCTTCTAGGAGATTGAAACATCTTTTCAAGTAAATCTGGAGGTGCAGTGGTGTTCTTCCTTGCAGTGATGCTTCTAAGCAATTCTTAAAGCTGCCATTTAGGGATCATTCTCTCCTCTCAACCAAGAGCTTGATTTTTATTGTTGGCAGATCATACTTTGTAGGGTACAATTGCAGTTTGTTTGAAAATTTTGAGGTGTGTTTTGCTTTGGATGTTTGGTAGCTTTTTTTGGGTTTGAAGGATCATCGAACTTATCAGCGAACTTTATGATTAGTGTTAATTTGGAAATGAAAATATATTTTTGAAAGTTGAAGACAGATCTAGTAGTGTAACATCAGCGTATAACCTAACGGATAGATTATTGAAGTGGATCATTCTATCATTGTTTTGTTCTGGCATTTGTGGGTGAATTCAATAATAAGGTTTTTTACTGTTTTTGTTTTTTTTTTTAATTAATAGACAGACAGATGAATGGAGACATAAGTTGCACTTTTTTTTTTTTTACCATATCAAAATTTTTCAAATGAAGTTGGGCTATATGTTCAGTAAAATTTGACACACTCTCTTCCCCTCAGTCTTATCCTCATACTATCACACGGAAAAAATTTTTATACGCACTTTAGACGTAGTTCTACGTGTGGACTTTAATAAAATATTGTCACGTGTGTTTTATTGCAGGGGTTATTTCTGGACTATTGAAGTGAAATTGTGGAGGTTATTTCGAAATTATTTTAGGGTTATTGAAGAAAAACTCATATTCTACTTCAATACTTCGAAATAACTTTCTTGGTTTCACCTTATTACGAAGTTTATTTCGGGGTTATTTCTAGGTTATTTAAGAGAAATTCATATATTTTACTTCAATAATCTCAAAATAATAACACGAAGGTTCTTTCGGGATTATTGAAGAGAAATTCATGCATTCCACTTTAATAATCCCGAAATAACACCGTTGAGGTTATTTCGGGTTTATTGCGGGGGTTATTGAAATCTGCAGTTTATTTTTTTAGATGGGCGTGATATAGCACGCATAACAGTTTATTATTGGGAGTCCGCATGTAGAGCTACGTCTGGTGTTCGTATAGAAATTTTTTCTCTACCTCACAAACTCTCTCCCTCCCCAGCTCTCTCTCTCTCTCTCTCTCTCTCTCCCCCTCCCTCTCTCCCTCATAATGGAGTGTGACTAATGAATAAAGAAAAATTTTCGATGGTTCTAATGTTAATTTTTTAATTTGTGATTAAAATATTATATTTAATATTTTGGATAGTTAGTATATAAAAAAATATTATATATAATATCAGTTAAGATTAAATTTTGAGAAATTAATTTAACTTAAAAAATAATTTAACCTGTCATAAATTAAAATTTAAATTAAAATGATACACATGATTGGATAACTAAGTATTACTTTAAACAATTGTTTCAACATAAATTTGTACTCTGTGATATCAAAATCTGAAGAAAATGAAATGCGTTTTTTTTTTAACTAAAAATATATTCTAAATATTTTTCTAAGTTGGAATTTAAGCACAGTTATCTACGATTAGAAATAAGTCTAGTTACATGTACGGAGAGCATAAGATTAAGGGTCTGTTTGGGGCAGCTTACAAGTGTGGATGACATTTTCAAAACTCTGTCGTACTGTTTGGTTCGACCGTTTCTTCAGTTTATCGAAAACCGCATTTGGGTTTTAACACTAAACGCAGGCAGCAGGACGAAACCCACGGCCCGCCCACTGGCCGCTTTTCAGTATATGACATT
Organism: Phalaenopsis equestris; assembly: GCF_001263595.1. Lineage (NCBI taxonomy): Eukaryota > Viridiplantae > Streptophyta > Magnoliopsida > Asparagales > Orchidaceae > Phalaenopsis > Phalaenopsis equestris. Next base: position 2,357,290 of record NW_018164953.1, on the reverse strand, counting down.
TCAGGATAAGCAGTTTATCCTGAAACGCACAAGCTGTCCCAAACGCACCCTAAGTCATAAATTAATTTTTAATTATAGTGCTCATAAATGTTTAATTTTAAAAAGACACTATAGAACAAGCCGAACCTGTGATTTCTAGTGTGAGAATAAAGAAATATAACACTAACTGCAACTAAAAAATCACTAACAATAAGCATCTAATATTAATTAAATTCTTTAAATAATGATACAAATAATTTGATGATACCCTTCCATAAATAAATAAGGATAAAAGAGGTGCATTTACATACATCCACACACTTTTTATGCATTTACAAATTAAATAAACTTTAATTTTATATTTATGACACATTTTTTTTATATTACATAAAAAAAAACATATAAAAAATGAAAGTTTAGATGTTCGATATATAAATGTACAAATAAATAATTAAATACATAACAAACCTTATGGCTAATTTTTCCACCATTGAAAAACACTTTTTTTTTAAATCATCAAATCAAACCATCCTCTCACTTCCCCACAAAATGGGAAAAAATTTGCATGTGTAAGATGTACGCAAAACGTATGTAACCTGTAAATAGGTTACAGGGAGGGTATTGGGAGGTTATAAACGCGTTATACCCCATATAACCTCCATGTAACCTACATATACCTTCTAGTAAGTTTCGCGCTTCTGTTTTCATATATTTGTAGGTTACAGTAAGTTACATGGAAATTACAGGGGGTATAACGCGGTTATAACCCCCCAATACCCTCCTTTTAAACTATTTGTAGGTTACAGACGTATGCAGCTCACGTACGCAATTTTTTTCCTACAAAATAAAACTAGTTAGTCATCCATCATTAATCGGCCAACCCAAGGTCAAAATCATAGCCGAAGAACGCCCCCGACACCGCGGCGGCGCAGGCAGAAGAAGAGAACGGCTGCCGGAGGCGAAATCGCCGCCGGCCGGGGGTTCTGATACTCCGGCGAGCAAGCGGCGGATGCTGGCCGAGCGAGATGGTCGAATTCTGTGGGACCCGCGGTTCCTCTCCTCTGCTGAGAAAACTGCTGAGGATTTGGTGAGGATGAGGTATACCAGACCCTGAATCAAAGCAAAAATCGCTACCTTTATTAGAAAATCCGGCGAAGTATACCACAAGGTGTGGTCTTCCATGGCCGACAACAGTTTTTGAGGATCCAAATTAAGATCAAAATTACTAATTGAAGAAGAAGAGGAAGAAGAAGAGAATTTTGGGCTTGCTTTGTAATTTTGTTGATCAAGGATGGGATTGTGTGTATATATATAGAGAGAAAAAGGAGGCTAAGGTTTTTTTCTGGATGGTTGGAACTTCTTCGTGGATGATACGTAAGCTCTGATGTATATGATATGGCTCTTCTTCTGCGAAATTGATGGCACGTTTAAAGTGTGGGGAAGTGGGGCGATGATGTACGTGTATATTATTTTAGAAAGAGATTTTCAATTTTGAAGACTAAAGCGAGGTGATGGTCAACATTACCTCGTCTTCTTGTGTTTTGATTGTTGACTTCTAGCAGTTTTCCACGCTTCTTTGTATATATAAGAAGATATATACAGTAGTGTTTTAGCCGGCTTATATTTGGAGATCAAAAAGTGTGTTCGTGTTGAGATCGTTTACTTAGCGAGCCGTACACGAGTTGTTCACGAACAAAGAGGACAACCCTAATCATGTAGACATAAGACATTAAGTGTTGAGGCAATATTTAAAAATTATTGTTATATTAAAACATCATTTGAATCTAATTTAATAATTTTTATTATGTTTTCTTAATTAATGTTTTTAATTGATTATAATTCATTATAGCCTTGCAGTCAATTAATTTTTTTTTAAAATACTACTCAACAATATGTATATATATATATATATATATACATATATATATATATATA
>NW_018164953.1:2253323-2355357 GCF_001263595.1 Phalaenopsis equestris | reverse complement strand
TTATATATATACAAAAATATGAATAATGTGTGTGTGTGTGTGTGTGTGTGTATATATATATATATATATATATATATATATGATGCGTGCTAGAAAATCCGCGGCGGTAGAGTAACAGATTATTTTCTTAGCATTGTACGAGAATTCAGCACACACACAGATGAAAGAGAAACAAACAGAGACAATTCTATAAATTTTTATGTGGAAAACCTTGAAAGGGAAAACCACGATGACTGACCCAGTTATGAAGATCCAATATTGTTTGATGATTACAGAGACCCCTTGTCTCACAGACGGGAAAAAGTTACAAGATTTTCAGATTGCAACGTCACCTGATGGTGTCCAGTTAGCGGTGGTCTACATTAATCGGCAATGGTCTACGACAGTCAAGGACGGTCGGCGGTGGTCGACAGAGGTCAGCAGTGATCGACGTTGGTCGATGGCGATCGGCGGTGGTCACTGATGATTGGTGGTGGTCGACGACGATCGACGATGGCAAGGATGATGTTGGGCTTGAGCTCATTTTCAAAGCCTCAAGTTCTCTCCCAAGTCTCCCCCTCATGTGAGGGGTACAGTTTTATTTATAATTTTTTTAGTGCAATTAATACAGGAATATGAACTATTTTGATCGGACGATCCGGAAAATTTCCATTGATCGGATGACGTTTGATGGACATTATAGTGCCTTAATGATGTCGGAATTGAGCAATCTTGAGCTCGTTGGATTCGTCTTGTCGAGACGCTCGATTCGACTATGAACTAGCTAGATTCGACATCTATTTGACCTTCCAAATGTGTTCAAAAATCCTCAAAAAGTGGTTTAATGATTTTATATCATTGGGTCCGTCTCATCGAGCCAGTCAGCTTGACTATAACCTTACTGAAGCTCTGGATGACTCTTAATTGAATTTCGAATGTTTCTTACTTAAAAGGTTGTCTCGAGATTTGTGATGGATGATAAAAATTTGTTAGTGACGTATCAATATATATATATATATATATATATGACTGATGAGTAGTATTTCGAGTCAAAACAAGCCAAACACGAACGAAGAAATCTTAATTCGTGTTTGGTTCATTAACTTAGCGAAAGAGCCGAACACGAGTTTCTTAACAAGTCGAGCATGAGTTGTTCACGAATAACGAACCGTCTTGACAACCCTATGTAAGAGATTCGGTTGATCTAGAAAATTAGAACCATAGGTTCCAAAATAATTCCTCATTTTTCTTTGAAATTATATCCAAAATGAAAGACCAAAGTTTAGACCTTTACTCCTGAATGTATTGTTGGAAAACAAAATGTAGAATTCAAAAGTAATTGAGTTTGAATGATCACCATATCCAAAATAAATAAAATCCCACAACCTTGTTCGGAATTTTAGGGCAAAGAAACGTGATAATCGACACAAATTCAGAAGAAAACAAAGAAATTTATCTAGGTTCAGCAAAGATGTCCACATCCTTTTGTGCAGAGCGGCAGTTTTTTCTTCAATTCAGAAAAATGTACAAAATACAATATATATATATAGCTCTGACGTACAATATATAATTACAAAATTACTCTTGTACCATACCGCAGGGGCGTTGACCCCGCACCCCCAACCCATATAATGAAACTCCTCTGATTGGACAGATGCTTCCGTTCAGCTGATTTGCTCCGTTCCGCTCTAGTATTTATCCCTTATCTGATGCATAAATCGTACCTAACAAACTTGAAACTGAGCGAAGCTTGTTGATTCAAAATTTTCATAAATGTATTTTATTTTCGATTCGGGTTCCAAAATAAATATAAATAAATAAAATTGTCGTCCAAAACAGAATGGATGAGTCGCTTTGGCCGAGTGGTTAAGGCGTGTGCCTGCTAAGTACATGGGGTTTCCCCGCGAGAGTTCGAATCTCTCAGGCGACGTTGCATTTTTTGGCATTATACATATACGAAAAAGCTTCTATGTATCTACATTTCTTATATTTATATTTTCATTCTTACAATATATATTATGAAAAAATCTGCAATTTATATTTTCATGTTATCTGAAAATGTAAAAAAAAAAATAATAATAAGTGTTAGATATATAAATACACAAGAATTGGTTGGTATGTATGTAAATTCCCCAAAAATTATTCACGTTGGAAGTCATGTACATACAGCTAATAGATAAGACAAGTGTCTCATGATATCTTGTGATCTGCTTAAACCGGTTTTATAAACCGGAATGAAAATTGGTCAGAGCATATAAAAATTTAAGGGGGCACATACTTTTTTCCGTATTTATATATCCCATATCTAAATCTTCATATCTACCTAAGGGCCCGTTTGGGGGTGCTTCGTGTTTGGTCTTCGTCTTTGTCGTGTGATCTGCTACTGTTGTCATCCGCTTGTCGTTATTTTGTTAATAGGGGTGATCACGAGACTATCACCGCGTCTTGCTTTCGTTGCTCGCGTTAGGTTAAGCAATTACTCTTGTGTCCTTCTCGTCTCTGCTCTCCCTCGCCCCCTCCCTCTTCGATCTTTCTGCTCTTCACCCTCATCATGATCGTTACCTCGTCAAGGTGGTATTTCCCTAATGCCTTCTACTGCGAAATGATTTTCTATTATCATTCTCTACGGTGATTTGTTTCTGGATGTGGCATTGGAAAGAATGATTTTTCTTTTTCCCATTCTCTCTTATCATTCTCTGCAATTTCTGTTGTGTGTGTCATTATTTGGCACGGGAATGTTGGTTTAGGAGTCATTTGTTTCGCCATAAACAAATTTAGGGTTGATTTTTCGTTGCTATATACTGCGCGGCAAAATTTTTCTATTGATCTGGAGGAGGTGGAAAGGTGGTATATCAACTGATGAATGTGTCTAATAAACATTGTTGCATTCATTTTGAAAATGTGGTCGTGAGCATTTGCGATTGTTATGGTTGCCGATAGATCTGTAAACCTTAAAGTCCTCCTCTTTCATTTCTTGCTTATAAGTTCTCCTCTTTCCTTACCCCATCTGCATGTTTTGGAAGTTTTTTGGGAGATGATGTGATATGGAGTGATTTCAAATGAGTACTAAGAGAAGAAATTGGCTGCAGTTTAGCTGTGAAGTGGAGTGATTTCATTGTTTATTTATATTTGAATTAGCTGCAGTTAATGGATCATGTATTTGTTGAAGTAGTTTGTATTGGTTGCAGTTCATGGTTTGGTTACGATTCATGGATCATGTATTTGCTGAAGTAGTTTGTATTTGCGAATTATCTGAATTAGCTGCAGCAGTTTGTATTGGTTGCGGTTCATGGTTCATGTAATGGATCTGTTATTAGCTGCAGCAGTCAATGACTCTATCATTAGCTGCAGCAGTCAATGACTCTATTATTGGCTACGATTCATGGTTCATGTAATGGCTCTGTTATTAGCTTAGCTTTCTGTTTTGATGCTGCAGTTTATGTTTTCTGTTTTGTTGATGTTGTTTGATCTGCAGAATATTTGTGTATGGCTATGTTATTAGCAGCAGCAGTTCAAGATTTATGTTTTTGATATAGCAGTTTGTATAGGGATTTTTGGTTTTAGTTGTACTACCTGCAGCAGTTCAAGACTTATGTATTTGAGTTTCGGGTTTAAGGATTTTGTGCAGCAGTTTCATATGTTATTGCTGCAGTAGTTTCATAGCTATGTATCCTACACAATTCCGTAATGAAACATTTGTGGCTTTCCTTCTGTGGTTGTAGGTCATTGATCGAACCACATAATTCTATCGTGTACTTGTATTTCTGTTTTGATTTATTAATTGCAACGCCGTGGAGATTATTTGCTTCAATTACTGTTTAGCTTCTAATTCTATGATGGAATTTGCAGCATATTCTGTGATGCAAACTCAAGCAGTTTCTCTATTAGCTACAGTTTGAATAGCTGCTCCTTTTTATTGGCATTAGTTTGAATGGCTGTAGTTTGATTAGCTACAACAGTTTGATTCGCTGCATGGAATTAGCTTTCTCGTTGCAGCAGCTTGTGACGTGGCTTGTAATTGTTGCAGTAGTAAATTCATATGTAATAGCTACAGTTTGATTACTTGCAGTTTCTGTTTTTGGTTCATGTTATAGTGCTATGTAACCTTACACATTTGCTTAATAAAACATTCATAGCTTTTCTTCTGTGGGTGTAGGTCATGGACCGCACCACATAATTTCTATTTTTTCAATAATTTTCTTATGCATGTTGAGCATAATGCAATTCTTCATATAGTTCCACCATGACTAAACCACTATTTATACCACCCAAATTCTTCATAATCTACCACTATTTATACTATTCACGACTCAAATTCAGCTTTTCATGCATAGGTATGTAGATAAATATCTAAATTTTTGTGTGAGATGTAAATACTTGAGGTTTAGGCATTATGTATGTAAATATACCTAAACGGTATCAAATATGAATATATATTTATTTAGATTTTTCTTTATATGTTAGGGAATGTGGCTTTTGAATTACACAAATAAGAACATTTTGGTAGAAAATATTTTGTACATTTCAAAATTTTGAACTTGCTATAAAATATTTAAATCCCACTTAGTAGAATAAAGACTCCTTATAATTGTTATTGTATAGAATATTTAAGTACATGAATAAGAATCATGAGATGACTCGTATGAACAGATAATAAATATTCTTATGAAAATATTCTCCTCATACTTTTGTTTTTTTTTTTTTTTAGAATCTTCTCCCCACAATCACCACAATTATGATTGACGCTTTTTTGTAGTGAAATTCACAGTCAGTCAGTGACGAAGTCAGAAAATTTTTAAGGATGGAGCACAAAATAATCTTTTTCAAAAACTTCAAGAACCATTTTCATTTAGGCTTGGGGTCATCATTACCCATTTTACATTTTTTTGGTGAAAATCAATTAACATTAATTTGTGATGGTTTATCAACCACAATTAATCCTACTAAAACTCAAAAGACTGATAAAAAGGTTAGATTTTCTATATTTATTGTAGAATGAACAATTTATCTTCTAAAAACAATTCTTACACATTGATATAAGAACTTATTAAATTGCTTGATATAAATTTATCAATAATGAAATTATATATCAGTGCATTTAAATGAATGTTTTATTGACTTTCACATAAATATGTAACTATTTTAAACATTAAAATTGTTACATTGTTCTTTCAAACATATTTTTTTTGTCTCATAAATGTCAATATAATTAAGTAATCGAACAAGCTACTCGTGACTAAGCTAGTTTAGAGGTAATTAAACAAGCTTGAAAACTTTTTTAATTACTCGATTATTATGTGAACAAATTTGAACATATTGTTGCTTAACTCGTTTATCATCATTAACAAGCTCGCTAAGTGATCGTTTAAAATGCATTGTTGACTTAAAAACAAATATAAAATATAAATAAAATTAGAATTTAGTTTAATTAAAATAAGCTTAGAATGAATTAAATATTTAATTAATTCTTTATATTATTAACTAAAATATAATTAAAAATCTAATTTGTATGGTGGATAGAGTTTCCCAATAAAAAAAAGGAGATTTGAATACGTACAACTCAATTTTGATGTATTTATATATCTAACACCTGGACTTTAATTTTTTACATTCCTGTCACATTATCTATATATGTAAAAGTTTATTTCAGAATTAAAAAAAAATAAAATAGTGATATTTTTCTATGAAATGAAAGATGTTGAGTATGTAATAAATATAAAAATAAGGTTTTGGAGTCCCACCACCATTTAGTGCTTGTGAACCTCTCAAGTATAAGTCCCACACCGACAAGAGGTATTATATTTTACCTCTTTAAAAATCAAGGCATGACAATGTTACCTTTGCAAAGTTTGGTTAAGATTTCGTCATATTTTAGGGGTGGAGTGATTGTAATTCAAAGTAATAGTCGTCTAAAATGAAGAAAAGTTGTAATGACAACATCTTAAAAATATATAAAATATTCCAGAGATATCAAAAGGTTGTGTTAAACTTATGGATAGTTTAACCTTCCAATGTACTACTCACTCTAGAAACCTAATATCCAAACAGTCAAACAGTAAGCATGAAAGATGACATTGAAACCATTCTAAAAAATAAAGGCAATAATAATAAAACCATGGGGCATGTAACTTCTAATGTTCCATTTCTTGCTTTTCAATTTAATGACCTTGATATTTTAATTGGGATCTATGATTGGTCTCATTCTAGATATAATAAGCAACACATTGAATAGCTAAGAGGAAGAATTTGCATAGGCAATTATCTAAGATACTAGGTGCTTGACTCTAAAGTTTAAAGAAGAGTGCATTCGACCATAAAGAAGATCTATTTGGCATTGTGTGATTATTTCTTACAAAAAATTTTCAAAAAAGCTTCCACTATTATATCAATGGATATCTCATCAATGCTATTAATAATTTATATGCTACAACTAGACTTCTAATTAGAGTGAAATATTCTATCATGACCCTTATCATTAAAAGATTAAGGTGGTGTGTTTCTAACAATATTTTTTTTATGATTGCAACACTCTTTATAAGATTTTTGCTAAAATGCTTTCTTGTAGGATTAAAAATTTCATTCTTTACCTCATTCACTCCGCACAATCCACTTTATTCATGGGCAAAGATACAATAATAAATGAATTAATTAAATATATTAAATACTATCAACATATCAACAACATATAAAAAAAATAAATAAGTAAATGTATCATCTTTGTGTTTCTTCGAGTACATATAATGATTACACTAACTCTATGTGTACCTTTATTTCTTAATAAGTCTATCAAATAATACATACCACTATTTTGATAACTATTTTAAAATATTTTGTGAAATTTTTAATTTAAAAGTTTATTTTTATGTCTACAAACTTTTGATATTTTGAGTTGAGGCCTATGGATCTCCTCTTTTCAAAGTTTCTTAAAAAAAAAATTATACATCAATTTGAGATTGCATGTGATTAAGCTACATAATTGAAGCTAGATATTTAAATATATAAACGTCTAACGACCAATGAAAACATTTTATCATTTTCTATTCATTTTGTCAATCATATTATTTCACCACTAATCATGATTTAAACAAGATAAAACTATCCATTGTAATACATAATGACAAAAAAATAGTTGAAAGCATGAATTATAAATCGTCAAAGATCCCTATTTTTCCATCCAATAAAATAGATATAGTCAATGGCTCTCAAGAAACACAACACAAAGTTTTATAGAAGACCAAACTAAGTTACAGTGTCATGGATGATTTCAGATGTACAACTCAAATTAATAGTCAACTAAAATGAAAAAATTGTAGTGATGACATTTTAAAAATAGTATTGATGAAGCCAAGGCCAACAAATACAACAAAAATTAATCATGGATTCCCTCATAGCCCACACAAAATCAGTTTGTTATCTTTAGTACCTGTGAATATGAAATTTAAAGCGCTATGTTAAATTTATGAATAGTTTAATCATACAACCCACTCCATAAACCTAATAACCAAACAATAAACTTTAAATATGATAAAGAAAAATATTCTTAAAAATAAAGGCAATGACAAGAATACTTAGATACAACATTGTAGTTTTAACCTAAGACGTACACCAATGATTCATTTTATGATGAAAAATACAAAGAACCTAACACATGAGGCATGAAACTTCCATTGTTCCAATTCTTGCTGTTCAATTTAATGACCTTGATATTTTCATCACAAATTTTTTTTAAAAAATTGCGGATCTATGATTGTTGAAAATATATATGGTTCCTCTCATGTTGGAAATAATTAGAAATACATTGAACAACTTAGAAGAAGAATTTGCATAAGCAATTATCTAAAGTAGTGGGTGCATGATTCAACATTTTAAGAAGAGAGCAGCTAACCATAAAGAAAGATTTATTTGGCATTGTGTGATCATTTCTCATCAAAATGTTTTTTAAAGCATGTGGTATTATCAATGGAGATCTCATCAAAGCTAATAAACATTTTCATGCAACAACTAGGCTTCTAAACAGAGTGAGATATTCAACCATTACTATGATCTCTACAATATTTAAGGCGAATGTGTTTCTAACTATAATTTTTTTATTATTCAGAACACTCTTTAAGATTGGTACTAAATTATTTTCTTGTAAAATTAAAGAGTTCATTCCCTCCCTCATTATATTTACAAAATTTACTTTATTTTTGTGAAGAGATATAAAAATAAATAAAAAAATTCAATATATTAAATACAATCAATATATCAACAGCATATAAAAATAAATAAATAAATATATCATCTTAGAGTTTCTTTGATTAGATATAATGATTAAACTAAACATATTTGTACCTTTATTTCTTCACAAGTCTATCAAATTATATACCATTATTTAGATGGAAATTTTAAAATATATATAGTGAAATTTTAAATTTAAAAGCTCAATTTTTATGTCTACAAACTTTAAATATTTCCTGTTGAGGCATATGGATCTCCTCTTTCAAAGTTGCATAGAAAAAAAAAATTACATCAATTTCATATTGTCTATAATTAAACTACATAATTGAAGCTAGTGATATTTAAATATATAAATGTCTAACAACCAATGAAAAAATTTATCATATTCTATTCATTTTTTCAAGCATATCATTTTACCAGTAATCAAGACTTGTACATGATATTATATTTGTTAAAGCAGTCATTGTAATTTGCCACATAATGGCAACAAAATAGTTGAAAGCGTGAATTATGAATCTTCAAAGATCTTTTTTTCCATCCAATAAAACTAAGAGAAAAATAATGGCTCTCAAGAAACACAATACAATGTTGCATGGAAGACCAAAATAAGTTACAAAGTCGTAGATGATTTCAAATATATAGCTCAAATTAATACTTTAAGAAAATGAAAAAAAAATTGTAGTGGGGACATCTTAAAAATAGTAAAACATGCAAAAGATGAAGCCTAGGCTAAAAAAATATAAGAAAAAACAATAATGGATTCTTCACTGCCCATACAAGATCAGTGTAGTATCTTGAGTACCTGTGAATATAAAATTTAAAGGGTTGTGTTAAACTTATGGATTGTTCAAACATACAACCTGCTCTAGAAACTTAATATCCAAACAGTAAACTTGAAAGATGAAAGAGAAAAATATTCTAAAAATAAAGGCAATAATAAGAACACCAAGATACTATGTTGTAGTATCAGCCTAAGACCAACACTAACAATGCATATTATGATTAGAAATATAATGAGTATGCCACATGAGGCATGAAACTTCCAATGTTCCATTTCTTGCTTTTCAATTTAATGACCTTGATATTTCATTACATTTTTTTGGTAATTGAGAATCGATGACTGTTAAAAATAAATATAATCCTCTCATGCTAAATATAATAAGCAACACATTTAATAACAAAGAGGAAGAAATTGCATAAGAAATTATCTAAAATATTAGGTGCATGACTCAAAGTTTAAACAGGAGTACAACTAAAGAAAGATTTATTTGGTATTGTGAGATCATTTCTCATAAAAAATTTTCAAAAAAGCTTGACATATTATCAATGGAGATCTCATCAAAGCTATTAAACATTTTCTTGTTACAACTCAACTTTTGAATGAATGAAATATTCTACAATTGCCATTATCCCTATATGATTAATGATGGTTGTGTTTCTAAATATAGTTTTTTTTATGATTTCGAACACACTTTATAAGGTTGTTGGTAAAATGCTTTCTTGTAGGATTAAAGAGTTCCTTCCTTCCCTTATTGATTCTGCACAATCTAATTTTTTATGAGAAAATATATAAAATAAAATAAATAAATTCAATATAATAAATACTATCAACCTATTAACAACATATAAAGATAAATAAATAAGTAAATATATCATCTCAAAGATTCTTCTAGTAGATATATTGATTAAACTAACTATATTTGTACCTTTATTTTGTCATAAATCTATCAAATTATATATATCACTGTTGTCATGACTACTTTAAAATATATAGTGAAATTTTTAATTTAAAAGCTCAAATTTCATGTCTTTAAACTTTAGATATTTCCAGTTGAGGCGTATAGATCACCTTTTTCAAAGTTTCATTAAAAAAATGCATTTTATACATCAATATGAGATTGTATGTGATTACACTACATAATTGAAACTAGTGTTTTTAAAATACATAAACTTCTAACATATAATGAAAATAATTTATTTATTTTTTTAAGCATATCATTTTACCACTAATTAAGAGTTGTACCTAATATTATATTTGCTTAAAGCACATTTTTATTGTAAAATACTCTTTTGTAGCCAATTAATTTTTTACCTTTTAGAAATCAACTTCCAAACCTAATTATAATGGGGCAACTGTGTCTTCTCACCACATTGTCGTCTTTCTCTTATCTTTTTACATATTTTGTATAACCTCTTTGTAATTATATTGAGTCTAATAATTGAAAATTTGTATGTTACTATTTCAGTGTAGGTTTTAATTATTTACATATTTATCTTCAATTTATTTATGACAATAAATTTGAATTATAATTTCATTTTAGTTGTAGTGATGATCTGATTCTTCTTATTTTTATTATCATATTCATCTTTAAGATGATTTATAGTTTCTTCAAGATTTATATGCATCTTAGACTCTATCAATTAATGAGAGTTTGATTTTTTATTCTTTTTCTATAAAGTTTTTTTAAATCAACATATTATAATTAATAATGACAACACCATGACTTAATAAAATTATCTTTGATTTATAATTTCACAAGTAAAATGATTAACTCATTTGCTAAATCTTATAAAAATAAATTTCTTAGATATAAGTTATAATCTTAATTATTTTTCATTTGAATACACGAATGCAATTATAATTAAAATGGGATTTTCACACCATACCACTTATAGAATTTTTTCCATTTAATGATATAACGAGTTTATCAATAATTTTAAAGGCATAAGATTAAATGCTTCTACCAAAAATCCCTTACTTAATTTTGACCAGGGTAACATGCACTGAACCTTAACTAAGATATGATTCATGCGCTACATCTAACCATTTCATTATGGAATGGTTGATATAATAAAATATTTAGTTATTCTCTCATGTTATAGATACTTTGAAAAAAATTGAGATTTAATCACTTTTGTTATTAGATTTAAGCCTCTTAATTTTTCTTATTTTCTAGGTTTCTATTATTTCATTTTGTCTTTCGTTCTTTTTAACAACTCAGAGTCATCAGCTTGTCTTTTTATATATCATCGTATTATTTTCTTTTTTATATAAATCTCGCTCTTAGAAATGACTCGAAAAGGAGAGGAATCGAAAAGAAGAATATACAATGAAAATAGACAAACAAATTTAAAAAGAAAACTTATGTATGGTAATCCTCGTGTGATAGATCAAGAGTATATGTCCAAAAATAAATTAGTTTGAAATTCCTTGAAACATAATATTCGTGAAGAAATTGTTACATAAGCCACCCATAATCATAGCCAAAAAGAAAATTTTTGTTATGAGGTCAAGAGTACTCCCAAAGGAATATATACCTTTAGTTAATTATATCTTAGGGGATATGCAATAATACTCTCAATAAAATGGGTCTTACTTATATTATCATGATAATTGGTGGATAGATCACCAAAAAGATGATTATTTTAACTTGTAGCATCTCGCCATCTTGAAAGCTTATATCGAGCCACATGGAAAAGTGAATCCCTCATATCCATAAACGAACTACAACATGTTGATGAGCAAGGCCTGAAAAATAATCAAGTTGACTCAACATGAGCATCCATATATTTCAATACCTAACTGGACCATAAGGGTAGTGGGTGTATCACTGTATCCCAAACAAGCGACGATCCATCGATAATAGAGGTCGTCAAGACGATATCAATGAAGTGTCAAAGGAATGACATGATTCAAAAGGGCTCAACAAAGGAGAGTTAGAATCCCTAAACAGTTAGAGGTAGTTAGGGATCCAGGTCAGGAAACCATGAATCTATCATCCTCAGCTACGAAGGCCCTAAGTCTATCTGGTCGAGAAGATGTTGACCCAACCCAACCAGAGACCCATTGTCAGCAATCCATGAATTGCATCATCCAAGGGAACCCCAATAGCCTTAAGGTCAAAAGAAATAAGCTCTAAGTCCTATGACCCTATAAAGGTAGAGCTCAAAGTTGTGGGACTTATACTTGTTGAAATGACATGGAAGCCAACGAAATGGAGAGAAAAGAGGGGTTTAGCTACAAAGCTGAAAAATACTCCCACAAAGGACTTATACCACGTCTGGGTTGGTAAAGCCAAAAATTTCTCTCTCGCTTCTTCCCAAGCTCTCCACAACCAAATAAGTTCCATCTCTCTCCATACGATGTCCTACTTGCTTAACCATGCATCTGCTATGATATCCGGGAGATCGATGCTGCCTAGCCACTTCTTCAAAAAAAAAAACATATAAATATGGCAAAACTTTCTTCATCCTTTAGGTTTGTCCCCAAAATGACAAAAGAGCTGACATATAAGCTCTTTATCCAATGATTAATGGCAGATTTTTACGGACCAATAGTGCGAAACACACAAATAGGATGAACTTGCATGGTCACACCCGAAGTTCGACATAGTTATGCTGAACTCTTTGTTTATCAGCATGGCTACGCCATCCTCAAGAGTGGTCACGCCATGCTAAAGGCATCGCACCCTGTGTCGCGACGTAAGCAGAGGGTGTGGTCACACTTACTTTGGAAGTGGTCACGCCATCTTAAGAGTGTCGCAGCCCATAGAAAGGCTAAGGGTGGTCACACCAAGGGTAACGCGTGGCCAAGCCTATTCCTGATGTGGTCACGTCGGTCTGCTGCACTTAGAGTGCCAGTAAAAGAAATTTTTTACACGTTCCAATCACAGGAGGCTCCGAATAGATGAAATATAGTCTTTAAATATTAACATGGGCATTAAATATGTCCCAAATTAGAATTATCATCACCCAGTGATGAGCTCTCCCAGGTAGGGATGAATCAATATCAGCCCTAATTCTGTGCTCAAAATAATTACTAGGAGGTCTAAATGAATGTCTCGAACTACGAGAGACTGAATATAGTCCCGTAGCATTTAAGTGGACATCCCAAACACATAACATCAAAAAGTGATGCCAACAAATTCACATCAAGAAAAAATATTTAAAACTTTACTTTTTGTGCTTCATGATGTACATGCAAACAAATAACGAGAAATCATCAACAAAGAGAATAAACCATTATCAATTTCCTAACCAAACATTTTAAGAGGCTCTAAATAATAATGTGTATGTACTATTGTGTCCCCTTAGCATGATGGATTGTAATGCTTAACTTGAATTAATTTTTTTTACTAATACATAATGCGCGCATAAGCTAAGTTTTCAACACTTAGTATCTTTTAATAAACTTTTCTACAACAAGTTTTATATAGCCTTCCCTACAATATACCCCAATCACATTTCATAGTCAAGAAGTTAAAAATGAATCATTAATTGGAGCATACATTTGATTTTCTCATGACTCTTTCTCTATATAAAAAAGTTATAAATTTCTTTTTTAAGCACTCTTCATGGACAAAAGCACTCCTCTTATCACTTTTAGAACTCCACCTTGAAAGTTCACTTTGTAAAAACCAGTGATTGGATTTTTTTTTTAGATCTAGAAATTGTAAGCCATCTAATTATACCACTTTGCAACTTCAGATATTATCCCCATAACATTTGTTTGATGAGTATTATTGTTTTCTATTAGCATATCTCCTAAGTCAAATTTCTAAAAACTTATAAGTCAATGACAATTTGGACACAAGTAATGGAAACCTCCAAAGTATAAAATACAACTTTCATGTGTGTTGCCTACCGATGAATTTTATTTTTTTTCATTGATGGTCTTCAATCCACTATTATATTTGATTTTTCCATATTCAAACAATGCTTTTTCAAATAACCTTTTTAGTGAAAATTAACACATTCATTCTTCGTCTCTATGATCATTCTCAATCTGAATTTGAATGAGATCCATTTTGCTGCTAATTTAATTGTACGTCCTACCTTTGAATATAATTTTGCTTCATATGTAGTTCTTTATATTTAAATTGGTTCTTCCATTCATACTCATTACATATTAGACTAATTTTAATCTCATTTTTTGTATATAGTAAAATGTGGTTAAATAATCATATATAAGCACAAACTTTAAGAAAAATAATATCATTATTTTATTGTTTATCTCAATATTAAGATTTTTTTTTTATTTTGCGTTAGAACAATTCTCATCGAAAGTTTTTAAGTGCTCTTTCATAAGTATTTATGTTTTGTATTGAAAATGAGAAAGCTTCATCTTCAGATATAACTGATTCTTTTTGGTTTCATATCATAAAATAGACTTATAATTTATTCTAAAGAATTTTTTGTTAATGTATCATTCACAAC
The DNA here is from genome assembly GCF_001263595.1 of Phalaenopsis equestris. Lineage (NCBI taxonomy): Eukaryota > Viridiplantae > Streptophyta > Magnoliopsida > Asparagales > Orchidaceae > Phalaenopsis > Phalaenopsis equestris. The sequence continues at coordinate 2,340,942 of NW_018164953.1, read as the reverse complement.
TTAGTACTTTTGCTCCTTTGCTAAGTAAAATAATTTTTTTTTCATAATCAAATTATTCTATTTTTATCATGACAACCTCTTATCATTTCTGATAAAGACCTAATGCCAAAGTCTTATTCATAACTTAGCATCAACAAAGAGAATAAACCATCATCAATTTCCTAACCAAACATTTTAAGAGGCTCTAAATAATAATGTTTATGTACTCTAGTGTCCCCTTAGCATGATGGATTGTAATGCTTAACTTGAATTAATTTTTTATACTAACACACAATGCGCGCATAAGCCAAGTTTTCAACACTTAGTATCTTTTAATAAACTTTTCTACTACAAGTTATATATAGCCTTCCCTACAATATACCCAAATCACATTTCATAGTTAAGAAGTTAAAAATGAATCATTAATTGGAGCATACATTTGATTTTCTCATGACTCTTTCTCTATATAAAAAAGTTATAAATTTCTCTTTTAAGCACTCTTCATGGACAAAAGCACTCCTATTATCACTTTTAGAACACCACCTTGAAAGTTCACTTCGTAAAAACTAGTGATTGGATTTTTTTTTTTTAGATCTAGAAATTGTAAGCCATCTAATTATACCAGTTTGCAGCTTCAGATATTATCCCCATAACATTTGTTTGATGAATATTATTGTTTTCTATTAGCATATCTCCTAAGCCAAATTTCTAAGAACTTATAAATCAATGACAAATTGGACACAAGTAATGGAAACCTCCAAAGTATAAAATACAACTTTCATGTGTGTTGCCTACCGATGAATTTTATTTTTTTTCATTGATGGTCTTCAATCCACTATTATATTTGATTTTTCCATATTCAAACAATGCTTTTTCAAATAACCTTTTTAGTGAAAATTAACACATTCATTCTTCGTCTCTATGATCATTCTCAATCTGAATTTGAATGAGATCCATTTTGCTGCTAATTTAATTGTACGTCCTACCTTTGAATATAATTTTGCTTCATATGTAGTTCTTTATATTTAAATTGGTTCTTCCATTCATACTCATTACATATTAGACTAATTTTAATCTCATTTTTTGTATATAGTAAAATGTGGTTAAATAATCATATATAAGCACAAACTTTAAGAAAAATAATATCATTATTTTATTGTTTATCTCAATATTAAGATTTTTTTTTTATTTTGCGTTAGAACAATTCTCATCGAAAGTTTTTAAGTGCTCTTTCATAAGTATTTATGTTTTGTATTGAAAATGAGAAAGCTTCATCTTCAGATATAACTGATTCTTTTTGTTTTCATATCATAAAATAGACTTATAATTTATTCTAAAGAATTTTTGTTAATGTATCATTCACAACTTAGTACTTTTGCTCCTTTGCTAAGTAAAATAATTTTTTTTTCATAATCAAATTATTCTGTTTTTATCATGACAGCCTCTTATCATTTCTGATAAAGACCAAATGCCAAAGTCTTATTCATAACTTAGCATTTTATATGTCTGTATTATAAATTTTTTTAGAGTCCTGTTGTCATGATCTCCACTATCATAATAAAATGTACTATTCCCTATAGTTTAAAATTTAGGTGTTACATATAATTGAGAGGTAAGCATGTAAATATTCCTTTAGTTGGATAAAGAAATTAGTTTAAAAATCACTAACCCAAACAATTTAATTTAATATTCTTTTCTAAAATTGAGAGCTAAATGATAAATACCTCCAAATATTTCTATAGAAAAAAAAGCGGGCTAAGAAAAATCTCTCCTTTGAAAGTAATTTTTTGCCGGCACTTGGCTAGTATCCAGTCCCTCTCCTCTTCACTTTCCTAAATCAAGCTTCATCAATCATCCATGGCCGCCTCCGAGCCCTCATCCCGCTCCTTAATCCTTGCCTGGTCCTCAACGTTCTCTACTTGTCGCTCTTTTTCTCACCTAACCATAGTGCTGTCGAACTCTGCTTTGCCTCGTGTAAGATTGTTCGCTCAAATGTTGCAGGGGATCTGGGGAAGACGGGCAGTTGGGTATGGGAGACTGGGAGGATAAGGATTGGGTCTACAGTGTGAAGGCCGTCGAGGGCCGTGATTTCACCGCCGTGGTCGCCGGAAGCCGCAACTCCCTTGCCATCTGCAATGACGGAAAGGTTCTCTCTTTCATCCACTCACTCTCTTTCTCTCGCTCCCCGCGTGATTTTACATCAACTTGAGATCCTTACAATTGGATTGCCCTATTGAAGCAGCTTTTTACATGGGGATGGAATCAGAGAGGCACTCTGGGCCATCCACCCGAGACAAAAACTGAGAGTGTTCCCAGCCTCGTTAAGGCACTTGATGATGTTAATATTGTCCAGGTGTGTCAACGAAACATGTGGGAATGTCCCACTTGTAAAATTTAGTATGCCTATTTGTTTAATTTGTTTTTAATTCCCGATTTTTTGCAGGCAGCCATAGGTGGGTGGCATTGCCTTGCGGTGGATGACCAGGGGAGAGCATATGCTTGGGGTAATGATGCATGTTAGTGCTTTGCTATTTTTAAGTATAGATCATGGTTCAATGATGCCTTTGTTTATGCATTTTCTAGGAGGAAATGAGTATGGACAGTGTGGAGAGGAGCCGGAGAGGAAAGAAGATGGCAGTAAGGCTTTGAGGAGGGACATTACCATCCCTCAACGGTGTGCGCCCCAGCTTTCTGTGCGACAGGTACCTGGAACAAGCTCAACTGGTCCAGTTTTCATTTTTAAGAACAATTACAGGTTTTTTTTATTAACTACAGTCAATTCTACTTTACTCCATGAATAAACAAAAATACTTGTATTAGCTCAGTAAGTAACACCACTGAAGGAATACTCCACACACTTAAAAAAGGGATTGATTCCATGCGCCAGAATCTGGAAGAGATGCAAGGCAAAAGAAGGATTAGATCAGAGAATAACGCCATAATCATATAGATGGAAGGTTTACTTGAAAATATCTTTCCTTGGGAGGATCTCTTTTAGAAGGATGAATTAATTCTTGTTAATTGGAAGAAGAATTTATTTGCTAGTTTGCATTTCAAGGTACTGCACACCTTTTAATCTGCAAATGATTTTTTCAATGATAAACCGTCTTACTCTAGATAGCAAACCAGAGCTAAGAAACTTTCATTTTGCAGAAAGAACTTTATCTTCTACACTTGTTTTTTCTCTGAGGAACCTCAAGCAACTCGCAGTAGATTGATTTTAGACTTTAGTTTCAGAAAAGTTTGCACAAGTTTCACACCGCACACTCCTGGATTTTGGTTCTGTACATGCACAGATTCAATACAGTTTTTAAGTTTTTACCATTTGACTTTGCATTGATTTCTACTGTTTCTGCTATTTTTCTAATTTGCTGCAAATATTTAAGGTAGCTGCCGGGGGTACTCATTCCGTGGTGCTAACACAAGATGGTCATGTTTGGACATGGGGTCAACCTTGGCCTCCTGGAGACATGTATGCATCTTTTCCTTTCTAGTGGCTATAACTGCAATTCATGAGAAGACTCTTCTTATATTAATTTTCACTCTTTTTATCAATAATTTACCTGAGTTTTTTTCTTTGGCAAATTTACATACATTCCACACAATTCTTATGGATTTACATTTCTAGCACCTAAAATTTCATATTTACGTTTATATCACATTTGGGCTATAAGCCTATGCATAAAATGCTGCATTTGGCTTTTAAATAGTTAGTAAAGTGTAATTTTTGATATGATATTAAGGATTTCGGTGCTATGAATATAAATATTAAAGTTTAGGTGTTAGATATGTAAATACATAACTTTGCGGTATGTAAGTAAATGCTCCTTTTTTTAATTCTTTTGCTTGTATGATTTTTAAAATTTTGTAAAACTTACTGATGCCATATGATTTATAGCAAGCAGATTTATATGCCTGTGCGAGTTCAAGGACTTGAAAGGGTTAGATTGATTGCTGTTGGTGCCTTCCACAATTTATCACTCTTAGAAGATGGCAGGTTGTGGGCTTGGGGAAACAACGAATATGGTCAGCTTGGAACTGGGGACACTCAGCCAAGATCACAACCTATTCCTGTGCAGGGCTTATCCGGGCTTGCATTAGTAAGTATGAGCTTCTCAAGTCATCATTCGTTTTCTCCTTTTGTTTGTTTGAGTTCTAAAGCATTGAGGAAAGAGGTTGCCGATAACTTTCATCTGAAATTTAAAGTGTCACTATGACACTGGAAGTTTGCATCACGTTTTCTACTGAATCTTAAATGATGTAGAATTGCTTTGTAGTGTGTACAGATTTAAATTTTTTAGCAGGATTATTAAAACATATTTGTATCTTTATCATACTTGGTTGTGATAATAAATGATCTAGCAATATTTACATAAATTTTCTTGCAAAAATTTGTGTGGGAAGACCCAAGTGAATGAGGCTTTCTTCCAATATAAGGTCTTGGGAGATACATGTATGCGGTCTTATCCATCATTTTAGAGTGAATATTTCTGTGATTCAAACTTGTGATCGGTAGATATCTGCGGAGATAAACTATCCATAGCTCTTGATCCTCCCTATCAACAAAATGGAAAAATGAAATATGAATAAAATGAATGCAAGCTCTATATGAAGGAAAAAAAATTGATAATTAGTTTGATTTGAAGTAAGGTTTTAAATGTCAGCTTTGATCCCATTATAGCATTTTTTTGTTCTGATAGTTTTTGCAATTTATGATCCAATTTTGTTAAGGTTTTATTTACATTTATATTATAAAATATTACAATACAAAGTATGTTGAAGGTATGAAACAAAGAGAATTATCTAATTGAGATTCTAGTTACAATGCACATAAAACTTAAGGTGGTCTTATTGTATTACTTATTTGAACTTTGAGAAGCAGTCAAGAGTTTTAGTGATTTTGTTCAGGTTTATGAATTTGGGGTTCAAATTTTGAGTTTCATCTGAAACTTGGAGCCAGTTGAAAACGGAAGTATTACTGGCTACTTGTTTTATTGAAAAAGAAATGCATAGTACAAAAGGAATAGTGTAGAATACTAAAGTACATGAGTATAAAGGAAATGCAAGAAATCACTTTTTTCTTTAATTCCAAGTAAAATAAATTCAATTTATATCTCGACGATGGTGGTTGGTAGCTAGGGATAATGATAGGTGGCAGTGGTCGGTGGCCAGTGGGGATGGCTATGGCTAATTGGAGGCAGTGGCTGTAGCCGGGGTGGGCAGAAAGCAAAGTTTCAATCTTGCAGTATATTTGGTATTCGACTAAAATCCAATTTATTCCAAATATATTAAAAATGGACTAAAATTTCTACATGAAAAATCTTAGAAAATTGGTTTATTATGTGAGGTTGTGGCCTGTTTGTGCCTAGTAGAATTTTTGCCTAGTTGAAAGAATAAAAGCTGGTAGGCTGATTCTGTTACAAGAAGCTCTTCCCTCTTAAATTGTTTTTGAAGGAAAAGAGGGAGTAGAAGTCCTGGGAGGTTAATTGGATAATTTTCATTAAGAAAGTAGGGACATATGCCACAGCTTGAAATTTTCAAGGGACATTTACATACACAACACATAATTCTTATGCATTTACGTATCTCACACCTAAAATTTCATATTTACACACATATCACTCTAATATTTAATATCACACCAAAGATGGCACTATTACGAGTTTTTAAAAGTGAAATGCACATTGACATTTTTTTTAGCAAGAATTATTGCAGTAGGATAATAACTACGAGGATTTGAAATGCATTATGACATCAAGATTCTCAAGATTTAGTCAAGGCTTAGCATAGGACCCTACTACTCGTCATATTTGGTTTGGTATTGTTACTATACATGACCAACAGAGTCATGATGATATTACCGAAGAACATCTATATCAAAAATTTTTGCTTCGAAATTTGGGCAGTTTGCAATAATCTTTCTGGACATCCTGAAATCTATTTCGTGTAGGTTGGCAAGGAAAGTCATGAATACAGTTCCCTTTACATGTAAGAACTATTGCTCAATTTGGGATCCTCATTTTGGTCAATCTGCTGTAGTAGCCTTTACTAGAGGAGTTGCTATCGGTCCAATGATTATCACTTATTCTTATCAATGGAGCTTTTCATGCAGAGATCTAAAGCATGTAAATTTCCCTAAAAAAATTACAACTCTAGACTGTGTGTTTATTAAATATCGATCATCATGCCCACGGAATCATTGTTGCTTAAGATTAACCATGCTAGTGTCCTCATAAAGTTTACAATCAATGAAGTTTGTATCTACCTCCATGAGCTCTACATCAGCTGTTAAATGGGATGTTTAGGCTCAATGCTAAGAAGATACAGTTTTTTCATTAATGGTCACGTTTGCTTTTCTTTGGCACTGCAATTTTTCTAGCTGTGCGATGTTTGAGAGTTAATAAGAACTATTACTTCTTTATGACAGTTGATTATCTAGTTTATGAAGCAGCAGCAACATCTACGAGTATAATGCACTTGCCATCTGTTTCCTCCTTTAATGTCTTTTTTTGGTGTGGTGTACGAGTGCCTTTCTTACATTCATTTTTACTAGTGTCTCCCATTTGCATTCGCTTTTGACTGTTGTTTTAAAAATTATTCAGAACATCGGTTAATTCTTGTTATTGAGCGCATTTACATTTAAAATTTACAGATAGACATTGCTGGTGGTGGTTGGCATTCTATTGCAATAACAAAGAAAGGAGAGGTAGGCTTTCTGCTATTTATCTGAACCCAAAGTTGAGAGATACTTCCCTTTCATAATCAGCTAGTAAATTTATACTTAAAAAACCAGCTTAAGTTGTGACATTAAGCCTTTTAGGTATTTTTGTGCTTTTTATTGGTTTGTTTTCCAGTACCATATGATATTCCGTGCTGTTCTCTTTCATTTAGAACTGCAGTGATCTGTAAAGTAAAACATATTAACTGAGCTTTTGTTTTTTTTAGTAGTAAAGCAAACGAAAGAAACCTAAGCAAATAAATTTATGTTGATTGACTAAATATGAGTCATTATATTGTGTTCCATTTTATGGTTTAAGTAATCGCATCAGTGAACTAAGCGCATGAAGCTCCTGCAAATGTGGAGTGTAAAGAGAAGATCATGTATGTGGCTGCAGTATTTCACACGCGCTCAAAGAAGAATTTGTCATCATGATTCAACCCCGTGTCCTCTTGGTCACAATATAATCTAAACATTACATGTTGCACCTATTCTCTATAAAATAATTAGATTGTTTTTTTATTTTTTTATTTATCATAAGAAAATAACCATATATTAAAATTTAAAGTTTGAACCTAGTATTAAGCCTTTCCAAACGAAGTACTTATATCAGAAGTTGGATTAAATGCATGTTTCCAACCGATACAAGTCAACATTGTTGACCTCAGAGTGAGTACATACCAAAACTCAATTCGATCAAATAAAATGATTTTTCTTTGGGTTCCTATCAAATAAATGATTGTCGGACAATGGATGTATCATCTTGCAAGGCCTACTTGAAATGCATCACATACATTGAAAATACTCTAGCATCACTGTTTTTGTAAAATAAACTAAACTGGTGCATTGAAAACATCAAAATTACCAAAAAATGCACCCCAATTAATTTGATTGAATATGATAAAAACATTAGGCAATGGATGCGAGATCACATAAGTTGGGTTCAAAACATTTCCATCGCAATCAAAATCATTTAATCATCGTTCATTGTGCAAAATGTACTGTGCCTAGATATTCAAATAATCGAAATTGCCTGAAATGATCATCCAGTCCCTTAAGCTTGTTGTATGAGAAAAATTACCAAAAATATAAATAAAATACACCTTTTTGCGCATGACTTAAGAACAAATGGTTGGGGGAAGCAAGCAAAAAAAAATATTTCATGATAAGAATAGACATATGATGAGAATTTTAACATTAAGGTTACCAATAAAAAGAGATAGCAGATTAGACAAATATTCACTCAATATAATTATTATTATATAATTTAAGAAGTATTTATATGTATATATACGAATATTAAACTTAGCGCACAAAGATAATTATATCCACATGTTCTCTTTCTAACATGCTAAATGTGCAAACTTAATGTCAGAGAATACTATGCAATTCTATTGCAAGGCATGCTTAAATCTCTTTGCTCTGAGATGTGTGAAATTTTGAAAGTGTACAATCTCTTTAAGATTTAGTGCTTTCTTTTAAATTCAAATTTAGCATGATGTTCTCGAGCAAGCCACTATATCGATAGGGAATAGTTATAAAATCTGCTTTTCAAGTTAAATCCTTTACTTCCTAAGGTCTAGAGTAGATAAGGCTTGGAACAGTTTTACCCTTCAGTAAATATGTTTTCTTTCAAAGCCTTTACCAAAGAAGATTTGTTTTTCTTTTTTTAAGTGTAAACACTTGATGCCATATTCACAAAATGTCATTACGAACACAATTCATAGACTTGATCCTCCGTATACTGGGGTAGTGATTACATTGTTTATAACCTAATGAATGCTTAAATGAACTAATTGACATGTAAAATATTAGGGCTGCAAAATGATTTGAGCATTCAACAAGCGTATAGCTCTGTTCCATTAGACCTTATTCATGATTATTTGATTAATCAAATAAGTTTGAATACTTTGATAAGTGCTTTATTGTTAGATTAATTATTTTAATAGCTTGCTATTGGATTTGCTTATGATCAAGAATGTTGTTGTTTAAAACTTATGAACAGACTTGTGGGGAAATTTGTTCAAGGCTCGATATAAAGTTTGATTAAAGCTCAATGCTAGAAATGACATCCAGCGGAGAAGCAACAGGGAACAAGATGAGCTTTACAAATTAATGCTAATTTATTAACTTGTTTAATCACAATTTCATTTACTAGGCTTACCAAGCTCATCTTGATAATTCTTGATACGGCTCATTTATTTTTTCAATCGAGCTGCTCGTTTAAATCTTATTAATCACAATATAAACAGGCTCAAACTAAGCTCAAATAAAGATCAAATATGCTTTTAGTTAACAAATTCGTGCTTGAATACCTTCACAATAGCTCAAATCAGCCTCCCAAAAGTTTTTGATGAACAAGGTTGAGCTCAGAAAACCTCCTACTTGGCTTAGCTCTTTTCGTTTGCAACATACAAATTATGACCACAATCCTCTGCAAGTAAAACGATGGTGTTCACAGGGTTCAGAAATTCATCAGACACCCTATGAACAACATACTTATCAAACATCATAACTGGAAGGGATTTGCTTTTAAAAATTAACTTCTCAAATTACAAATACAAATGCTTAAAACAATTTCACCCTGGCGGTACTTATTGACAGAAAATTTTAGTCAAAGGGACTTGTACTTTCAAAATCCCTTCAAATTTCGGCAGAAATTATTCTAGTTTTAAGTCAAGATAATTATGGATAAATCTCAAAAATTGATTAGTTATATTGAAAATATTCGAGTGAAATTTCATCATCTGAAGCAAAGCAATATTTCATTCATTTTCTAAAACACTTCGTAATAACTTGTTGAGTATGAAAACTTAAGATGACTTTAACTCACAAAGAACCATTTTCATATTAGATGTATCTCCATGGTTATTTTCAGAGATCTCATGCCAATAAATACATGACTCATGTTCTTTTATTATGTGAATTTGTTACCAAATGACACCACAAAAAAATTATTGTTATGTTTGAGTGATTTGCTGTAAAATGACACTATTAAAATTATGATCATTGCTTAAAATTGCAAGTTGATAGGGCACAAAACCCTTATTAGTAATAATCGACTTAAAAGTATTCTCTTTGAGAAATATTCATCCCAAGTTTTTTAAGATTTCATTGAATAACATTACTCATGACTACTATGAAGGACCATTCAGTTAAATTGAGTCAATTACCTTCTATAACTATATAGACTAGGGTTCACAGTAATGTGGGGCGACATAATCATGAGATCTTGATCGAGTTCATCACGATTTCTCCCAGCATCCTCTCTTGTAGTAAATGTGGTAAAATTCTTTGATACTGGAGTTAACTCAAACCACGACCAAACGACACAATTTTATTGTTGAACTCAAGAAAAAAAACACTGATGCCTCCACAACATAAAACAACACAAACAAGTAAATAACAAGTAACGATGATGACACTGCAAAATAAGAAAAGAAAACAATACATAACACAGAACGACTGGCTAGAGGAGAGCAGCAAGCCCAGAAGGGAAGGAAAGATGCGGCGACAGTTTTGGAAGGTAGTTGATAGATGGTGACCGCGACACTGAATGACGTAGAAGTGATGGAGACCTGCTAGGAGTGGGCTTGACAACCACAGGTACGTTCAGAGGTGGTAGCAACAAGAACAGGTGTCAGGTCTTGACAGCAGCAGGAACTAGCCCAAAACGGGCTGGCGGCAACAGAAACTAGCTTGGAAGGGGATGGCGGTAGCAAGAACTAGCTCGGAAGGGGCTGGCGATAGCATGAACTAGCTCTGAAGGGACTGGCGGTAGTAAGAACTAGCCCGGAAGGGAGCTGGCAGCAGCGGGAACACAACCGGCAGGCCTGACGACTACTAGAAGGCAGCTGTAAGCACAAATAACGGCAGGACGAGGGGCCCAAGGGATGTGCCGTGGTTGGAAGATGCGGAGAAGGCTGGATACCAGAAGGTTGGATGGCGGAGAGATGGCAACGAGAAGATGAAGGGGAATTTAGAAGGATAAATATCACCTCCTACAGCTAGAGCACCACCCGGACCCTTGGAGATGGTCACCACCTTGGATGAGTTACAGCTGGAGCACCTCTTTGTCGCCGAATACAACCATCGGAAGGGAGAAACGCTTCAAGGGCTGCCAATAAAAATTTGAAATCATAAAAACTGAACCTTAACACTACCAACAACATATTTATAATAGATATTAGTAAATAGAATAGGTAAGTATCGAAATAAAAAAGAAATAGAAAAGGAAGGACACAAAATTGGCAAGGAATAAAATAGGAGAATCATAGAAAAAGAAAAAGAATAGGAGGAAAGCGAAAAAGGAAAGGGTAGGACTGGATCACAATATTGTAGCTGCTACTGTATTGCGACGGTAAGCTCCCACATCAATCTCCTGGGTTTAGTGAGCTTCGACGAAGGACTCCTGGGTTTGGTGAGCTTCGACTTTCTTCGTCGAAGCTTCTGGTTCCTTGTATAAAGAGTCAAGTTTGGCACGTTGATGGTAGCACAGATATTGCAATCCTTTGGGAGATCGATCTTGTAGGTGTTGTCATTCCACAACGCATTCTGGTAGAGTATCCGTTCTCTTTTGACACAACTTGCATTGGCACAGTAGATAGACTAGCATTCTCACGAATCAGATATTGAGCCATCCCATTTGTAAACTGCTTCTTCCACTCCTCGAACTCAGCAGAATGTAGTTGATTAACCAGTGTTGGAGGAGAAATCAACTCTAGTGTGAAATTTGTAGCAAGCTATAACTCTCTCAGTCGCAACCTCTCAGGAGAGACATCTTGTTCACTGATAGGGCCTAGATCCCCTTAAAGAATTTTCCTTTCCGTTAAGCTCCTCGGGTCCATTACAAGGTTAGGGTGGGGTTCTTCTCTTTTGTTTGGACATCTGACGATGGTTATTATGCTGAATTGAAAATAACCTCTGAATAAACCCACGTAATATTCTTGACATGACACAAAATGACCCCACTTCTGACATGTTGGACCTCCCTCTGTAGGGATAACTCACGAAAATCTCCATACATTTGAAAATCTGCATTTCTCTTATCTGTGCTGCTTGTGTCTGATGTCGATTTCTCAAACTCATGATCCTTTTAGATATCCAAGGTCAGTTCTGCTGATGCTCCTCTCAATGTCTGGAAAATGCTAGCTCGAGGCACCATAATTTCGTACTTTGTCGGAATGCCCATTACATCAGAGTCACTATTTTCTAGAATAGCTACAGTTATCTTGGAAGCTCTATCTTGGGGTCAACTGAAATCGATGACGTCTCTTCCTCGTTGGTTGAAAATTGAGAATCCTCTATGAAGTTTGTATCTTCTAACGTATCATCGTTTCTCTTTTCAATGGGAAGCTGGTCCTCCTGCTTTGTGTCCCTCACTGTCTTCAGTGCCTACTGTATCATTACTCAATTTTTCAAGAACGCCATGCTCCGTGAAACAGATCACTCAGCTGGTTGTGCAGTCTGATTCAACATACTCAAATCCGTGACACTTGTAATATTTCCTGCTGGGATAAGATTTAGGGTTGCAGATTAGTTCCACATGTTCGCCACTATGACTTAATTTTTCCTCTGATGAGGTCAGCTTGGATATTCTCCCGGGTGTAATTTGGCTGTAAGACCTTAAGATTGAGCGTTGTCTGTAAAACACGATGGTCGCCTAATGAAGTGGGCTCTCTACTTCTGAAGCTAGTGTCTGAATCTCCTGTCTATAGTAAGTTGTTAGGATCTAGCGCTGGAGATCTCCCATTTCATCTTTAGATTCTCCCATTCTCCATATGTTGGTTTATCTCTCGGCCTTCTCTGATACTGAATTTCAAAGCGTCGAGGTCGTTCCTTTGCATAACTAAAGTCCACCCTATAGAAGGGATTCAAATCCTCGTACCTGGCTCACCTTCGACTCTCCCGATCCCGATTGAGGGTAATCTCCCATTGGATTTCATCCTCAATGTTTGCAAGCCTTCGCTGAAGTTGGCGGTTTTTTTACTGTATCTCTTCCAGGGTAGTTCTTGGGTAGGTTCGGGCATGTATCTCCTTGGTGGCATGGCTAGAGTTTAGGTTTGAGAGGTGAAAGAGGGTAAAAATAATTGGTTTTAGGTTGCTGATTTAAAAATCAACAAGGAAGAATTAGGGTTAGGGATATGTGGTGGTGCAAAAGGTATTTGTTGGTAGGAAAGATAATTTTTGTGTTATGACTGATGTTAGAAAATCCTTGAATAGGACTGCAGTTAGACTAGCTCTGATACCAAATGATACCAGAGTTAACCAAAATCAAGACCAAACGACACAGTTTTATTACTGGACTCAATCAAAGATACAATGATGCCTCCACAACATAAAACAACATAAACAAGTAAATAATAAGTAAACGACGACATTGCAAAATAAGAAAGAAAATAACACATAACACAAAACGACTTGCTAGAGGATAGCAGTAGGCCTCAAAGGGGAGGAAGGATGCGACAACAGTGCTGGAAGGTGGTTGGCAGACGGTGACTGCGGAGCTGGATGATGTAGAAGTAATGGTGGCCTGCTGGGAGAAGGCTAATGGCAAGTGACGACGACGTAAGAGTAGTAGAGGTGGCGGCGGACTGGACAACAACCGAACGAGGCAACGATGGGTTGGATAGCTGCAAGTAGGGTCTGAGGTGGACAGGTCAGCAGCAGGAGCAGGTGTCGGGTCTGGGCAACAACAGTAACTAGCCAGAAAGGGGCTGGCGGCAGCAAGAACTAGCCTGGAAGAGGCTGGCAGCAGTAGGAACTAGCCCGGAAGGGGGCAGGGGGCAGCGGGAACACGATCGCTAGGTCTGGTAGCTGTTGGAAGACCACTGGAAGCATAGACAACAACAGGACAAGGGGCCCGAAGGCCTATGCGGTGGCTAGAAGGTGTCGGGAGGGCTAAACGACAACAGAATACCGAAAGATTGGGCGGCGGCGAGGTGAGAATGAGTAAGTGGAGGGGAATTTGGAACGATACATATCACGACGGGGTCGAGCTACAGCCGGAGCACCACCCGTACCCTTGGAGACGGTCACCACCTTAGACGAGTTACAGCCGAACACTTCCTTGCCTTCGGATACAACCCTCAGAAGGAACGCCTCAAAGGTAACAAACAAAAATCTGGAATCATAAAAAATCTGGATACCAACAACATATTTATAATAGGAATTAGTAAATAGAATAGGTAATAATCAGAATAAGAAAAATATAGACAAGGAAAGACACATAATAGGTAAGGAGTAAAATAGGAGAATCATAGAAAAAGAAAGGGAATATGAGGGAAGCAAAAAAGGAAAGGGTAGGGCTGGATCGCGGTATTATAGTTGTTCAGTACCTCATCTGCAGTATTGTAGTTGCTACAGTGCCATAACAGTAAGCTCCCGCATCATTCTTTAATCTAAGACCTAAGCTGTTGCTACTATAAGCTAATCACTAGCGTCTCCCGCATCATTCTTTAATCTAAGACCTAAGCTGTTGCTACTATAAGCCAATCACTAGTGTCTATCAACTACCCTAAATCAAAAGTTCTCTTTTGTCATGGAGAGGGATAATCTATTATAGGGACATACACTTATGTGAAATCTAAGATCAGTTCATAAATTTCTTTTAAAATGCAAGTAAAATTTTATGGTAGTAACTCATCTAAAATCTGATATTTCTTTTGAAAATTTGACTTGTGAAAATAAACTCTCAAAAGAATTAGGTGTGAATTTTCAGATCCACAAGCATTATATATATTTTATCTTTGATGTTGATTTTCTGACAAGTTTTCAACATTCAGTTAGATGGAGTTATCTTTTGCTTTTCCAATATTTTCAAAAGGCCTAATTCAAGAGAAAACACATGGAGTCCAGTAGCACCTAAGACCCTATGGTGAGCTAAAACCCATAAATCTTGTTACAAGCTTTTCAATGCCAAGTTGCTAAGAGAAACACTGAATTTAGTTTTCTGAAAACAAAAATAATTTTTTTAATTAAGATAATAAATAGTATAAAGAAAGCGGACAAAAGTAATATGATTATAAAAGTTCAATTTTAGAGTATTCATTATTATACATTAAAATGTCTAATTCAAGAGCTAGAAGTAAGCTGCTTATGAAAAACATAGTGGTCTTAACTAATAAATACTAGATGATATTAAGTATTATGAACTTATAAAAGATGTTTTAAACATGGAAATTGATAAGTTTATCAGGGTATATTCTTTGAAAATAGATGTCCAGTTAAATTTTTGAAGGATGAATTATCGTGTTAGCTGGAAATAAGTTTGATTTTTTTTTTAAAGACTAAACTACTTCTCTCACATCTAAAAAATGTGGGTGTTCTGTGGGTAAACTTTAACCTTGAAAAGGCTAATCCATGAGGAAATACTGGGGCTCAATAGCATAGCCAAGATCCTAAGTTGTGGTCGGAAATCATAATTCCAAGGCATGTTCAAGATTTTGTTTGTCAAGCTAATAAGAAATATACTTAATTTCACTCACAACAACAATGAGACTTTATCCCACTAAGTGGGATCGGCAAACCTCTAATGAGAAAAATAAATAACCTAAATTTTGTTAAGAACAATCCTAAATTTTTTTAATTAAGTGAATAAATTAAATAAAAGCAATTGGACAGAAGAATATGACCCAAGTTTTCAATTTTAGCAAATTCGTATTTGTCTATTGAAAAGGTCTAATTAAAGGAGCAAGAAGTAATATTTGTACTTTTAAATTAGGGCATATTCGTAGTAAATAAATGGTGATTGAAAATATATGATGGCTGCATTATAGAATTAAAAGGGCTTTGTATGATTTTCTAAAAGTTGTAAAATTTTTTTGGTGGGTGTAACTTGTTCTTTTGCATCTTCAGTTTGGGAATATCCCTGAGAATGCCTAGTTAAAGAAGCAAGTGAGAAGTTTAAGATAAACCCTATGGAATCAAAACTAATGAAGTAGGGAGTAGCATACATTATTATCAAGCTATAAAAATATTTTACGCACAATTTTTTGTATTTTTAATTTAGGACATATTCATAAAAAATGAATGACAAGTGAAAATATATCATGGCTGCATTATAGAGTTAATGAAATTATGTCTGACTTTCTAACATCTATCCTCTTGTTTAAAAATTGCAGGGGGGTTGGGTGGTTGAAATTATTTGTTTTGCATCTCGATTTGCCAATATTATTGTAGTCTTTGCTTGGTTTGCAGGAATTAAGCAGAAAGAAAATATTGTTTCCTTGATGATTACTTGTTAATAGCTTGGTTTGCGTGTGACTCCTAAGAAATTTATTTGAGTATACTTCTCTGCATAAAACCCTTTGAAATTTTTAAGTAAAATTGAAGTAGGTACAATGTTAGGTTGTCTTCACTCTTTATTTTATTGGTTTTACTTAGATTCCTTTAAGATGAGGAAAAAAAACTTTTTCATTCACTTAACTCTGAACCAAACACTTTTTATGCTCTTATGTGGTGCTGCTGCTGCTTGGGTGGTGGAATTTAGATGGATTTGGTGAGGAAACATCATTAAAAAAATAAGAAGGTCTTTGAAGATCCGACAGCACTGTTTGGCTGTATCTCTAGTTGAATTTTGGCTCGATCTTTTTCACATTTTAGGCCCAGTTAAATTCTAAAAGTTGCCGGCTAAATCAGAGAGTTCAATTTTAATCGGACATATTTTTTTCTGTTGAAATTAATTTAAGTTTACATTGAGAATGATTATGTACTTATCTACTAGCCTGATTTTTGTTCTATTAATAATGGTACGAGGTATGTAATTCAAAAATTTTGGTTTTCAGTAAAAATTATTTTTTCCATTATTCAATCTTGTGATACCACTATAACTGTGTTATTCCTTTAAGTGCAGTATATATGTGATACGAGGGAATTCATTTCCTTGTGCTAGCATTGGGTCTGATTTTCTTACTTCGATAAATTAAGTATTTTTGTAGTTCATCTATGTGATTTGTTATTGTTTCTTTAGTGTTCTTGAATTTGATAATAAAGTGGCATGTTGGAAATATGATTTGATCAACTTTGCTTCCGGACTTCAAATTTAGTTTTATACGTTTTCATTCAATGAAAATGAATGATTGAAGTAACTGATTATTGGTGAGTTAGGAATCGTGTGTGCTTTTTTACATGAAAACATCTTACATATCCTGAATTCAACTTACGGTGAGACAAATAAGATCCCTTAATTTTTAAGTAATCGGATAATTACCGAAGATATCAATTTATGATTGTCTGTCTTTATGCATTAAGAATATCCTTAAAGAAAAAAGCAGCATATGAAAAACATAAGGGGCCAACTAATTAACGTTACTAAATAGTATATATAATTATTGAACTGCAAAAGTTATTTTAAACATGAAAATTTCTAATTTTAAAATGAAGGTATTTGAAAATGAATGACTTCTAAAAATACTGAAGGGTTGCATTATGGAGTTGATTGCTTGTGTCAATGTTAGTCTGAGTTAATGCTTGATATTTGCATTCGTTTCCTGTAAACTCGGTCTATAAAGCATGTTTCTTAAATATCTATCTTTCTGTATTTTCTTTCATGCTTTGTTTGACATACCTTAGCCATAGAATGTGCGTTAATACCCTTTTACTTGCATTTTTAAGTTAAAAAAGGCTTATGTTTCTCTATTACACTTAGGTATTTGCTTGGGGGAGAGGGGAACATGGGAGGCTTGGGTTTGGAGATGACAAGAGTAGCAAAATGGTGCCTCAAAAGGTCCAACTCTTAGCCGGAGAAGATATCATTCAGGTAAATTTTTTGTTGGTTAAGTGCAGAGATGTTTAAAAAAAAATCTTGAAATTGGAAACTAGTTTGAAAGTAGCTTAAATTTATACTGGACTTGAAATTGAGTTGAGTCAATTTTGAACTCCACTTTTGACTCAAATTTGATTTCGGGTTAACATCAGATGCAATGCAAAATGAGTATTCATATACTATTACTATAATAAAAGTGGCTTTTGATTTTCTCTATATTGAATTATAGTCTATCATTTTAATTTGATTTGATAATTTCAATTTTAATGATTTGGTATTTAATAAATAAGTATAAATCTATAAATTATATTATTAATAATTAATTAGTGAATATTTATTCATAATCCATAGTTCTTAAAATTTCAGCTTAGAAAAAATTTGATTATTTTATTTTTCTTATTAATTTATGAATAAATATTTATTAATGAATTCAAGAAAAGTTGAAACGACGTAATAGTGAAAATGCGAAAAGCCAATCTTATTGCTATTTTAAAAGTGGCTTATGCTTTCCTCCATATCAAATTCTATCTTTTCATTTTAATTTTATTTGATGATTTTAATTATAGTCATATAATATCTAATAAATAAATATTAATTAATGAATTATATTATTATTATGAGGTATTTACGTACCTAGCACACAATTCTTATGTATTTGCATGCCTCACACCTAAGCTTTCATTTATAAATATGTAAGTTTAGGTGTGAGATATGTAAATAAATAAGAATGGTGTGCTGCGTATGTAAATTTTCCTATTATTATTTAATGAATGAATATTTATTGCTTCATAGTACTTTGCTTTTTAAATTCCAACTTATTAAAATGATTGAATATTTAATTTCTTATATTTATTGCCCCATAAATGTGTGTTGGTAGTGCAACCTTGTATGCCACTTTCCCAATCCTCTTCATGATTTCATAAGGACCAACATATCATGGACTCAACTTTCTAGATTTTCCAAACCGCTTCCCACTTCAAATTCTACAATTGTGCTTAGCATCATAATACTTTTTCTGGCTATCTTGGAATGCTCTCAGTTTGTCACGAATCAACCAAATCTTCTCAGTTGTTTCATTAACTAAATCAACGTCAATTAATTTTCTTTCACTCGTTTCTACCCAACAAACAAGTATCCTGTATTTTCGTCCATAAAGGGCTTCATAAGGAGCGTAGCAATATTGGTATGGAAGCTGTTATTGTAGGCAAGCTCTATCACAGATATGTGTATTTCCTAGTTTCTACCGAAATCAAGAACACAAAGTCAAAGCAAGTCTTCCAATATTTGGATCATTCTCTCTGATGGATCGTTTGTTTGGGGATGGAAAGCTGTTCTGAATGTTAGTCGAGTGCCCAAAGCCTCTTGAACTTTCCTCACAGTCTGGATGTGAATCTACCATCTCGATCTGAAACAATAGACTGTGGGACTCCATGCAATCATACAATTTCATCAACATAAATTTTGGCCAACTTCTCCTCTATATGTCTGATAGGCATGAAATGATCAGACTTGGTAGACGATCAATAATCACCCATACAACATCACGACCCTGCCTTGATCTCAGTAACCCCGTCACAAAAAAATCCATAACAATGTCCTTCTATTTCCACTCTTGTGTAGGCAAAGGTTGCAACAACCCACTAGGCTTCTGATGCTCAGCTTAACCATCCGTCAAATAGGACACTTTGCCACGAACTCAGCTATACTACGCTTCAACTCTGGTCAGCAAAATAAACCCTTAAGCTCTTGATACATCTTTTTACTTTCTAGATGTATCGTATATTTCGAATAATGTGCCTCATGCAAGATTTCTTTGCGTAAACCATTCACATCAAGAATACAAATTATATCGTTGTACTTCAAGAGCTTTTCTTCATCAATCTCATATCTCTCCAATTGCCCTGCATTCACCTAGTTGAATGTTTTTCGAAACGTTGCATCATGTGGCAATGCATCTCATATTCTGTCCTTCAAAGCTGTTTGAATGCACATTTGATTCAATAGAGTGAAACTTGTTGGGAAACCTTCAAATAATTTTCAATGTCACAACGGAATAGGATCGCGGGATTCGAGAAAACAGGAACAATAAATTTAAGCATAGAAGCAAAATCAAAACAACCAGAAAAACACATGAGAATTTACTTGAAAAAGCCCAAGAATAGGAAAAATCAACAGTCACACCACCACAAATTCACTATGAAAATTAAATAGTTTTACAAAGGACCCATACAATTTTCTTCTCCACATTCACACGAAGAAACTTACAATACGCTCCACAATCTTCCTTCTCCGATTTGACGCGAAAACCACATGTCGAGATCCCAGAAATCCTCTTTTTCAATTCTTTTCTTCTTCATCAGAAATTTGTTCAAGAACACCAATGGAAGACCTACACACAACCCATCATTTCACTGCTCGAAATTGGTTTAAAAACCTAGAAAGCAGAGTAACTGCACTGGACGCTTAGGCGTCCAAATTTGGCGCCTAAACGCCAAGCTCTTGGGATTGTTCCTAGCAAACCGGGCGCTTGAGCGTCGGCTGCTTAGTCAACGCCAAAAATATGTGCGCGTGAGTGTTCAAAGGGTGCGTAAAGTCGCCCCCTCTCTGTCGCCCAAACCCGGTGCGTAGGCGTTGGGATCTTGGGGTGCATTGGCTCCATATGCACAACAATCCACCACTTGGAGACAATGACACCCAACACCCATCCTCTGTACATGTACCTCCATATGAATCACTTTCATAATCACGTACCATGGTCACGTGTCGTGGTGTGGCTCACCCCCAGTTTCAAAATTTTATGAAACCCAACTGAAGCTAAGCACAGCTTCAATTTCTCAACAATTATCACTTTCGTCAACATATCCATGGGATTTTCATCTGTACATATCTTTTCAGAAATAAGTGTCAATCTTCTAGAAAAGATCGAATGAAATGATACCTGAGCTGGATGTGTTTCATCCTGACATGAAAATCAACGTTCGTAGCAAGATGAATCCCATCATATTATCACTGTTTAGTTTTTCAGTCCCCTGCTACTTGCCCAATTTTGCCATAAAACTCCGTAGTCAAACCATCTCCATGCTAGCATCAGTAATAACAACATATTCGACCTCCGTAATAGAAAGTGCAACGATCTTCAGCAACCTGGAAACCCAACTCACTGTTGTGCTCCCCAATGTGAAGATATACCCCATTATACTTCTATTGTCCACATCTCCTGCCATACCTGAATTTACGAATCTCTCTAGACTGATCCTTGCACTTCCATAGCAAAGTGTTCTGCTGACTGCTCCTCTCCAATATTTGAGAATCCACTTTACCGCCTCTCAATAAATGTACCTGCTGACTATTTCAACTGCATATGCAATATTTTATCTGATACAAATCATCACATCAAACTTCCAATTGTTGAAGTATACAGAATTCTCTTCATTTGTGCTTGCTCTACTTCAGAATTACATGTTGAACCTCTATAAGATCTTTTTAACATACTCTGTTTGAGACAACTTTAGTGTTCTTGCACTACTGTCCCTATTGATTCATCCCGATGATCTTTCTGGTTGGACCTAAATCTTTCATCTCGAACTCACTTGATAGCTGATACTTCAAGTCCCTAATTTTTTTTTTATTTTTTTCCCATAGAATCAACATGTCATATACATGCAAAAGAAGCAAAATATTTACTAAAGTGTTTGATGAAGCAACAGTGGTCTATCTGACACTTCAAGTACCCATTGTCTAATATGAACCTGCAAACCTCCTGTACCACATTCTTGGGGTCTGCTTCAAGCCATAGAGGCTCTTCTTCAATATGCAGACCAAACCTTCTGTGTCTGACACCTTGTAAACTTATGGTTGCACCATGTACAGTTCCTCTTCCAGATCTTCATATAAGAAAATTGTCTTTACATACATCTGCTCCAGATGTAGACCTTTCATTGCTACCAGATTCAGCACAACCCTTACAGTCGTCATCTTCACCACTAGTTAGAAGATCTCTTTATAAATCACTCTTTCGTTCTGCTGGAAACCCTTCACAAGTCTTGTCTTGTAGCGTTTGCTATCATCTAACTTGCTATCATCTAACTTCTCTTTCAGCATGTAGACTCACTTGTTATGCAGTGCTCTTTTGCCTTTTGGTAGTACCGTCAAATTCCATGTCGGATTTGACTCCAAAGATTGCATTTTTTCATCCATGGAGAGCTCCCACTCCCTTGAATCTTCAACTTGAGTGTCCCTATAAAAGCACTCTGGTTCACCACTATCAGTTAGTAACAAATAGTGATACCTTTGTATGGGTTGCTTCACTTTGCTGGATCTTCTAAATTCTATAGCAGGTGTTTGAGGAACTTTCAGTGCTCCTTCTGGTTGAACACTTCTTTTTTATCCAACCTCATGATCACCAGTTTCATCTATCTCCACATATCTAGAATTTTCAGAAATAGCTGACGGACTGTCATGAGTTCTAACTCTGTCCTTGTAAATCTCCATTTCGTTGAAAGTGACATCGCTACTACCGATGAATTTCTGATTCTGATAATCTCAGAATTTGTATCCAAACTCATCTGAGTCATATCCAATGAAGGTGTACTTGACAGATTTCGAGTCAAGCTTGCTTCTAAAACCTGCATCAACATGTACATCTGCAGAAGACCCAAACTCTTAAATGAGATAGACCTACCTTTTTGTAACTTCAGGCTTTCAGGTAAGCCTTCCTCCAAAGATACTGACGGACTACGATTAATCAAATAAACTGCAGTGATAACTGCTTCAACTCAAAACTGTTTGACAAACATGCATGCAACCTCATGCTTCTAACACGTTCTGTGATTGTTCTATTCATGCGCTCAACTAGATCATTTTGTTGTGGTGTCCTTGGGACAGTAAGCTTCCTGAACTTCTGATCACGGTATTCACCTCCATCATCTAATCTGAGACACTTCAACTTCAAGTCTGTCTTATTTTCTATCATAGTCTTTCATTTCTTAAAGACTTCAAATACATCTGATTTTGCCTTAAGAAATAAACCCATATCTTTCTCATGTGATCGCCAATGAATGTGACAAAATAGCGAGAACCTCTAATGGACTAAACTGGAGTAGGACCCCATACATCAGTATGCACTAACTCAAGTTTCTTTGATTTCACCACTGACACGCCCTTGGAGAAATAAACTTTGTTATGTTTTCCATAAATATAGTCTTCATAGAAATACAATTTAACTGATTTCAAACCTTGAAGTTTATTTTTAGAAAGTAGAGACTTCATACATTTTTCACTCATATAGTCAAGCCTACGGTGACACAGACCTGCATCCACCCTGGTTTCAGTCACATCAATGAAATCAATCATTTCATTAAACAAATAAAGGTTGTCTTCAATGTTCCTCCGAGCAATCACTAATGCCCCCTGATCACCTTTCATGAATCACTTATGAAAGTTGACACGAGTCCTAACTTGCCAGCTGACTCATAGGGGATGAGATTTCTCTTCAAACTAGGAACATGACTGACTTCATTAAGCTTACAGATCGTTTCATTCAACAACTTGATATCAATATCACCCTTTTCTATTATAGTGCGAGCCTTATTATCTCTCAAATAAACTTTCCTAGATCACTTTGAGTTTTGTTTTTGAATACGTCTTTATTGGGGCAAGCATGAAAGGGGCACCTGAATCCACTATCCATGATTCAGTGCTGATTAGGGATAACACTAGGAGTTATTTTAGATGTTACCTGTGGAGACATTACCAGAGAAACTACTTTCTTGTACTCCACCACTAGCTTTTCTTGAAGCTTTTCAGTTCTTTTTGAAATGCCCTTCTTATCGCATATCCAACATTCTCCTCTGTTTGACTTGGACTTTCCTTTCTTGGATTTGGATTTGCTGCTGCCTGTATTCCTGCCCAGATTCACTTCTCTGTTATCACCATTCAACGTAGAACCTGAAGATTCACGATTCATTGTTTTTGTACAAACTTCTTCATTCTACATCAGACCCACAATATCATCGAAGTTCAACATCGAAGTCCCTGAAGAATTGCTCACCTCCGTTGCCAAACCATCTTGACTTTCTAGTAAAGAAGATAGTATAACCAGTGTTCTGATCTCATCATCAAACTTCATCCTCGCATATCACAACTAGCTCGTCACTGTGTTGATGTTATTGAGATGCTCTGTCACTGAACCGCCTTCCACCATCTTCATGTTGAAAAATTTCTGCATCAGAAAAATCTTATTAGAAACAAAAGATTTTTCGTACTTCTTAGCCAATGCCGCCATGAGATCCACTGTAGTTTTCTCATTCATAATGTTGAATGGAACAGATTAGGAAAGTGTTAACCTGATCAAACTTAGTGTCGTTTAATCCCACACTTTTCATTTCTCCATAGGCATAGACTCAGGCTTTTTTATGATTCCTTGTAGTGGAAAGTACAATTTTTTTCTGATACAGTAAATCCTCCACCTGCATCTTCTAGAAAGCGAAGTTCATCCCATTGAATTTCTTCACTTTGAACCTTGCTTCTTTGACCATTGCTTCCACTCAAATCAAGCCCTCCTCTGATACTAGTTTTGTTGAGAATCCTCTAAACAATTCTCAATGGCACAACGGAATAGGATCACGGGATTCGAGAATACTGGAGAAACAAATTTAAGCATAGAAGTAAAATCAAAACAACCAAAAAAACATTCGAGAATTTACGTGGGAAAACCCAAGAACTGGAAAAACTATGGAGTCATACCGCCATAAATTCACTATGAAAATTAGTTAGTTTTATAAAGAACTCACATAGGTTTCTTCTCCCCACTCAAACGAAGAAATTTACAGGACGCTCTACAATCTTTCCTTTCGATCCTACGCGAAAAGAACATGCCAAGATTCTATAAATCTTGATCTCTAACTCTTTTCTCCTTCATTAGGAACTTGTTGAATAACATCGAAGGAAAACCTACACGCAAAGCATCATTACACTGCTCAAAATTGATTTAAAAACCTAGAAAGCGGAGAAATTGCACTGGCGCTTAGGCGCCAAGTTTGGGCGCCTAAGCGCCAAGCTCTTGGGATCACACCTAGCAAGCCGGGTGCTTGAGTACCCAAGGCCGGCGCTTAAGCATCGACTGCTTTGTCTGCGCAAAAAATGGGCGCTTGAGCGCCCAAAGGAAGCGCAAAGGCTCCCCTTTTCTGTAAACGCCCATGGGCGCTTTGGCTTTATATTCAGAAAAAAACTTTCATCATTTGGCGCCACTATTGATAATTGTAAACGCTCCACATCTTTAATCAGTTCTTCTTGCTATGTAATTACCCAGTTAGCACTGTCACTTTCCTTCCTGCTTAGCGTATTTGCTACAACATTTGCTTTCTCTAGGTGATATTGTCTATCCCGATCATAATCCTTGATAGCTGCAGTGATCTCCTTTGCCTCAAATTCAGCTCTCTTCGTGTGAAAATATACTTCAAACTTTAGTGATCAGTGAACACTTTACACCTGACACCATACAAATAATGCTCACATATCTTCCAAGCAAATACAACTGCTGCAAGTTTCAAATCATGTGTCGGATAATTTTTCTCATGACTCTTCAATTGTCTAGAGACATAAGCAATTACATTCCCATATTGCATAAGAACACACCCAAGTCCTCTTAAAAATGCATCACTATAGAATTGGAAGCCTTCTACTCCTGAGGGGATAGTTAAAACTGGAGTTGTCATCAAACACATCATCAAATTTTGGAAAGCTTCCTCAAAGCGATACGTCCATTCAAAT
This sequence comes from Phalaenopsis equestris, assembly GCF_001263595.1. Lineage (NCBI taxonomy): Eukaryota > Viridiplantae > Streptophyta > Magnoliopsida > Asparagales > Orchidaceae > Phalaenopsis > Phalaenopsis equestris. Next base: position 2,315,710 of record NW_018164953.1, on the reverse strand, counting down.
TTCGCCGCCTTCTGAGTCTATGTGGACAAAGACATTGCGATTTGCAAGAACCCTTCAACGAATCTCCTGTAATAACCAGCTAGACCCAAGAAACTTCGAACTTCTGTAACAGTGGTTGGTTTGGGCCAATCAGTTATAGCTTTAACCTTAATCTGATCCACTGTGATACCTTCACTACTAATGATACTCCCCAAAAATGCTATGCTCCTCAACTAGAAATCACACTTTGACAACTTAGAATAAAATTGGTTCTTTAGCGTCTACAGAACAGTATGAAGATGATCTGCATGATGAATCTCATCACTGTAATAGATTAATGTCATCGATGAAGACTATCACAAATCTATCCAAAAATGGTTTGAATATTCTGTTGATCAGGTCCATAAAGATTGTAGGTATGTTTGACAACCCAAAAGGCATTACAACAAATTCATGATGCCTATATCTGGTGTTGAAAGCTGTTTTTGTGATATCATCTTATTTAATTCTCAATTGGTGATAACCTGAGCGCAGATCAATCCTGAAAAACACCGAAGCTCCTTCTAACTGATCAAAAGATCATCGATCCTTGACAAAGGATACTTGTTCTTGATTGTGAGCTTGTTTAATTCTCAGTAATAATGCATAGCCTTAAACTCCCTTCTTTTTTCTTAATAAAAAGCACTAGAGCTCTCCAATAGGAAGTGCTTGGCCTGATGAACCCCTTCTCCAATAAGTTCTGTAGTGGATCTTCAACTCTTGAAGCTCCTTGATTGTCATTCTATAAGGTGCTTTCGCCACTGGTTTTGCACGTGGTATTAAATCGATTGAAAAATCTCTCTTTTCTTGGAGACAAACCTGAAAAATCATCTAAGAAGACTTCTGGATACTCCTTCACCATCAGCGGCGTATCCTTTAACTTCTTTGGTTCTTTCATAATATCGATGAATTGAGCTAAAAAGCCTTGATACCCTCTTGCTAACAATTTGCATGTATTTAAATTGGATATCATCATAGACATGATTTCTCAATTACCCACAAACTTGAATTATTTTTTTTTCCAGGGATGCTTAATTTAACTATCTTTTTAGAGCAATCAATATTTGTGAAATGATTGGATAACCAATCCATCCTTAGAATCACTTCGAACTCGGTAAGTGGCAGTACTACCAAATTCGCCTTGAAGCTTCTATCGCAGATGGTCAGATTCACACAACAGCTTCCATCAGCCATTATGCGAGACCCATTAGGTAGAAGAACTTAAGGCATCGAGCATTCTAAAAGCTTCCAATCCTTCAGACTTCACAAACTCTTCAGAGAAAAATGAATGAGATGCTCCAGTATCAAATAAGGTTCAGACCAAATTGTTTTGAATAAATATAAAACCCATACTAAGCAAAAAATGAGTCTCGCAATATAAATAAAGATTTGACAAATCTGTTAAAATAAATAAATACCTGTAATGACGTCAGATGAATCCTTTGCTTTCTGTCGAGTCAGTGCATATACTCGTGGCTGCACATTCTGACGGGTTTGACTCAGAGCTGAAGCTGATCCTGCCGACTCCACTGTCCTCCGCTTTCCAAAAGTCCTCTAAGTAGGCAGAACACTAGCCCTGACATCAACCTGAGGTCTCTGTCCTAAGGTAGGGCATGACCTCGCCATATTCCAGGCTGATGGCACCAGAAACATGTGTTGGTGCCCGACAAACACTCTTCTCTATGTCCCTTCCACACTTGGCACAAGTAATCATACTGCTGCTACTACTGCCAGTTCCACTACTAGCTTCGTTGCGACTGGGTCGAGACTTCTTCATACTAGACTGTCTAGATTGGGTGGTATGTCCCGATCTTGGTTTGTCATCTCATCTTCCTCTTTTGAAAATCTCTACGCCTCTGCGTAGCCATTAAATCAATCTCTATCCTCTTCGCTCTCTCCACAAGAACTGAGTAATGCTCAATGTCAACAGGAATTAAAGGCTATCGAATGACATCCTTCAATCTAGTGAGAAATCGGTGACACTTTTCTTCGGCATTTGGGATCAACTGAGGCGCATAGCTGGATAACATCATAGATTCAGCCTCATATTGCATAAGGGATTGGTCGTCCTACACTAGTCTGATGAACCGATCCTGCATCTGACTCCTGGCTGAAAGGGGAATGAACTAATCACAAAAAATCTTCACAAAGTCCTCCCGCTATATTTGACTTTTGGGTCGTCCGCCAAACTTCTGTTGAAGTTGGCCCTGCCACCACCTCTCAACTCCCACTTTCAAAGCAAAAGTAGCTAATGTGACCTTCTTCTCTTGAGGACATGAAAAACCCTCAATGATTTTTTCTACCTCAACAACCAGTTCTCCGCTTCAATTGACCCTCCTGCTCTTGAGAATAGTGGTGGTCGCATGTCCTGGAACAACTTCAGATTTTTATCTAGCTGAGCTGGCCACTTCCACTAGCCTGGGTTTGAGAACTCTGAATAAGTCGTGTAACCACGACCATCATCTGAGTAAGCGCTTTCATAGAGACGCTAGCACCACTAGATGGAGTATCAGTATGTGTTAGAGTCATTTGATCCTGATAATTAACACTCTTACATCTCTATCATTTTTATTTGTAACCTCCGGATCGAAATCAATTGTCATGAGAAAACATAATTTTAAATTATTAACATAAACATTTAATCACTTTTTTTAACTATCTTAATAAATATTACTGTTTTTCCTAATTGCTCTTTTATGATCACTTCTTTACTATCTCTAACTGGGCTCTAATACCACTTTTGTCACGACCTGACCCGATGAGCTTGGAAATCCCAGGGCGGCAGCTAACGATCGGATGGAGAAAATCTATCTAACAGTTTTATTTCATCACAAAAATAAAATCCAGATTACAAAAGAGTCATTCTAATTCATAAAATATATTCTTACAATTGATTGTTCATATTTAAAAGTTTACACTTAAATAAAAAATGAACTAAATTACAATACTTGTGAGCTTGCGCTCCACGATGTTTGTATACATGTTTCCTAGAGTACATCTAATCTACAACCAGTTTTCCTGTAAAAATGTTAACAACTATGGTTTGAGTTAAAACCAGTCATTAGGTAAATGTTCTTAATTACAATAATTCTCATTTTTAAATATCTTTGTAAAAGTGTGATGACAGTAAAAACTGTGCAGTAAAAGAGAGCAATAAATAAAACAAATTTCATTTCCCTTCATTTATTTAGGTTACACTTCATAATTGAGAGTCGTCGTTTAAACGTTACTTTATAAAAATACAAGTTTAATTTTTTTCAATCCACCATAAAGGTAGGCAGTCATTTCCATCTCTATTTCCATTTTAATTTTCATTTTCATTTTCATTTCGTGCACGGGTAAAATGCATTCCCCTACTAGTACCATCTAGGGGTGACTCTCATATGCATGCATATATCATATTTTATTCATTTTATCTTGCATTTAAACTTTAAAAGAAAACTTGCATTCAATATTTAAAAAGAAGCATTGCATTTTAAAAGAAATAAAAGTTGGAATAGTAAAAACATGCATAAATAAATGGAACTATTGCAAAATAAAAATATATTATCCACCTCAACAGTATCGTGCACTCCTCACACATGCAGAGCTCTCACACTCAAGCTTTTGTAATCCCCTTTTCTTCCTCGCTCAGTTCTCGGTCGAGGCTCAAACATCCGCTCAAGCCCCTCCTTCACCTCCTCCTTCACCTCCTTCCTCTGCAACCCACACAAGTTGGATGGCTTGCCTCCTCCTTTCTTGATGAGTTGCATGAGAGGGAGAACCCCCCACCTCCTTCCTCTTCCAGCTCTCGATCGAGCTTCCAACAAGCCGCACAAGCTCTTATTTCCCTTCTACGGCTCGGTTAGGGACGATTGCCTCTCCCTCCCTCTTCTTTGCTCGGGTAGGGCTGCTCTAGCCGTCTACATGCATAAAAATGCCGCACGAGCTCCCTCCTCCTATCTCTTTGGCTTAATTACAGGTAACCTCCTCCTTCTCCTTCTTCCTCTTCCCCAAACACTTCATTCGTCACCTTTTCTTCTTCCTCTACCTCACTCTCTCGCTCTCACTTTCCCCCCGTCTCTCTTGTACTCTCCTTCACTCTTTGTGTGCGTGAGTTCGAATGAAATAAGACGGGAAAAATCCTCATCTTAACGCTCCCATGAGCGAAAAAATATTGTCAATCATCGGTGGCCACGTCGCCCACCGCTAATTAATGTGTATGGCGACGTGGCCGCCAGTGATTGATTGTCCACGTGCAGTGTCTGGACAAAATATTTTCTCAGCCATCAACGGTGCGATCTCACTCAAAGGAGACCTCATTTCCTACAATATATTTTTTTTCAGATAATAATAATAATCATTATTATTATTTTATATTCTTATTATTACAGAAATATACTAAATAAATTAAATTTAAATGACTTGAATGATATAATTTATATTGCAAAACAATTTCTTTTACTTTGGAAAAAGATTTGTTCATAATTTTTCTTACTATTATTTTGTTGTCTAGCAAAATATAAATATATATTTTATAATACATGAAAGGATCTTACATTCCACAAAAGTATATTTACATCCTGATTTAAAATTTATAAATATGATTTTTTTAAATCAAATATTTATTTTTTTTTGTTACTAATGTTTCAGTTGTTTGTTTTCACTAAAAACAATTTATGTGTTTTTGTTTTTGAATTATAAAATAACCCTAATATATTTTTCCAATTATGATTTTAAGCAAATACTCAAAATTTTCGTTAATATGATAATTCTTAAAATTTTCGTTAAGATTCAAGAATGGTTCAAGTAAGATTTTAGTAATGTTCTTGCAAGATTGAGGACCGTTGAGCAAGATTTGGGCAATGTTCGAACATAATTCGAAAAAGTTATAGTACTGTAGAATTGATCATTTAGAATTTGCTCTCTTTTTATTAGCTGTGGATGATGAAATTTTTATGGTGAAAATTGCTAGTTTTATGGATTTGGCTTTCCTGCTCCTCCTTGCCCTTTTAAACCAATTTCTTTAGGCAATGAGCCTAAACAGGTAGTCCAATCATGCATGAGGAATAGTTTCATCTAAACTAAATTTTTATGTATATTTCTCAAATTATATTTATATATATATGAGTCAAGTTTGTGCTGCAAGCCTTGGCCTGTTGGTGGTGGGGTCACTGTAGGTCCCCTCAGGTCAAGGTTTCGATCGCACCATAGTGCGAGGGCTCTGAAATCTTAGGCACATGGCGCGGGTTCTCATCATGGGACCAAAAAGCGCATGAGAAATCGATATTTGGGCCCCTGCCAAATATCAATTTCCTTTTTTAATATATACATATATATATATACATATATAGATATATATATGTATATATATATATGTATTATATATATATATATGTATGAGTCAAGTTTAAGGTCATACTAAAATGAAAAATTTTGATTTGGAAGCTGGGTCAAATTCGCTGTCATCTTTATATCAATCAACCCCAGTTAAATGCAAGATGCATGGAAGATCAAATTATAGGCAAATCTTGTTCCACTCGCTTGCTTTTCTGTGCTAGTCATTCTACAAGAAACTTTGGACTAGTTACGCTAACTATGATGGATCTACACAGATGTCCTGCGGAGGAACCCATTCTGTTGCATTGACTCGTGATGGGAGAATGTTTTCGGTGAGTTTTATATTTCTAGCATTTCCCACATGGCTTAGAAATTATAAATTTAACCATCGTTTGGTATATATGAAGCTTTGTTGATCTGTAGCAAACTTTATGTTTGGCACCAGCCAGGCTTGGGAACACTTTCAGAAGAATTAAAAGAAGGGGCATTTACTTGCTTACCACCCAATTCTTCTGTATTTAGATACCTAACTCCTGAATTATAAATTTTACATTTATATTACCCAAATATGTCATATTACATAAAAAATATCACTATTTTAACTTTTACAATGTGAAATACGTCTTTTATGCATAGGTAAGGTATCATATATGTGAAAAATTGAAGTTTAGGGGCCATCTAAGTCAATAGTTAGGAATTAAGTGGTATGTTTGTATATCTTGCTACAAAAAGGGAACTTTACAGACATCATATAATTCTTATGTATTTATATGCCTAACACCCAAAGTTTGATATTTACATTGATAACATATTGGTGTTGTAAAAATGTGCATAAAAACGTGTATTTAACTTTTAAAAATATCATGATTGTGATATTTTTGATCTGATATTAGATATGTAAATAAATAGAAATTTTGTTGAGTGTATGTAAATCCTCCCCAACCCCCACCCCAAAAAAAAAAGGCATTTGGCATTTCATCGGTACAAAATAAATAAAAAATTCTCCCATGGTAGTCTTTATTATTGGTTTGTAAGATTTTTGAACTACAGATGGAATCGGGATGAATTTAAGCACATTAAGTGCTTTATTCTTCATGCATCAAATACTACAATATCTCTAATCATGTTTCACAGCACAACAACAACAACAAAGCCTTAATCCCACTACGTGGGGTCGGCTACATGAATCATTTTTCTCCATTGTGTCCTATTTAGTGTCATATTTTCATGTTTCACAGCACATGAAAAAAAAAATGTTTCTAATTTCCAAACTCCGATCTCCATTAATTTCGATACCTTCAACTAATTTATCATCCTTTTTTTCTTTAGTTTGGGCGTGGAGACCATGGCCGACTGGGATATGGCCGTAAGGTTACCACCGGTCACCCCATGGAAGTACCGATAAACCTACCCCCTCCCGAATGCAGCGGCGACAGCAATGGCCGATGGTTCGTGAAGCTTGTCGCCGGCGGCGGACGCCACACTCTAGCCATAGCAACTTGGATTAACGAACAAGAACAAGACGAACAAACCATCTCTGGTTGAGAAAAATCACTCTTAGAATCTCAATGTTTTCATCACATGTTTTATCAGTTTTTGTAAGGTTATCAGTTATATCCAAAGATATCAAGCATTTTAGACTGCTTATGTCTTTCATGAATTAATGAATTTGGTATAAGATTGTTTTATTTATCAATAAGGTTGGGCTTTTTTCAAGAGTTTCAGACAATTGTTCTTGTCTGCTGCACATTTCAGCACTGCTCAGCTTCAGTATGGCTTAGAAAATTTGCAATTGAATGACAGTATAAGGAAGTTTAGAAGAGGCTACATATATAACCCCCAATTCCTATATTTTACATATTTAAAACATATACTTTGCTTTTAAAGCGTTTATGCCACCTAAATCTTTCATATACCATCAAAATAACATCATTTTAACTTTTAAAATATGAAATACTTATTTTCATGCACATATAAGGTGATAAATATATAAAAATTGAAGTTTAGGTGTCGATATGTAAATACATAGGAATTGAGTGGTATACACGTGAATCTTCCTTCCCAACGGTCTTCTTTCTAACAGCATCAGTGTGAATGCAAAATTTCATTATGTGGTCTTCAGAAAAGCTCTGTTAATGGAGTTGCAGGCTGTTGAAATTTCAGTGGTGGACAACTTTGACTTGTGTTATGAGGTCATCAATGGTCTAATCCAATCAGTTCTGAATAAGGCTACAAAATTTTGGCTTGGCAGAAAGGGCTTCAAATCTTGTTCGTCTAAATTCAATCTTTCGTATCATATATATATATATATATATATATAGATGATACAAGCTCCGATCATCTCTCATGCGCCTATAATTCGGGTGCCACACCTTACACAGGGAGAATCAACCCCTAGACCAGAGGTGACTTGCAACTGACAAGCAGATGCCCGACCAACTGATTTGAGTACGCTGCGCAAACTTTGCTAATATATTATTATAATAAAGACCTAATTCCTCATTTTTCCTAGACCGTTATGGTACAGGACCATACATGAATAATAGCTTAACAAAAGTCAGAATTTTAGATTGATAAAGGTATAATTTTGCGATGAAAATGTTTGGCATTTCTTATGGCTAGTCAATTTGTGGAGATTATGAAGAAAAGTCAGGTCAAAAGAATCATCCCTATATTTGTTTTCCTTTATTCTAAAGATGAATGTTAAGGGTTATTAACTGCCCCTCTTCACCAAAGTACAAATGCTAGAAGTTCACCATTTGATTGATCCTCCATGGAGAGATGAGGTTAAAATGTAAGAAATTTTGGTGTGAGAATTTGTTAAATAAGTATTTGTTTGGTTGTTCAAGTTTGGCAGAGAAATTTATTTTTTCAAATATTAATGGAAAATATGATGAGTTATGACCTCATTCTGATGATGATATTCATCAAGCCAAATCTTGGTTAATAAATAATCTATTTTGTGATAATCAACCTATATTCTCCTCTAAGAATTTTTTATTCGAAAGGTAAAGCTCTAACCATCATTTCATGATGGATTTGTAGGTACGTTACGTTTATGAAGCACTTATGCTCATTATGTGCACCATTGAATTCAGATTTGTCAGAGGGACACATTTAAGGAATAGAGTACTTGAGATCGAAAGAGAGAGTGGGTGAGAGAGATAGCACAGCGTTGACCCATAACATTGCATAACCCTTATTCATGAAAGGGATCATCTATTTATAGGGATCCATTATTATACAATTACATATTGTACCCTTGAGATTCGTAGATACGGTATTTCAGGCTATTTATAAATATTGCTATTGGGTTCCTTGGATGGGCGGGGCGGTCATTGGGCTGGGCGGCCATCAAGCCGAGCGGTTATCAAGCAAGGCGGTAGTGAGGTCAGTCATATGTCCATGCGGTTGCTCGTTGAGGGTAGGGGTGTAAACGAACAAAACATGAGCGAACAAAGCTCATGTTTGTATTTGGTTCGTTTGAAATTAAATCTGTTTGAAGACTCATGTTCGAAATTGTTTATGAAATGTGTGTTCTTGTTCGGTTCGATTTTTATGAATTTAATTCGAATTACTCGTGTTCGGTTCGAAATGAGATAAAAAAATTTTTAAAAAAATAAATTTAATTATTTGTTAAAAAATTATCAAAAAAATGGTGGAGATCAATTTCAGATAATTTAGAATTAAAATTTTTTATAATAATTTAATAAAATTTTTATTTAAAATTTTCTTATAAAATATATCATATTTTTTTACTATAAAATTTTATGATCATATTAATTTTTAACAAATTATTTATTTCGAATTAGAAGGAACTGAATATGATCAAACAACTTCTTGTTTGTGTTGGGTTCGTTTGTAATTCAAACTAAAGAAACTTGTTCGTGTTTGATTCACTTGTTTAACGAACGAATCGAACATGAACTACTTATCGAGTCGAACACGAGTTGTTCACAAACGACGGGCTTTTCTGACAGCCCAAGTTGAGGGTTCCTGTCAGCTGCTCCAGAACTGGAGGATGCGTTTTCATGTCTTGGTTTATCTGGGCTAGTTGGAGCCTGGTTCATTTGACTGGCTTTGGCGAGGGTATTTCTCAAGGAATGATTTACCCTTTATTTGTATGAGCTGTACTTTCTTCCTGGTATGTTGGGGTTTTGTCTGTTGAGTTTGTGGTCCTGAACCTTCCATATTAGGTCCAGCGTGGCTACGCCATCACTTCTGTTATTCATGTGTTGTCTTTGTGATTTGTGCTGACATATTTTTTATGTACATATTAAAATTCTCTGGTTTTCTTGCTCCTTGATCGCGACAACTGCGATAAAGACAAAGAAATCTAATTTTTGAACCACATTTGTGTTATTCATGACTACTAAATGCATAATAAGTAATTACTTCTTGATTTTCGTGTAAAAAAACATCATATATATATGTGGCGTGAGTACTTATCTTTTGGGTGTTTTTTCAGATTTGTCTTCCACAACTTTAACACGCAGAGCATGGAGGGCAGGAAACTCTCTAAGTCAGTTGTCAAGGATGCTTATGCTTCTCTTTTTCAGACCATAAAGAAGAGGGCGAGGTCAAGATCTAAGAACAAATAGTCCAGAAAATGTACCATCAATGATTTAAAAGCTCTTGACCTTGTGGTGGAAGTAGGATCTTCCAATTCAAACAACGGCTGCTTCATAGAGAGTTATCTGGTGGAGGAGGCTGGTTCCCAGAAAAAAAAACATCGTGTCTTGGGAAGTGATCCTCTAGATGTTGATCAGGACTATCAGAATGCTTCTTCTCCCATTATTCAATTTTTGAGGAAGGTGTAAGGTCGAGAGTCAGCCCCGGGCCTTTTACCTTCAGAGATGTTGATCAGGCCCACTTGTCTTGCTTGTCAACTTTTGTTGGTGAGGAACGACATCGGAGGAAAAGTGTTCTCCTTCACCACCTTTGATCTGTACTGAATGATGGATCTGTCCTCTGGTGAGGGCTCCAAGACTCCACCTCCTACTGAGCGGGAGATCTCGAACTTTGGGGTCGTTATGGGTTCTGGAATCGTCAGGATCCCATGAGCTCTGTAGGGCCACTCTGTGGTGAGTTAGTGAGTCTAGTGAGAATAACCAATGTCTTACAACCATTTGGTTTATTTCTGATTTCATTTACTCAAGAGTGTGTATTTCCTCGTGACGTGCAAATAGAGTGGTTGGTGGAGGAGCTGACAGCTGTTCGGGTTCGTTAGGCTGCCTTGCAAGAGGAGTTGTCGTGTTTGAGAGCCGAATTCATTAACATATGGGAGCAGATTTCACTTCTCCGTTTGTGTTCTGAAACGAATAGGGAAGATAAGGTTAGGATACGGAGAAAATTAATGTTCATACGGCTGTCCCAGTTGCGGTATGTCTTGGCTGAGACAATGGTTGACAATTTTGTAATTTTTTTTCTTTCCGGTTGAACAATTGTGAATGGTTGGCCTAAATGTAAATGTGTTTTACCTTGCAAACTAACATGCACATGTATGTCTCATTTTGTCGTTCAATATTTTAATATTTATGTTAATATTTATTTTTATTGGTTCATTGATATTTGAATTTTGATTTAACATTTTTCTCCTACATTGATGCAATGAAAAGACTGCACAGTCCTCGTGGCATTTCAACTTCGTCTGTATTTTATAAGTTAGTCAATAAAAGATTTTAGTTCCTTGTATGATTCATTTCTTCTTATGGTATCATTTCTTTCATTCTGTTCGTGTGATCTTCCTTGGTATTCATCTAAATTTTTTAGTGTCAACTCTTCTATCGTGTTGATCATTGTTTGGAATAGGTAAATGATAACCCTATACAAGCTGCTTACCTTTGACCTGGATGTCACACTTCATGTGACTATTAAATGGGAAAGCTTATCAGTAAATTATTGAGATAACTTGGTTGTTTACATCGACCAATTCAGATACGGGTTGTGGTTAGGGCTGTAAAAGAGCCCAGCTTGAGCAAGCTCAGGCTTGGCTCTTGTTCGGCTTGTTCAAAATTGCTCATGTTTGAGATTGGATCATGCTTGAAATTTGCTCGTAAATAGTGTGTTCGTATTTGGATTGTGTTCAACTCAAAATTGACTAGTTAAAGTTAATTGGAAAAAATAGATGTAGAGTGTTGGATTCGATCTTAGACCAAATATATGCAAAAGGATACACATAACCACATTACTACAGAGTTGCGATTTAAATTTAGATATAAATAAATATATATATGATATATTATTATATAAATAATTATATGATTTTTTTATTGCGAGCTAAAATGAGCCGAGCACGAGCGAACAAAGAGTTGTTCATGTTCGGCTCGTTTATAATCAAGCTTAAGAAAATTGTTTTTGTTTGGCTCATTTAACGAGGCGAACATGAGTTGTTCGTGTCAATGAGTTTTTTTAACAACCCTAGCTGTGGCAATCATTTTGCAGTGAGAAGAGGTCAATTCTCAGTAGTTACAGTATCATCCCTGCTCAAATCACACTGAACTCTATTTGCCATCATAATGACCTTTGTCATTTACATGCAGCGAGTTGAAATACCTTGGTCGATCGAGTTATTCTCATTTTTTTTTTCATGGTCGACTGTGATGGTTGTACATTGTTCTTGTATGACCTTAAGCTTCGTATGGTCGGGGTCGAGAACAAGCTGAAGAACTGGGTCTAAGTTTGTGATTGCTACATCCCGCCTCGACTAGGGGATTTGTGTCCAACCAATCACCAAAGAAGTGGCGACGCTGAAGTTGCTACTATATCATATTTGTGTTCACACAAATGATCTGAGGAAGAGAGCTCTCCATTTATCAATTCACAGATTGAGATATTGTCAACATGCTCATGTGGCCCTGTATTTCTAGGGACATGACCTAGAGCCTTTAAGAGGAGTCAGACGAGAAGAAGAAAGGGAGGATGGAAGCGGTGAAGGCAGGGGAGAGGAGACCCAAGGCAAAGAATCCTATGGGGAGAGACAAACCCACCACATGCCTGAGAAAAAAATTCAAGAAAGCCTGACGCTGAAGCCTGCTAAAAAAATTGCATCTTTTTCACCCTTCCTCTCATATTTTATTTCCCATCCTTTTTTTTTTTAACTTTTTGGGGGTTTCCGCAAACACCTTGGCTGAATGTCGTGAGACTTTATCACAAACTTTGGGGGACTCAGGAGTTGCATATGACTGACTAGGAAAGATGAGAAAGGGGGGACGCGCGTTGCATACATCAACCCGTGGGAGAGGTATGTCGCTCAGCGAGGCATTCCAGCTTCTAGAGGTCACCGTGTTTCTGAGGAGAAAATTCTGAAGAAGGTCGATTGGGGTAATGGAAAGGGTTCAAAGAAGAGGAACTGACACCACTTTCTCCTTTACCCGAGACTGAGGGATCACCTCCGAGTTGGATTCCTTGGATGGATAGACAAGCAATGTCTTTGGGAGTTCGGGGGCAGGTATCTGATGATTGGCGCCCAACAAAATTGGTTCAGTGGCCTTACTTTTAGAGAGGGAACAACCTTCCTGGCTATTTGGTCGAGGAGATGTGCTCAAATAGCCTAAATTCTATTTTGGCGGGTATGTCTTTCCTAAGTTGTGCGAAACATTAGATAGATGCAACAGCTTCGCCCTCTCTGTGTCTCACTACCACGCAAAGGCTCTGATACATGAGGAAAAGAAAAGGAAGTCAGTCAGTCAGATGATGGTCAAGGTATCTAAAGGAAAAAGGTAGGTAAAATTAAAGCACAGGTGCATGCAAAAAAGATTAAAAGATTCAACCCAGGAATTAGAGGTTAAAGTTGGGGAACTTGAGCAAACCATTGCCATTTTGACAGCTAATAACCAAGAATTTGAGGCCAAGGTGTTGGGGTGATATGAATAACCTTGCTTTACTCTTCTTAGATTCTGACGACAATGCAGTGGATAAGTCCGAGGGGACTGAGAATCGACAGTCGTAATAGGCCTGTGGCTGTCTAAATTTGTTGCATGAATGCACATGTTTAACTATTTACCTTCTCTTTCTTTTTCCTCTTTATTATTATTATTATTATTTGTTTAACGTCGTCCGGCTAAGTCGGCCCGATGAATACTCATGTAGAAGGGGAGTACTTTTGTTTTTTTAGGAAATGAAAAGGAAAGTTTTCTCGCATCTCATTTTCAACGTATTATTATTATTATTATTTTGTTTTACGTCCGACTCCTCTCTAGCTGAGATAATTTGTGGACATGTGAATGTATGGGTTGAGTAGGTTGCGAGTTTTGCAACACTATCCTGTTGTATCGTCTTGTTTTATGGTCGAGGTTCATGAAATCAGTTTGGATCAGAATATCTCATTGTTGTGATCTTATGAGGCAGAGTGGTCTACCGGTCTTTGACCTCTGTTTGACCTGGCGATCTTGGCTCCACGACTAACAGTCTTCAATTTTCTCAGGTGCAACCGAGCTATCTTGGCACCACACTGTTGGTCTTCAGCCTCTATTCAGCTGGGCAGTCTTGGTTCCATGGTTAACAATCTTCAAATTTCCAGGTGCAGTCGGGCGATATTGGCGCCACGAATTGTTGGCCTTCAACTTCTGCTCAGTCAGGTGACCTTGACTCCACGACTAGCAGTCTTGAACTTTCCAGGTGTAGCCAGGTGATCTTTGGCGTAGTCTGCTATTCTTCAGCTTTTGCTCAGACAAGCGATCTTGGCGCCACAACTAGCAGTCTTTAACTTTCCAGGTGTAACCGGGCGATCTTGGCGCATGGTCTGCTGCTCGTCACCTCTGCTCAACCAACATTCTTGGTGCATCAACTGACAATCTTTAATTTTTCATGTACATTCGGACGATCTTGACGCCACGGTCTATTCGTCTTCAATGTCTGCTCAGCCAGGCGATTTTGGCGCCACGACTAGCAGACTTCAAATTTCCAAGTGAAGTTGGGTGTTCTTTGCACCACGGTCTATTGGTCTTCAGCCTCAGCTCAGTCAGGCGATCTTGGCGCCACGGCTAACAATCTTAGATTTTTCAGATACATTCAGGCGATTTTGGCTCCACAGTCTGCTGGTCTTCATTAAAGGGACACCATATTTATAGTGATAGGTTCTTATACAATTACAAACAGTACCCTTAAGATTTTTAGATACGAGAGTTATTTCAAACTATTTATAAATTTTGCCCTGAGTTCCTTGAATGTGGTCGGGTGTCTATCAAGCTAAGAGTTTATCAAGCCGGGCTACTATTAAGCCGGGTGGTAGTGAGGTCGGGCATCCCTCCAGCAGTTGCTCGCTGAGGGTTTCTGTCTGCCGCTCCGAAACTGGAGAATGTGTTTTCACGTCCTTGGTCTATTTGGGCTGGATGGAGCCTGTTTTGTCTGACTAGATCTAGCAAGGAGATTCCTCAGGGGATTATTTATCCTTTATCCGTCCGAACTATACTTTTTTTCGTTACATTGGGTGTTTGCCGACTGAGTTTATGGTCCTCGACCATCCTTGACAAGTCTAGCAAGGCTACGCCATCACTTCCACAATTCGTGGGATGTCCTTGCGATTCATGCTAACACATTTTTAATGTACATGCACCATCATAAATATGTTGCCACCAACAACTAATGACATATTTTGTACTTTATAAACTTTGTTTCTTATCAAATCAAATAATAATCTCTTATACTTATGATATATTCAATTGCGCAACTCAAATATTTTTAATAGAGTTTTTTATTTAAACAATTCTTATATATTTACATATCCAACATCAAAATTTTTAAATTTATATTTATAACACTTTATTAGAATAAATTTATTCATGAACATGTGATAATGATTTTTTAATTAAATATTAAAATTTATGCATTAGATATATAAATGATGAGAATTATATGGTAAGTATGTAGCACCATATTTTATATTACATTATTTATTAGCAAATTTAATTAAAATACGTGGGCACACTGTCTCCGGTCCCCAACCACGGGGGGCTGAACATATTTCATAAATATTATATACAAATTAACTAACAACCTTAAAGTTCATCCGTCGTCATTCATTTAAAGTAGGCGAGAAAAAGCGAATCGTCATTAAATGTAATGGAAACTTAATTTCATTTTTTTTTAAAGAATAGTTGTCATATGAACGGATCTGTGCGCGTAATAATCCTGTAATAATCATGAGATTATTAAGAGATTATTGAAAATTTATTGAGATATTAATCCTAATAACTTATAACTATAATAGTTTTTCAATAATTTTCATGAGTTTTATTTATATGTAATTCATAATTTTCGTAGATTTTATTTAGATGTCATTCATAAATTATTATGAGGATATTGCAAGATTAATAGAGGACCCACACAGATGAGTGCATATGAACGAAAAAATATTATATCAGGAGTCCGCACGTAGAGTTATGTGCGGAGTCCAATGAAATTACGCTGTGAAGGTGATCGGCCCAGTAACACCAGAGAATATTCCTCTCGTGTTATTCATGTATTATTGTGTATTATTCAGGTGTTATTTTATGTTGTTCAGGTATTATTGTATTATAAAAATATTCTTAGTATTATAATAACATAATAAAATATCAATAATATTTAAATAATTTATAATAATATCTGAATAGTATATAATAACACTCGGATAATATGAGGAGAATATTCATTTTATTAAGACCCGGGCGATAGTAATATTTTTTGACTCAGCGTACATATGAACAGACTTGACCCGACGTCGAAATCATAAATAAAAATTACGCGAATCTGAGAAACATGAAGCTGGTCGAGGAAGAAGACTACGGTGCGAGTCTCCATCTTGCTTTTACGGCAATCTGATACCATTTTTGGAGGAAAAAAATCAACACTTCGCTATCACTCTACCCCAACTCCGCCGCCGCCGGCGTTGCATAACCTAGAAGGATAATTTCTGCTACGGCAGCCATCTCCGATAGAGACTCTAGCTCAGGTGATGGCATCGTCCGTTGATCCTGCTTCCCCGCACTCCGGCGAGGCTGTCCGTAATCTCTCTTCTTCTTGGTCGAATGTTTCACGTGGTGAGCTTGAGCGAAACTCCTTTGCCACCCCTCTTTCCTCGCCGTCGGTCTTACCGATAGCTTCACCGGAGATAACAGGACGATCGCCGCGGAAGGTGTCGGGGGGCTCGGGGCCGGCGCTGTCATCTGTGGGTTCCGAGCATGGTGTTAGCGGCAATGCCGCTGACGCGGTTTTAAGTCCCATGGGGAAGAAGACTGCTTGGAAATTTCAATCGAACGGTACGATCGAGACGGGATCCATTATGGACACTGTTTCGTGGCCTGCACTCTCCGAGTCTGCCAAGTATTCACCGAAATCCGTCTCTTCTGATCTCTTGAAGCCCGTCGCCGATGTGTCGAACTTTACTCCGCCGGTGAGATGACTAGCAATTTGTTTCAAGTTTACTCAATTTTAAAAAATAAAATCGAGAAGCGCACGATCGCTGCGTTTATTTCCGTTCATGCTGATTACTTTTTTGTTTTTTTTGGTAGTCCGCGGCATTGTCTCATTCCTCGAAGCTAGTTTTGAGTAATCAAAACTCTGGTTCTAGTCAAAATCCCGAATCTCCAGCCCGTCAAAAATCCATGAAGCGTGGCGCTGATACCGGCGGTAGCATGAGCAGCTCCGGATCATTGAATGGCGGAGTTGCCATGCCATCTTCCTTGCAGGTCTCGGAGGCAAACCAGTTAGTGCCAGGCAAACAACCCTCTTTAGGTTTTCTTACTAGTAAGGGCCTCCAAAGTAAGAACTATAGCAACATCAATAATGACAAGGATCATGGATCCAAGGCTGGTGGATTTTCTCCCCAACCCTATGGTGGGAATGAACATCAACGAGGCCATGGAGGTGTTAGAAGGGGCAGCACAGGCCACCATAGCAATTATGGCAACAAGCGGGAATCGGAGCGGGGAGGCTACGAGTGGAGTCATCAGAATTTAGGTAGAGATGTCCACATGCAGCAGTCGCATAAGCAGCTAGCTGTTCGACCCATACAAAGGCCTCCGTCGATTGTTGTAGCGCCCTTTATTGCTCCTCCTCCACCTCTTAGGCCTTTTTCCAATCATTTTGGTTTTCCGGGTAAATGACAATTTTTTAGTTATAGAATTGTAGATTGCGTCTTATCTGACTGTATTCATCCTCGTCATTGGGGAACTTATTGGGTTTGATCTTCTTAATAGATTTTCCGTCTCCCGTTTACTATGTTGCCGCCCCTCCTCTTCCAGAGCCCCTTAGAGGCGTCCCATTTGCTCCTCAGGCAAGCCTAGCTCCTCAAGTGATGTTTCTTCCTACACCAGATCCTCAACGTGCTATGCTGCTAAAACAAATCGAGTATTATTTTAGGTATGCATAAAAGTTTCGTTGTCTTCATACTTATGGCTAAATATAACTAGTGAAGTTACCTATCCCTTCTGTCTTCAGCCCGGAAAATTTGTGTAAAGACATATACTTGCGGCAGAATATGGATGAACAAGGTTGGGTTCCTATATCCTTGATAGCTGGATTCAACAGAGTGAGTTGTTTGGCTATTTCTGAGCTTCTCAGTATGCATGTGCCTTTCTTAACTTTGTGACTGTTTTTTGAATATTGAAATGCATCATACAAGTGATTGTAGGCTTTTCTTGCAAAGACTGATGTTTCACACACACATATACACGTATACACAGACACGAGCACGCGCGCGCGTATATATATATATTCCTACGCGTGTGTGTGTGTGTGTGTTGTGTGTGATTCATTCTGCCTCTATGACCATGAAATTATAATGAGAAAGATGAGAGTAAAAATACGAGATAACTATTATTATTGAATTTATTCTCCTGTTATGCAAAAAGCAATGATAAGAAACTGCACATAAATATATGGAGAGACAACTATCCAAGAAAGAAATAAATTTTTAAAATAGTTTGTGGTTATAATTTAGATTTTAATTGCATAATAAAAATGAAAAGTTGTTATCCATAAATTATTGTAGATGAAATGTATTTATCCACAGAATGCTGTAGATGGAAGGCTGTTCATAGATTATTGGATTGCTGTAGATGAAAATGTTTTGGCTACAAATTAAAGTTTATTTAAGCACTTCCCTTCATGGTGGGTTATATATATTTGTCATGTTGAACTTGTTGATTAGATTATCAAAATTAATTTTGGGTAAAACCTTAATGATTATATCTGTAGTTTGCGAGTTTGTTGGAATATATGTTAGTTGGGTTATCCTATTTTATATTTTATATTTTATTTTGGAATGAAATGCCACTTTATTCAATATATTTAGTCATGATGGGCTAAATTTTAATATTATTTATGGTAGCTTAGTTGTCACAATACAATTTTAAAGCTTTTTTACTTTGTAATTCAGCATTTCTAATAGTTTTTTTAGAATAATAAATGGTTAGAAAAGCTTAGCCTGTTCATTCTTTCAAGGAATTTATAGAAAAAACTACAACTAAAAAAGGAAATAAATAATTACATACAAGTAGCATTTAGCTATCGGCCATTTGATTATTTAGAGATCTTTGATTGATACCAAGGGAACAATTCCTCGGCTTGTTCTTTTATTTTTTTGTATATGAATCTGTGATCCTTATAGGCAATAAATTCGTAATAGTTAGTTTTTCTTATCTAGTCTTTATAGATCAAATGACTCTTTAACACTCTATTTCAAATTGGATGGCAAAGGTCCACAATTCCAAATTTGCTTATATTATAATTGAATGGGGGGTTACTGAGCCTTTTGGTAAATATATCAACAAGTTCTCACCCTTTTACTTCATATGGAATGCAAATCAAATCACTTTCTAATTTCTCTCCTTATGAAATGTCTATTTATTTTAACATGTTCGGTACGATCATGCTCTTCTAGATTATGAGGAATGCTACCGATAAATTTATTATCATTATATAATATATATCTTCATGGGTCTTGAAGTCGTCTAGTATGATTTTTATCCTTTGAAACTTGCATATTTCTTGGGCAATTGGCTTAATTGTAAATTCAACACTAGATCTTGATATAATGGGTCATTTCTTGCTCCTCCAATTTATGAGATTTTTTCCCACTGTGCAGTATTTTGAGCTGGATCCTCTATCCATAGGTGTTTTAACATATTTTGTCTTAGTATATTTTTCAATTTTTAGAATATCTTACCTTTTATATAAGATTCTTTTTCCTAGCCTTTATTTAAGATATATAAAAGTTCTTTAATCAGTTTGAATGTGATATTCCTTAGGTTTGTGTGTAAACTGACTAACAAGACTAATTATGAATGTTATGTGAGGTCGGGTGGGAGTCAAATAAATTAATTTTTAAACTAAACTTTGATATCATCCCATGTCTAATGCTCAATTTCTGACGTAGTTCAGTTGGAGTTTCACACTGCTAGCATACTGTCATTTTTGTTTCTTTTAGTAAATCTTTAATATATTTTTGTCAGGAGAAAAATATTTCTTGTTCAGATTTGAGCAACTTCTATGCCCAAAAAGTATCTGTGTTTTGCCCAACTTGTTGATTTTAATTTCTTTAGCAAGTTTCTTTCTAATGCTCTTTTTCTCATGGTTGTCATCACCTACAATAATCATATTATCAACATATGTTATGAGAATTGAAATTTTTTCATATGAGCAATGTTTTTTGAAGAGTATATGGTCTATTTGATTTTTTTATCTAACTCCTGTCTTAGTCTTTGTGAATTTATCAATCCAAGCTTTGAGGGGTTGTTTCAATCCATATTGTCTTCTTTAATTTGCATATCTTGTTCTTTGAAGACATTTTTAAACCTTGGTGGTAGATCTATGTAGACATTTTTTTCAATTTTCTCATGTAAGAAAATATTTTTTACATCATACCATTGCATGGAACATTCAAAATTAGTAGCTAGAGAAATTAAAATGCAGATTGTATTCATTTTTGCAATTGGAGCAAAACTTTCTTGATAGTCAATTTCATCAATTTGAGTGACGCAAATGAATCAAGCACGACACGGGCATGAGCACGCCGTTTAATGCTGCGGGTGTGGTGTAGGGGGAGCGGTGGGCTTCTCCCCGGTTTCTTTCGTATTGACCGAATCGGTCCAGACCCGGGAGGGTTGATTGGCGCTCCCACTGGGGATTAACGCCTTCTATCCATAGGGGGATCCAATCTTAGTTATCTAGAGCTTATATACATGATTTCTGTTTTTAGGTTTTCAGTACTTGGTTTCAGATTTCTACTCTCAGCGTCGTTCTCCCCTTTCAGGGTTAAGGTGCTCTGGTTGTAACTTGTCCGAGGTGGTGACCCTCACTGTCGCTTTCCAGCACCCAGCCAACCCCCTCTTCTGCCACCTATCCGCTGTCCCAACCTCACGAAATCCCTTCCCCTGCATCCTTGCTACTGTCCTAGCCTTCCCGAAACCTGTCCCCGCCTTATCGAACTAGGTGTTCCAACCATCCCCAAACAACAAACTACTGCTGTTTGGACTGCCATCCCTTGCTGCCCTGCTGTTCTAGCCGCCCATAATCGATGCCACACCTCTTCCATAGTATGAAAACCCCTTTCCTTCCTTGTTGCCATCTCTACAAGCTTCTAATAGTCACCACCGTCACCCGGGATCAACCCTAATGCGAGTTTTCTTGTCATGTGCATTGTATTTTTCTTTTCGAGTGTGTTTGATTGTAAACACATATTTGCTTAAAGTACTAATATTTGCCTTTTCTATTGCGGCTTGGGTTAACTCCGGTTTGATTGAGTGTATCCTTTAACTACTAATCCTTCCAAGTATCGTTCCAAACTCTCATTTGCCTTATTCTTTATAGAAAAAAATCACTTGCATCTCACATTTTTTTTTCTTTTTGGTAGGCCCACAATCTCTAAGTTTGATTTTTTATTCAGGGCATTCATCTCTTCTCTCATAGCTCTCCAACTTTCATTTTATAGTGCCTCACTTAGAGTTTGTGGTATTATAATAGAATTGGAGTTGATATTTGTAAAAAAAGTCTTATGTGTAGGAGAGAAAAATTAAAAAGATGTATAATGGGAGATGGGGTAAAAAACAGTCTAGAGAAGATGATCATTGTTACCTGATATTGGTTCTGAGCTTTGCAGTTGCTGGAGATTTAGGTTGAACTTATTTCTTCTTATGTAAACGTGAA
The DNA here is from genome assembly GCF_001263595.1 of Phalaenopsis equestris. Lineage (NCBI taxonomy): Eukaryota > Viridiplantae > Streptophyta > Magnoliopsida > Asparagales > Orchidaceae > Phalaenopsis > Phalaenopsis equestris. The sequence goes on along the minus strand of NW_018164953.1, from coordinate 2,294,245 downwards.
GAAGTACAACATTATGATTTATTGGATTCTGAGCTGTAGGGATGTCAAGATGAAAGATAGATGTTTCATCAAATTTCATTCTGTTGGACATTCTCAACATGAAGATAAGTTTGGAAAAAAAATTGTTTTTTATCAAACGTGATATCCATTGATGCATGGAATTTTTTTGTGATGGAATGATAACATTTGTATCCTTTTTGAGTCGGGGAATACCCAAGCAACATACACGTAAGAGCACTTGGATCCAAAATTTTTGTTGTTGTTTGTGGGTTTGAATATATGTAATGCATCAAAAGACTTTTTGGGGAATCTTTGGGAATTATGTCGGATAATTTAAGGAATTTTTGGAGTCAATCACTTTTGATGGTATTTTAATGATTACGTAGGTGATAATTATAACAATTTCTCTCCAATATCATTTTGATACTTGATTTTAGAGGAGAAGAGTTTTGTTAGCTTCCAAAAGATTATTTTTCTCTCATTATTTTTTTGGAGAGTGTAAGGACATGATGATTAATGGATGATATCCCATTTTTGAACGATGGAAGGCAATGTGTGATTAACGCAATCACAGGCATTATCAGTTAGAAACATTTTAATATTAATATTGAATTGATTTTTTATCTGGACAGTGAATGTAAGAAAGATAAATTTGAGATTCAATTTTTGTTTGATAGGGTATGCCCAAATCATTTGAGTGGAGTCAACAGTGAAGGTGATAAATCCCATGGCATCAAAAATATTGAGGATATTGGAGAATCCCTCATTTGCCTTATTCTTTATAGAAAAAAATTACTTGCATCTCACATTTTTTTTCTTTTTGGTAGGCCCACGATCTCTCAAGTTTGATTGTTATTCAGGGCATTCATCTCTTCTCTCATAGCTCTCCAATTTTCATTTTATACCACCTCACTTAGAGTTTGTGGTATTGTAATGGAATTGGAGTTGATATTTGTAAAAAAAGTCTTATGTATAGGAGAGAAAAATTAAAAAGATGTATAATGGGAGATGGGGTATAAAACAGTAGAGAGAAGATGATCATTGTTACTTGATATTGGATCTGAGCTTTGCAGTTGCTGGAGATTTAGGTTGGGCTTATTTCTTCTTGTGTAAACGTGAAGAAGTACAACATTATGATTTAGTGGATTCTGGGCTGTAGGGATGTCAAGATGAAAGATAGATGTTTCATCAAATTTCATTCTGTTGGACATTCTCAACCTGAAGATAAGTTTGGAAAAAAAATTATTTTTTATCAAACGTGATATCCATTGAATTTTTTTGTGATGGAATGATAACATTTGTATCCTTTTTGAGTCGGGGAATACCCAAGCAACATACACGTAAGAGCACTTGGATCCAAATTTTTTTTTGTTGTTTGTGGGTTTGAATATATGTAATGCATCAAAAGACTTTTTGGGGAATCTTTGGGAATTATGTCGGATAATTTAAGGAATTTTTGGAGTCAATCACTTTTGATGGTATTTTATTGATTATGTAGGTGATAATTACAACAATTTCTCTCCGATATCATTTTGGTACTTGATTTTAGAGGAGAAGAGTTTTGTTAGCTTCCAAAAGATGATTTTTCTGTCATTATTTTCTTGGAGAGTGTAAGGACATGATGATTGATGGAACGATGGAAGGCAATGTGTGATTAAAGTAATCACAAACATTATCAGTTAGAAACATTTTAATTTTAATATTGAATTTATTGTTTATCAGGATAGTGAATGTTAGAAAGATAATGCTTAGATTCAATCTTTGTTTAATAGGGTATACCCAAATCATTTGAGTGGAGTCATCAGTGAAGGTGATAAATCCCTTAGCATAAAAAATATTGAGGATATTGGAGAATCCTCAAATATCAAAGTGAATTCATAATTGCTTTCAGGAAAAAAATTACGATGATGTTTTGCAAGATCATGTCTCACAATGGAAATCCTTAATGTTACATTCATAACTAGAGAAGGAAATATGCATTGAAGGGTTTTAAAAGAGGGATGTCCTAGCCTACAATGATGTTTTCATATGATGTCGGCATTGTTGGTGGAATTGAAAGAGTATGGCAATTGATTATGCGTTTCAAGAAGATATAACTTATCTTTCTCTTTAGCTTGCAAATCATCTTCCCGGTAGTGAGTCATGAAACATACAATAGCCAGCAAAATTTTATGGATTGATAAAATGTTAACCACAAGATGAGGAACATATTATACATAACTGAGGGTAAAATAGGGAAAATGAAGATATTTTCTTGTCCTGCAACAGTTTTTATGGAACTATTACTTTTATTTTCTATTATTAGGACATAGAATTTAGGTTTGAAAGATTATAACATATTTTTCATATAGTTAATAACACCAAAATTGAGAATTTAGGTTTGGGAATGTGTAAGCAAGAGCATGATCTAGATCGCTTTTCCAAAGAATTGAGTAAATTCCTTAACTTTTTAATTTCTTTCAAGTTGATTCTATCTATATCCACAAAAGAGGCTCGTTATTTCTTATTCCTTTCTTTGTTTCCATCATACTCTTGGGTTTCTCGTGAAGTTTTCAGCTTTTCTTTTTGAGTATCCTTTCTATTACAATAGTTGCATCAAAGATTACCTTTGAGGGGAAGGTTTTGTTTTTATTTGGGAGAATAATCTATAATAGCAAATCCCTTACCCAGGGTTTAGTGGTTTTGATGTTATATTTTTCGGAGATAGGATTATTAAACATCTTGATTCTTCCTTTTTCAGCTCGTATAATGGAGAAAATCTCATTTAGAGAAGGGAGGTTTTTTCTACTTAAGATTTAGAATTGAATTTGATCAAAGTCCCTATTGAGTTTTGTAGGAAACTCAAATACTCTTTCTCTTTCCACAAATTGGTTGAGGGCCACTGCAATTTTACAACACGTTATCTCGAGATCTTGGTAATAATCCAGTTCAAGCAAAAAACTTTCATGACATCAAAATATTCAATGACAATATTACTTTGTTTAGTTGTGGGGAGTTTTGTTTTGATCTCATTGATAAGTGTCACATCATTAACTTTTGAGTAAGTTTGTTTGATAAATTTTCAAACCTCTTTTACATTAGATAGGAACATCTACGACTCATTGATTTCCAACATGATATTCCACAACCACGTCATTATCATAGAATCCATTTATTTCCAAAGTATATACCTTCTACTTTTGGCTCTAGAGGTAGATCCACAAGATGGATCTTTCCTTTTCCTTTCAGAAATATTTTCATGATTTGAGAACACTTCAGATAATTTTTCCCATCCAAGCGATGTACGGTTTGAAATTTCTAGAGTTTTCATTTAGTTTGATTTTCACCATTCATTTAGGTCAACTATTTGGAAGGGAAGTCAAATATGTCAGACATTGCGAGGTGAAGTTTGATTGGAAAGCGATTGGAGACTAAGCCAGGATGCAATCCCTACGAGGGCCTGGCTTGCTCGCAGAGGCCTCACCGATGTTACTACTTGCCCCTGAGGATGCTAGAACATTGAGACTGGAACCATATTATTACGAATTGTTTGTTTTTTTGCAGGGTATGAGATGCATTGGGGCGGTTTGACGTTACCTTCCCACTTTCTACAACCTCAACGATGCCTTCTCACGACACGACATGCAAAATTACAAAAGCTTGTTGTTTCTGCTATGCAATCCACCATTGTGTATGAGCATGTAACGCCAAAACATACAACAAGACCCACACGTCAACGATCATTGCTGCAACCGTTCTTAAGGCGCTTACGACGACACATATTTTCTTTTTGGGAGCAGTGGGATGTTAACCAACCCTCCGGGTCGGTCCACTACTTTCTGGCATCCTCCCCCTCCCGGATGGATTAAAGTAAATATTGACGGTTCTCTTCTTCCCTCTAGGTCGTTCGACACAAGAGCTATTTTGCGTGATGAACGGGGCCTCGACATTGTTGCCACCGGGCATCATTTTGAGCATTGGGATAGTGCCCAAGTGGAGCTTCAAGCTATCAATTCCATTCAAAGTATTTGCTAACTGTCGATGCTCAAATGCAAGGGCATTATCAGAAGGGGACAATGCCAACATTATGCAATATTTGAGATCTACCATCAAATAGACGTTTGGAGCCAATGACCGCCTGAAGCACCGAACTTAGCTATTCTTTTGAATTTGAAGGAAGCTTTATTTTTTTTGCACACCTAGGGAATGTAATAGGGCGACTCATTTTTGTGCCAAGCGCGACCTTAGTGGCTCTTTCTTTTGATACATGTAGATGATGATAGGGAGCTTTCTTCTATACTTGTAGATGATCGGCTTATTTTTGTACATGATAGATGCACACGTGCATAACTTTGTAACTTTTGATCATTTAATGCAAAATGCAACATTTCAAGGAAAGGGATTGGAGGAGCTTAAAGAACAAATGTTGGGAAGCAAAAAATCCTGACTTCGATATGATATCATAAAGAAGAATAAGTGGTTGGAAAGGTTTAGCTTGTTCATTCTTTCAATGGGTATTTATATGTAAAACTATAAATTAAAAATAATAAATAATTACATAAAATAAGTATTTAGCTATCAGACGTTTGATTATTTAGTGATCTCTGATTGATGTCAAGGGAGCAACCGTGATTTTTTTTTATTTTTATTTATTGTACATGAACCATCTAATTTTTCTCATCTATTGTACATGAACCATCTAATTTTTCTCATCTAAACTTTATTGTTTCAACGTGTCTTCAACATTTTTTAACCCTATTCCTTCATAAGTATTAAATGGTGCTAATATATATTTTGCTTCAACACTTTTTTTGAAATTACAGATTATTTTATACTTTTTATATGGCTAAGTTTCCTCATAAGTACGATAGGTAGAGGCGAGTCTTCATTAGGTTGCGTCTCAAACATCATCAGTTTCTGTTTTTTATTTTTAGTGGATGAATTTTTAAATAACATGCTTATTGTTGGTATTATCTTGAGGTATTTTAGAATACGGTTAATGGCTTCTATGTGATTTTCAATAGGTTTGTTCATATTTAGTTTTGCAATACTGACAGGAGAGTGTAGGAGAGAGAGAGAGAGAGAGAGAGATGAGTTTATAAAAGCATTGATATTTATCTTTATCAATGGGCTTACTGTTGGTGGTAAGTCGCACATTTTTTGTTGGGTCCATTGGAGTTTTTGAAGGCTTGCATCCAAGGCGACTCTTCACTGTTCTGGCCTTGCACTATTTTTCACTTGTTGCTTCATGCGCATTGGTTTTCAACCCTTCACTACTCTCGATCACGCTTTTTATTTTATGAACCGTTAAAGATAAGTAAAAAGGTATAATATTTACATTTTTTGAAAATACCCTCCTACCACACCTCCATCAGCTTTGTGCGCACTTTTCAATAAATAATATAGCAAATTTAATTGGACTTTTGTGGATCATATTTAAGGAGCCAAGAGACTAGTTTGAATATATTAGACTGTTTAAGCTTAAGATGACGGCCAGATGACGGCCCCACCTCTCTACGTTTAAGCTTAAGATGACGGCCCCACCTCTCTACAAAAAAAAAAAACCCAGAGAGATCATTTTGACTTTTTCCTCAATAGGTTCCTATCTAGACTGTTGGATTACAAAAGTCTAATGATTTTTAGTTGAAAGTAGTTTTCCATTCATGCCGCACCATTTAAACAATCCGTCATGAGCCTTGAAAGCAGTATTCCATTCATCACCAACTCAAATACGAATTTGGTGATATCCGCTCTGCAGGTCTAGCTCTGAGAATATGATAACCTCTTGCAATTTATCAAACATACCATCCCGGCAGGGAAGATTAAACCTGTATTTGATGGTTTCTTGTTGATTAAGCAGCTGTCCACACACAATCTCCATTTATCATCTTTTTTGGCACCACTAGAGCGGGGACAACACATGGGCTCATACTATATGACTTCTGAATTTCTTTGAGAGTAGATCTTCTCCAATTTCATGCAATATTTCCTGTTTTTTGGGGTTCATTTTATAGTGAGGAAAATTTGGCAAAGAAGAACCAGAAAGTAAATCAATTTGGTGTTGAATATCTCATTGTGGCAGAAGTTGGCTCAGCAGATCAGATGGAGTGATATCAACAAACTGTTTTAGCAATATCTGTACTTTCACAGGCATCTGAACATTACTCAGATTTTGTTCTGTGACTAATAGACTTAGAAGCTTTGGATCTTCCCTGCAATTTGAAAGGAATCGAGTATTCAGAATGCGCAATAAGGTTGCATTTTTTAAAACCTCTTTGAGCTTAATTGGAGTAGGCAACAAATGGATTCATCGTCCCTTCCAGTCGAACACATAATATTCTCTCGGCAATTATACCGTGCACCCATATTGAATTTTCAATGCATACCCAGAATTACATGACTGACATCCATATCAAATAAATCACAGTAAATATAACAAGCATAATGATTGCTTTTACAGAAGTTTGCCTTGCAAATTTTATTAACCGGCACTTCTATTCCCTTCTTAAACCAATTGAAATTGTAAGGATGACAGTCCTTGGAAGTTTTTAATTCAAGAGCTTTAACCTCCTTACTTGAAATCACGTTTTCAGAACAACCACTATTAATTAATAGATTGCATACTTTGCCATGTATCGTGCAAAGAGTGTGGAAAGTAGCATGTTGCAGTAAAGTTATGGGCTACCTTGGGGCGATAAGGATTCTTTCCAAAATACACAAGTGTAACTCTCGCTCTTCTTCAGAAGTATCTTCAATGACTTGCATCTAATACAGACAATCACTACTATTGTCCACCACTTTTTCCTCAAGGAGATGCATCTGCTTCCTCTGCGGACACTAGTTTGATCGGTGATCTGGCTGGAAACATCTTAAGCATATGGATGGTCCCGGTTTACTTTTTAAGTATTATTACACTGCTATAGTGGTTTGGTTGAGGATTTGAAATCATTATCAGCAGCCATTGGTTCCTTGGAGGACTGAAGGTTGCTTCCATTTCCGGGAATATTAACGAGTTTGCTTTGATCAGCACCAAAGGTACTCATTTCAAGTTTATCCTGTATTGATTATTTCAAAACTCCACTGTGTCATACTATAAGCTATTGTTGATTTTCCAGCAAATTTTGATGAGTGCTCAACCCGTAAAATTCTTCGGTATAAGCTCCAACAGAACGAGTGCGTTGTGAACACCTTTGATATTGTATTTACAAGAGCTGTTCATAGTTGTAGGAAGGAAATGGTTGTGCAACAATTACTTCATTTTCTCTAGGTTTTGACGCTGCCCTTTCCTTCCCAACGATGTGTTTGAGTGAGCTGAATCCACCAAGCTACATCACCTCCTTCCAATTTGCACGCAATATATTTCACCTGCCTTTCGGGATATATATCCATGTATTCCAAGAATGATTTTATGGAGTATTCCCAGTCTAAATAATTCTCATTATGAAGGTGACAATCAAACAAGGGGTTGTCTAGCTTGAGCTTGGAATCCCCTCTCATCAAATAGTGGTAATTCTTCAACTAATTTTGAATCAGAAGGAAGGTTTCGTTCTCTTGGTAAAGGTTCCTCTCTGGAATCAAGATGCCCGGAAAGCACCGAATAATTGGAACGTCGGGGCCTTCTATAATCATGATTTTCCAAACTAGCAGCTTCCCCCACAAAAATAGTGACTGGGATGACCAGTGTGATTGCCGGCAAGGGTCTGCCATTGATCCTAGAAGCTCGAAGCTCTTGCCTCATTTCTAGCATAAACTGCTGAAATTGCTAAATTAAGATTTCAAGTTTTTGCTCCATGGCACTCTAAGCTTCTTGCAGCGTTTACCTTGCACGATCATTTTTGCTTCTCTCGACCATGTCTTTGATTCCAACAATGGTGTAGCACCTGAGAGGAGGCAGATAAATGGAAAGAAAAAGGCAGAACAAATATCAGTTGTAACAATATCTTCCAGCTATAATAGAGGATTATATACATCCCCGTAAAGATAGCTCAACACTACTAATAAAAGTATTCAATTTCATTCATGGAGCATGGCGTCGTCGATGAAGTAGAGGAAGAGGAATCAAAGGAGAATCTAGAGAAGGAGCTTCAACTCTAAAGAGATAAGGGAGAGATGCTAGTCCTATAGAGAGTCCTGCGGATAGAGTCGGAGATGGACCATTCATGACCGAGGCACAATATTTTTCGAATAAAGTGTACAGTGAAGGACAAAGCTCGTAGTTTGATTATCGACAGTGGAAGCTGTGAGAATGTAATATCCACGCTGATGGTGAAGAAATTGGGGTTGGCTACACAGTCCAACTCCCTTGCCTCATTGTAAAGGGGAAATAAGTACCAAGTTGATCAACAGTGCATGATTGAATTTTCGATTGAGGATCAACCACACTAGCAAATGTGGTGTGCGTGGTTTCTATGGATGCGTGCCATATTCTGTTGGGGAGGCCATGACAGTTCGACCGCGAGACCCAACACGATGACTTCTAGAATACTTATTGATTTAAAAAGGATGCGAGACACATCGTGCTTTTAACCATTAAGGATGCGAGATACATATACATCACAAAGGAGACAATAGTCCCGAGAGCCACCTTCATGCGGTTGGTCCAAGATGCTCCAGTGGCAATAGCGTTGGTCTTACTACAGGGAATTAAGGAAGAGAATGAGATATCAACACCTAAATAACCACTACTATGTGACTTCTAGGATGTGATGAGTGACAGTAATCCAGAGGGATTGCCTCCACTGAGGAACATTCAACACTCCCTCAATCTCATACCTGGGTCAGTGTTACCAAATATGCATGTCTGCAGATTGTGAACTACATAACACGAGTTGCAGCAACAGGTACAAGATCTTGCCGAGGGAGGGTTGGTCAGAGAGTATACCAGTCCTTGTGCTGTTCTGTCTTGATGGTACCCAAGAAAGACATATCGTGGAGGATGTTCATTGATTGTAGGGACACCAACAAGATTACTATCAAGTACTAGTTCCTCATACCTTTCCTAGATGATCTCTTGGATCAATTGCACGGAGCCATTGCTTTTTCCAAAATCGACTTACGTAGTGAGTACCCCAAATCGGGATGAGGCAGGGAACGAGTGGAAGACCACTTTCTAGATGCGAGATGGATTATACAAGTGGATAGTTATGTCTTTTGGATTGTCTAATCGCCCAACAATTTCATGAGATTGATGAATCAGGTGTTCCAAGTTCACATTAAAAAATTCATGGTGGTGTATTTCAACGACATTCTGGTATACAACAGGTCCAAGGAGGAGCACTTACAACACCTAAGGACGATCTTCGAGCTTTTGCGATCAGAAAAACTATACACCCATCCAAAGAAGTGTCACTTTCTAACAACACATGTATATTTTTTAGGTTATATCGTGTCTAGTGCAGACATTCATTTGAATCCTACATAGATCGAGGCCACTGTGAGCTAGACCGCACTGCAGTCTTTTATCATGTTGAGACAGTTTCTGGGACTGACATCATTCTATAAGCGATTTATCAGGAGCTTCAATACCATCACTGCTCTCCAAACAACTTTTACAAGGAGAGAAATTTCGGTGAACTAATGCAGCTCATATAAGTTTCAACACATTAAAGGAGAAGGTGACTCTGGCACCCGTTTTGGCATGAATGAATTTCAATCAGTTGTTCAAGGTAGATTGTGATGCATCTAACATGGGGATAGGAGTAGTGTCAAGCCAAGGAGGCCACCTCATAGCCTTCTTCAGTGAGAAGTAGAATGAATCCAACAGATAATATTCACCGTACAACAAGGGGTTCTATGCTATTATGAGAGTTCTCAATCACTGGAGCCACTACATACTGAAGAGCAAGTTCGCTTTATTCACGGATCATGCGACTTTGAAATTCTTGAATAGCAAGAAAAAACCGAAGGATCGACACACATCGTGGGTGAAGTTCTTAGTATTGTTCCAGTTCATGTTTAAGCATAAGGCGGGGAGCTAGAATCGTGTAGCAGGCGCATCGAGTCATTGTCACTTGTTGATCACGACGATGCGGGCTCAAGTCGTAAGCTTTGAGGTAGTAAAAAAACTATACGGGACAGTCGAGGACTTTAGGAAAATCTGGGAGCGGGCAGTAGAAGCCTACTGAGCAGTACTTGTTATGTCAGAGTAAGTTGTGTATTCCTAGTTGTTTGCTAGGGTGTCCATTGTTCAGGAAAACTACAGTGGAGGATTGCTTGGATATTTTGGTAGGGATAAAACTCTCTAACTTGTGAGAGAACACGTCTTTTGGCCTCGACCGACGAGAAATGGGGAGCCGCACATTAGGTAATGCTATATTTGTCTTGTGGCCAAAACCAGGGTACAAAATGCAAGACTATATACCCCATTACAAGTACTGGAGGCCCCGTGGGTGGATGTTAGCATGAATTTTGTGGTTGGTCTCTGCAGGATACATCAGAATAATAACTCCATGATGGTTGTGGTGGATCAATTCTCGAAGGTGATGCATTTAGTACTTTGCCACCAGATGTTGGATGCATCACATGTCACTGATTTGTATTTCAGGGAGGTTATGAGACTATAAGAAATACCCAAGGCTATCGCTTCCGATAGGAATTTCAAGTTTCTGAGTTACTTTTGGAGGATCATATTGGGAAAGTAGGCACTAAGCTTCATTTTAGTTTAGTAGCTCACCCATTGACGGATGGTAAGTTGGAGGTAATGATTAGGAGTTTGGGGAATTTGTTGAGGTGCTTTGTGGAAAAGAATATTAAACAGTGAGATTTGATTCTAGCTCAAGCCTAGTTTAATTATAATAGATCCGTGATTCAGACTACGAGGCACACCCCATTTGAGATTGTGTTTGAGTGCAACATGCTCACTCTACTTGACTTGACACTACTCATACCAACATCAGAGATTAATGAGGACATCAAGGATCGGGTGCAAGAGATTTAAAAGCTCCGCGAGGAGGTTGGGAAGGAGATCACTAAGTAGAATTGCCAAGTACTGGACACAGAGAAATAAGAATAAGATCAAGAACTCGAGAGCACGACTCTCCAGTGCTCGGAGGGGAGCGTCGCATCGACAAAATGCAACGCCCCAATAATCAGTTCAGATTCAGAACCCCAAAGCATGACCTTGCAACTACCCAACACATATTAGAGCATTGCAATGCCATATCGCGGCGCACCGATTCCCGTAATTGATTTCAAGAAATTTCTTATTTATCATATTTGTTAACGGGATATGTTGGATTTCAAGTTTTTTCTTGTGCAAAGGAGAGAATAAGCATTATGATGTGTTTTGAAGTGTGGAGATTTTGAGTTTGGTGTAATTTGTGCAATTCTCCTTATTTCCTTTATAGTAGATTTCTTGGTGTGGTGTGACTCTATTTTTTTTTCATTCTCGGGTTTTCCATGTTAAATCTTATGTTCTGTGTTTTGTATGGTTTTTTTGTTTTGTATGTTTTCTTATTTTGTGTGTTTTTATTCAAAGTTTTATTTTGGATCTCTCAAATATGTTTTAGCGAATTTCTCAGCATGTCTCTCAATAGTTGCTTGATTAGTTTGAGGAGTTGATGATGGATGATACTATTCATTGAACGATAGTTCCTCATTACTGTTCACAATATTGTTGATGGGCTATCTGATCAAGAGAGTTGTCAAGAATGCCTGATAAGGAAATTAGATGCCATGGATTACCTCTCCCATGGATTCATACAAAAAAGGAAAGAAGAGGCCCACTGGTTGCTTGGCATCAATAATCGACAATCCCTAATGGATCAAATGGTGAGATAATTAGGGGCATTTTTGTGATTGTTAATATAATTATTTTTTTTTTCTATGTGATTTTTCATATATATACTCATTGAAAAATTGTAGAGTAAAAACCTGTTTAGCTACATTTTTTCTACATAGTACTAGATTGAGACGAGATTCCTAATTTTCAATATTTATTTTTGTTTTTTATTTTTTATTCTTTTCAAAATTTTTTGTTTCTTTGATTTCTTCTTAAAAAGGTTAACCATTATAAATGATAAAAACTATACTGAAGGGGAGTCTCAATAAATACATGCCTTATATTGATTAAATGGAAAAAATTACTTCAATGGTCTTAAATTTTGAAAATTTTTCCAAAAGGAAACGGAAAAATAAGCAATATGTTGAATTCTCCTCCGGAACTAAAAGTTCCAAAATTTGCATTTGAAGATGAAGCATATTTTATGATCATGACATGATTACGGAACATCTTGATGTTCAAAATTTTTAGGTCATACATTCTCTTCACTATTACAAAAGATGTTTGAGATTTTCAAACAAACATGCTAAAAAATTAAGCCAGTTACTCTATTCTATGAAGTAAAAAAGTCTTAACAACTCAGCATGATAATCTCCCTATTGTTGAAGATTTTAACATAGTTAAGGTCTATTGCTTAAACTAGATTATCACTTGCGCGGGCGTCCATATCTTGAATTTCTAGGATGGACACAATTATAGAATTGGGATTTGGTTCTCCTACCCCATGGCCGGTTCAACACCCAAGCCTCTAATGGCTGGCCGACCTCAATTGGGCTCTTATTTGCTTTACTTAGAATTAGTAATTAGGGTTATTTTGCTTTAAACTTATAAATATGTTTCTTATGAGCTAATTTTGAAATTTTTTTTGCTTATTTTATATTTTTGGAGACTTATCTCATTGTTTTTTCTTTCCATTTGGAGTGATGCACTCTCTTCTGTTTCAGGTGGTGTAACTATAGCTTGACCGAAAACAGACAGTTGATGTTTCTAAACTTTTGAATATCTTTGAACCCTTGCTGATATACTTCCCCTTGGCTTTTTTCACCCAAAATAGCTGCTTTAGCCTTTCAAATCCTTCTCGAACACATTCATTTTCAGTATTTTATCATTTATTCTCACCCCTTATGACTATTCTAGTCCTTCCCTTGATCCTTACACACAATTTAAGAACCCTAGATCAATGTCAATTACCTAAATCTTAGAATGCAATGTAGCAATAATGCAATGCTTTTCAAAAAAAATTGTAGAAAGAAAATGCGTTCTCGAGTTTTTTGCAGGATTCTATAATGAATTGGATCAAGTTAGCGTTCATATTTTAAGAAAAGAGAACCCACCATCTAGTGTTCTCATTTATGCGTTGAAGAAGCAAAAAAATATAGCAATGCTTGATAATGTTATCACTAAAATATTGGCTATGACAAGCACTGAACAACAATAACAAGCCTTTATCCCACTAAGTGGGGTCGGCTACATGAATCATTTTTCTCTATTGCTTCCTATTGAGTGTCATATTTTCATCTAAGTCTAATAAATTAAGATCATTTTTTTATACAATATGCCCAAGTCTTTCTAGGTCTACCTTTGTCTTAACATATGTTGAATCTAAAACATCTAATCTCTTGACTAGATCGTTAGATGGTGGACGTTTAATGTGACCAAACCATCTAAGACGACTCTCTATAATTTTGTTAGCCACTAGGGCTATACCAACCCTATCACGAATATATTCATTTCACATTTTGTCTCTAAGCGTAAAACTAACAAAAATCTCAATTCACACAATAGTATATCTCTATCCTGAAGAAACAATGCAAAAAGAAATCACAAACACATCATAAATTAGTATATATCATGTGCAGTTTTCTTCCTTTAAACCATGTCTCTTCTACTAGACATATCAAATTAAAGTTTTTTTTTCCTAAAAGAAATCATTAATTGTAACAGTAAGTTTGACTTAGTGAACAATTATAATCTTAATATGCATTAAATTATTATATTAATGTTATGCATGAATGATAAAAAAAAAAATACAGTTCATTTTTTATGAAATTTTAACTTTTATTTTAAATTTATTCTCGTTTCAGTTTGTCTTTACGATTTTCAACTTCTTTAAAAGTCATAACACGATTACCGTCATACTCTAAAGTATTTTAAAAAATGTACCCTAATGTATTCTAAAAAAATATAGCTATAGATAACTTAAAAATGCACCCAAAAATACAGCTTTATCATTTCCTATGCGTGCATGGGTACATCGTATCCTCTGTCAGTATCATCTAAGGGTAATCTTATACAACTTAACATGTATATTTCATTTCATGTCAGATTAAAATCTTCTAAAATATACCTTCATATTGTTATTTTCCTCCTATTTGTCATAATAATTAAACCTTTCAAAATGTCATACATGAATGAAATATTTGTTTTAAACTATTTAATAAATCAATTATTATTTAATAAAACATTAATTTAATCCATAAAAGAAAATACTTTAAAGTCTGTTTGGGGCATCTGTATCGAATTAATAAGTTGATGCGCAACAACTGTGGCAAAAAGCTGGTGTGGAAAAGCTCGTTTTCTGTTTGTTTTTTGCTGTCTTGAAATAACTGTCCTGCAGTTGTTTCTGTACAAATGAGCTTTCTGCCCTTATACTATAATGTTGTTTATAACAGAGCTAATCCCGCTACTACATTTCATATTTGAAAACAAATATTCAGTTTTAATGTTATAACATAAAAACAGACACCTTACAAAATAGTAACACGACAATCAAAATTATAAAAAAAATTATTAAAATAATAATTAATTATTTGAAAATATTATTTTTAAAATGCAATTAGCTAAGTCACGAGGTAATCCGTTCTTCAATGAAACTCTCCACACCTGATCACTATCGGCGGTGGAATCCTTAAACTAATCCGCCCATCTAAAAAAGTCACAGTTCTCTGTTTTTTCCCTGGACACCTATAAAATTGTCTCCCATAGTTATATGAATGTCTTGAAGTAAGCAGGAAACATTATAGTCCACAGTAGTAATACAATGCTTTAGAAGTGCCAGAAGTCTTCAAGCTCATTTTATCTGAAGGTTTAAAACCACACAGCATATACCCTGAGATGCAATATTAGTAATAAAGAATATTAGAAGTAATCAATTCAGGTTTTATGAAACAGTGAGGTTTCAGAGAACAAAATATAAACCAACGAATCTGTCACTACAACAAGATAGTAGACCTTATTAAAAAAATGGGTTTTTGGTTGCCTTTAAACCACGTAATTTCCAGTTTGCACGTTTTTCACATATTTATATCACACAGAAAAGCCATATAGAAGAACCTTAAAAGTCATGACACTGAAAAATGAGAGAAACTCGGTTGACTTAATTGTGATTTCACACATGTCAAGAACTAATAGAAACGTATAGACCATCTAGAAGAACCCATTAGGTCGAATATATCATCATAAACCTCTAAACAAAAATAGAAAAAAATGCAGCAAGAATTTACATTACCAATTACACACGGTTGTATTACATGTCATCCAAGTGGGAAGAAATACATGCAAAAGAACTGAAAATAACATTGATATTAAAAATATTCATCATTGCATAAATCATCAATACTATAAATAATAAAAATTTGCACAACACATTGCAAATAAAGTAACACAAAAAAATACAATCAGTTCATTCAGTCGTCAATGATGACATCTGTAATTCGCTCCCCCGCACTTTCCCTATATTGGGTGTAAGTCTTAGACAAATCTCTTTCAGTCTGTGATAAAGATTGTTCTAGACGATTTTCATATGTTTTAACAGTGACATGTGAATGATCTTCATTAGTATTATTGAAGTCAATGAGATGCGTGAAGGATGTCATCGAATATAGTTGTGTAGAATTATTGTGGCGACCACAATCTGCACTTGCTTGAGAAATGAATATGACGATATATCCCTCAGTATGACCCATTTTTTCTTCCAAATTTTAAATGTTCTTTCAATGACACCGTGTAAGGACGAGTTTTTCTTGTGAAACATCTTTCCTATCTCGAGCGACATTGCCAACTCTTTCAAAATCAGTAATGTGGTATTGTATCCGAAAATGACTTTAGAAACTTTTTTTTGTAAAAGGTATCTATCATTTACCAAACAATATTTATCTGATATAAATACAATAATTAGTATTATAGTGAAAACACATTCTTTTTAGTTGAAACTCAAGCAAACCTAGGGGTGGCTGCGGAAAGTTATATTTCTTAGTTCTTATGACAAATTTGAATGTTTTCTCAAAAGTAAACTCTGAAAAGCAATTAACAAATTATACAATTAAACTTTTCTCAAAAGTAGAGAAATTAATATTGCCCAAGATAGAAAACCAAAGCATATCCAAAGTAACATAAATATTGTCCCAATGAAAAACAAATATAAATTGTTCAATTAGAAAAAAATGGAATTTGAGTGCCCCCGTATCATAAAAATAACAAATAATTGACCCAACAGTCAGGGGTCATAATCATGAAGAAATCGCTTTAGGACGGGTCTTCAAACAACTTCATTGAGAACCAATACAACACCCCCAACATTTACACACACCACCAGCAACACCATCATGACACTGAAGAACCACCCCCAACATCTACACATACCACCAAGAGCACCACCACTATGAAACTGAAGAACCACCCCCAACATCTATACACACCACTAAGAGCACCACCAAATGTACCATGAACACTAACATCACCACTAAGAATACTGCCTCCAGTATCAACACACCACCAACAACACCGCCCCAAGCATCAACACGCACCACCATGGCTCATCACCACCACCAACAATACACAACGCTGTGGTACAAAAAAAAAAGCATAACCCACACCATCATTACAAACATTACCACCAACATAGCATATCCTTCCTCCACTGATGAGGGCAAACCACCAGCAAGACTAACCAACGAGCAGCACAACAAGGCTGTTCCAATTGAACCAACAAAATGAAGGGACGAACATATATAGGGTACCCAAAACATTGTTATGACAAATCAAACACCCTCTTGCATCCATCTTTTAAATTCTCACTCAAATAGCAAAGGCTATGATAAAACCCAAACTCATATTTTTCATTTTTATCAAATTCACGTCCGAAGATCGTGGCATGCGTAAATGTATCAAATTCTTAGTTCAAAAAATCGCTTATGGAAATTGATTTGTAAAGAGTAATGTTTCTTATACTCTGTATACAATTATCCAAAAAAATGAAATAGAGGGGAGAGCCCAACTGAGCAAGCCACCCTAATTATTCCTAAAAAAAGAAATGAAATCAATATATGGAATTGATTTGTATACAACACAACTCTATATAATTAGCCAAAAAAATTCTTACGAGTAAATCACAAGGACACATGGACCACAATAGAAAAACCTAAAACCGCTAAAAATCAAACTATAGATCGCAAGGAACAAGGTACAAATGACAAATCTTCAAACTATGAGCTAATTTCAATGCCAATTGTGTAGGGTAGAGATTGCCAATCAGAGAATGCCACTGGAACCAAGTATTCAGAGAGAAAGTAGAAAGGCAGGAGAAGGTAAATGCCACCAGAACCAACTGAACATAGTTAGGGGGAGAGGAGGAGCTACAGTAGACCCAAGCACAGGGTCGAAGTGTGATAGGGAGGAGAGGAGGAGAAGCTAGGGCAGAGGGTCGTACAACGAAGATATGACGCGAAAGAAGCGTGTTGCAGGGTTGAGGGAAACTGACGTATTATCATATGAACGGAACACAGGTCGTGGGGTTGAACTTGTGTCCCGCAGCTTACTCAAATAAGCCGAAAAGCCACAACTTTTTTCTAAATGCAAGCTTTTGCGTTTTCTCATCACGCCGCAGCTAAAGAGCGACCTTAAACGCCGCCTAGTTTTAAAGGACTGTTATAAAAGCTTAATTCCTCACTTCACTTCTTTGACTATCACCTAATAATTAAATGTGCATATAATTATCATAATCTCTTTTACATAAAACTTAAATATATCTATTGAAATATCAGTAAATTGACACATAAATCAAAATACTTTTCATTACCTTAATATCAGGTTCGATTCGGCTCTTCCTACACTGCTTGGTTTCTCCTCTTTAATTTTGGGATTTTAATAGCTTCAATCCTATTTTGACATAAACTTAAATTTAACAATTAAATAATATACTTATATATATAATTAAATGACGTCATTCATTAAAACAAATTAATAAAACTTACCCGTCAGCTTCGATCGACCACCCTAAAGCATGAGCTTCCCTTCTCTTCTTCCCTCATTCTTGGTTCGATCCAAAGCTGCACTACCTGGAATTCTTCTTCCTCCTCTTCCTCTACATGCATGCGAACATGATAAATCTCGTCTCCTTCAGTTCTTCTCTTTCGCACAACTCGATAGCCCTAACAGCCGCATGCAAGGCTCGCAACTTCAACTCTCCCTCTCCTGTCGACAGAGCTGCAAACCTCTTCTCTTCCTTCAAAGTTCGGAAGGTAATTAGTGCACGTAGTCGATCACCCCCCTTCTTCCTCTTCAGTTGCGCATAGGAGCTCGAAGAATAGATTCATCCTGACCGAGGCTCGATCGTCCTTCCACACACTCAAACTTCCTCCTCTTTGACTAATGCTCGACGTTGAAACGGGTAGGATAGATATACAATGACTTCTCTTAATCTCCCTCTCCCCCTTTCCTATCGTTATCTCCTTCTAGTTCCTCTCGTCTCTGTTTCGAATGAGGGGAAGTTTTCAAAATAGCGTGAAATAAATTTTCATATGACTGAATGCATCTCCTCTACCCCCCTCGACACCCATTTATTTATTTCTATGAAAAATTCAATTATTATACTGCACTTTCTTACATACAAAGCTTCATATGGAGCAATTCCAATACTAGTTTAATAACTGTTATTATAAGCAAATTCTACCAAAGGAATATGTGATTCCCAACAACAACAACAACAACAAAGCCTTAATCCCACTACGTGGTGTCGGCTACATGAATCCTTTTTCTCCACTGCGTCCTATTTAGTGTCATATTTTCATTTAGTTCTAGTAAATTAAGATTATTTTTAATACATAAGCCCAAGTCTTCCTAGGTCTACCTCTGCCTTTCTTAACACAAATTGAATCTAAAACATCTACTCTCCTAATCGGATCATCAGATGGTCGACGTTTAATGTGACCAAACCATCTAAGGCGACTTTCTCTAATTTTAATATCACGAATATGTGATTCCTAACCTCCACAAAAAAATGAAGGACACGTAACCTTAGTAGATTCTCCAAAGTTTGAATAGTCTTCTTTGACTAGTCATCTATTTAAGGGTGATCTGTTGTACTAAAAGTCAATCTAGTAATTAAAGCTTCCTGAACATTCTTACATAATCTGGAAGTAAATATGTCATCTCTGTTGAAGATAATAGACATAAGCACTCTATGCAATCTCACAATTTGATCCTCATTTAATTTGACTAAACTCTTCATTGGATCTGTTTGTCTAATTGGTTGGACATGAGTGAAATTAGTCAACCTATCAACAATTACCCATATCACATCACGACCCCAACATTATATAGGCAACCCAATCATAAAGTCCATATTAATATCCTCCTATTTTTAATCTGGAATCGTTAAAAGCTGTAACTGACCTCTCAGACTCTATTTTTCTTTTTTTACTAGCTGGCTTGAAGGACAATTAGTCACAAACTCTGCCATGCTCTTTTTCAATCCTAACCATCAAAATGTTTCCTTGAGATCTTGGTATATTTGTTACTCCCAGGGTGAATAGTACAGCCGGATAAATGTGTTTCCTCTAGAATTTCTTTCCTCAGATTATCATATCTGGAACATAAACCCTACTTATATATTTCAATAAACCATCATGATCTATCACATACTTCTCCAAACTGCACATCCTAACCTGCTCCAGGATTTTCTAAACACTGCTATCTCTGGCTAATGAATCATCGATTATGCTTTTCAAAGCAGACTGCATAGTCAACTAATTTAATTGAACTATACTATCATCACCATAATTATAGATAGCTTCAACTTTTCCAGATATTTAAGTAACTGCTATTGTTGAGTAAATAAATAGTTTAAAATACCTGAAGCTTTCCTACTCTACGCATCTACAAACGCATTTGCCTTTTCCGGATGATACTGAATATCCAAATCAGTCTTTAATAAACTCCAGCTATCTCCTCTGCCTCAAGTTTAACTTTCTAAGTAAAGTTGTACTTCAAACTCTAATGAACCAGTAATACCTCATACTTAACTCCATACAGATAATGCCTCCATATCTTAAGTGCAAACACAACTGCTACAAGCTCCAAATCAAGTGTGGAATAAGTTTTTCATGATTTTTCAACTGCATTAAAGCATAGGCAATGACTTTTCCATGCCGCATAAGTACACAACCCAAACTCTTCAAAGATGCATTAGTGAATACCTAAAATCTATTTGAATCTGAAAAAATACTCAATATTGGAGTAGACATTTAACAAGTCTTCAGCTTTTGAAAAGTTTCTTCACAACAATCTGCCCATTCAAACTTCACTATCTTTTGAATCAATCTTGATACTGGCAACAATCTATGAAAACTCCTCTAGAGTCTCTTGTAATAAGCAATCAGACCTAGAAATCTCTTGACTTCAATAAAGTAGTAGGCATTGATTAATCTACAATCACCTTGTTCTTGTTATGATTCACTAATATGCCATCTTCACTAATAATATGCCAAAAAAAACGCACTTCTAAGCCAAAATTTACATTTAGAAAATTTGACATATAATATATTCTACTTCAAAATATGCAGCACAACATGCAAATGATATGGCTGGCTTCATCTCTGGAATGCCCCAAAATATTGTTTATAAAAACAAGCACAAAATTATTCAAAAACTGACTGAAAACCTTGTTCATCATATCCATAAAAATTGCTAGAGCATTAGTCAATCCAAATAACATCATCACGAATTCATAGTTCCCATATTTGGCCTTGAAAGTTGTCTTTGTTATATCTTCTTCCTTAATCGTCAACTGGTGATAACCTGACCTTAGATCAATCTTTGAAAATACAGAAGATTCATCCAACTGATCAAACAAATCGTTATTCCTTAGTAGTAGATACTTGTTTTTAATTGTACTCTTATGCAACTTCTTGTAGTCAATGCTCATTTTGAAGCTCTCATCTTTCTTCACGAATAATACTGGAGCTCCACAGGGTGAGTTGCTATGTCTATTATCTAGCAATTCCTACAATTAATTCTTCAACTTTTGTAACACCTTAACTGTTATTTGGAGGTTGTCTTGAATACAGGTTCAGAACCTCATAAGAGCTCAATAGTGAAATCAATCTCTCTTACTGCTGGTTGCCCTGGTAAAACATCAAGGAAAACTTTTGGATTTTCTCTTACTACCGGAATATCGCCCAAAGACTCGACATTTTTAGAAGTATCTATTACCCGAGCACGAAAATCTTGATTTTCACGATTCAACAATTTGAAAGCCTTCAAATAGGTAATTCTCATGACTGTCAATCCTCTATCACCACCAACTTTAACTTCTGCCTCCCCAAGTTATTTATCTTGATACTTTTTTTATTGCATTCAACTGTGACAAAGTTTCTAGAAAATCAAACCATGCCTAAAATCACCTCAATCTCCACCAAGGGTAACACAATAAGTTGTGCATCAAAATGTTTTCCACCTATCATTAACTTCACTTTGCATGAGTTATTAACTTCCAGAAAGGTACTATTTAGTACTCTAATCGATAATATCACATACATTAACATAATATTCAATTCCATCACTTTAACCAATTACTCAGCTATAAAAGAGTGATGTTTTTAAAACAAATAATAATCTTATTGGTTTATTCCGAAGATAAATGATACCTATCAATAAAACCATTGTAGTAAACAATTGAAATTGACTTATTAATATAATTAATTTTCTTACATTGTGTTGTGAATAACATGACATGAATTCTATGATGATTAATGGTGCACTGGGTTAAAATTATTAGAAGTGAAACATACCTGACGTCAGAGGAGTTCTTAGTTTTCTGCTGCGAAAGACATAACCTAGGCTAGACACTTTGTTTGGTCTGACCAGGATTTGGCACTAATCCTGAAGATTCAATAGCTCTCGGTCTACCAATGATCTTATGAGGTGGTGCAACGCTGCCCCTAGAATCTGTTGTAGCCCTATGACCCAATCTAGGGCAATTCCTCACCATATATCTTAGGTGGTGGCATTAAAAGAAAGTGTTGAATCCAAACAGACACTCGCTCTTATTAGACCTTCCACAATTGTCACATTTCCTTACTTCAAACTGAGGTACCAACATTTCTTATATCTAGGAATAGAGCAAGGAATAATTATCCTTGATTGTCAACATTAAGTAGGGGAAAATTTTTGAAGAACATAGAGGATTCACATGTTCCATTTCAAAGAAGCATTTTTTTAAAATTTTAGCAAAACCCAAAACATTTAGTTGTCACTTTTAATTTTAGGATTTTTAGAAACCTTTCCAATTAACCATTCTAAACTAAACGTAGAATTATTAAACTAGTGATTAGATTGTTTGAAAATTAAACTATTTCTTGTGGGATTGTTATACAAACTCATAATCCATATACTACTTAATCGACACGTATACTTACATGATATTAAGTGCGTCAATGCATGTACAGATCACTCCTTTCAAATGCCACAATTTTTTGCTATAGTCAAAGGATCACCATTTGCATGTCTTCTATTGTAAGCTCCTAAATACCTCTTTATTTGGTTCTCTTCATGATGTTTCTTTCTCCCAATTAAAGTTTCTATCAAAATAGGAAGACAATTTTTGGTGACCAGAAGGTGAGAGGTGAGGGTGAATGAATTAAATATTTCGGATTTAGGTTTAGGATTGGGGAAAATAAATCCTTAAAAGATTTAATGTTTATGAGATCTGATATCAAAATGATAGTAGAACATCGATTTAGGGTTACTAAATGGTGTGAGGTGATAAATAAGAGGGTTAGGTAAGTTGTGGGATTGAGAAAGGAGGGTGAAAAAATGACGGCGACTGAGAAATTGAGGTTATCAGAAGCTGGACAGCAAGCTGGGACGTAAAACCTTCTGGTCGGCTGCGAAACTGGTGGTGCAGGTCTTTGGATGCCAAGAGAGATCATCATTTTGATCCAATCAGACATCACCCAAGTATTGCATCTTTGATCTGCGTTGTTATGTCATTACATGAATATCTTAGCCTGTCTTCTCCGTTATCAATGTAAACTGTATTGAAGCGGGGAAAGGATTCTGCATTCTATTGTTATATATTAAAATTCTGAGAATTGCATCTTAATAGCCTTGCACATCGCAATGCTCTTCTTCTGTTGTTAGCGTGTGCAAATTCATTCCCTGTTGATATTTAATTAACTGCTTTTTGAGTTTTGTAACTAACAATTGACCTGCTTTCTTTTTTCTATATACTTTATTATCTGTTTGTGATCTAATAATTCATTAGTTTTCAAGCTGCAATTATGTCAACAGATTGCTTTTGCCTTCTCCTCAAAATTTATAATCAATTTTTTCTGGTCTCTATTCACTTCAGGTTTATCTGTGATGTCTCTAGCTTGATTACAAATTTCTTGTTTGCACTTTCTTTCACATCTACTGTCTCAATACTGAAAAGGCTGATTTGAAAGTAGCTAACAATAGTTTCTGTTAGCTCGTTACTTTTTGTTTGGTCACTTTTAGCTTAAGTGAAGCGAATCAGATCGGGGTTTTCATAATCAAATTTTTTGTATGCTGACATGATTTTTATTTGATTGTTCATCCTCCGAAGGGTTCATTATCTTTTTGGACAGTTCCCTCGTGAAAAAACAATGAAAAGCCAAACTCCAGGTTAAATGAGCCTACCTTGCAACAGCTCCAAACCTTTTACTTTTTACGAAAAGTTAAAGCTTGCAGGCATCTAATTTTACATATCATTATGGCACGTTATATATGGATTACTTGCATTTTTCAATGAATATTGATCCATGCTTCTAGCGAACATGAATTATCCTTTTCTCAGGTATGCTAAACAATGCCCCATGCCACTTGATGTCACTTCCAGTTTTTTTATGCCATTGTCATTTGGAAGATTTACCTACATACCTCTCAATTCTTATGTATTTACATGTCTAACACCTTAAGTTCATTTTTTACATATATGCCATCTTATGCAGGAAAAAGTGTATTTCACTTTTTTAGGTTAAAATAGTGGTACTTTTGTTGTGATATGAATGATTTGGGTGGTATAAATATAAAAAACAAAAATATAAAAAACAAAAAACAAAGTTTAGGTGTTAAATATGTAGATACATAGGAATTGTGTGGTATGCATGTTCATGCCCCACATCCTTTTCTTTTACTAGTTGCTGATGTGTATTCTTTTCTAGTTTTTCTAATACTTATTTCCAGCGGTTTCAATGTTCAAACTTTGATGTGGACCAAAAAATTTTACCTGTTGAAGTTTTTTTCTCCTATTTCAGTGCCGCATTTGGTTTGCTGTGTCATTTGTGCCATTTTCATCATGGTTAGATTTTACATAATATGATCAATATGTTTTTTTGATACTGATCACATTACCAAAATTTCTAGGAATCATAAGAATCCTTGTTTTCATTTTGGTTCGATTATGCTATTGATAGTGGTTTATGGCAACACTTGATCATTCAATGCTTATTGTTTGGTTTTAAGTTTCCTATCAATGCAGTGTGCTTTTTTTACTATCTTTTAATTTTTTCTGCTAACGAAGCATCCAAAATTATCTTGAAATTTTGTGCAGGTCAAACAATTGACCAACAGCATACCATATATATTAGATACGATACAGCTATCATCTGTAGTGGAAGTACAGGTATATATTAGAAACTCTATGAGAATAGTAAAATATATTCCCATGGTCTTTTTTTTTAAGATAATTACATACTTAGCACTCGAAACATTCTTATTGACAAAATAGCACTCATGTAATTTTTTGAACTATCGAATTGATGAAGTAACGCATGCCATGATTGGGAATTTGATAAAAATGAAAAATCTATTGGGAATTTGATAAAAATAAAAAATATGGGTTGGGTTTTATAGTGAATTTTTATATTTGAATGAAAATTTGAAAAATGAATCAATGCGGGTGCTAATTTTTTAAATAACAATGTTTCAAATGCTATGTATGTGATTGCCACCCAATACATAGCACAAAAATATTATGTATTTACATATCTCACACCAAAAATTTCATATTTAAACCGTAACACTCAAATATTTAATATCACATCAAAATTATCACCATCACCACCTTAAAAGTGAAATACCCCTTTTCATGTATAGGTTTAAAACACCAATATGCCATGTGTGTAAATATAAAAGTTAGTCGAGATATGCAAATCCATAAGAATTATGTGCTACATATGTAAAATTTATCCCTTTTTTTGCGCCATCATCCTTTTTCCTCTTCAATGAGGTATTTTGCTCTTCCACAAAAAAAAAAAATTTCCCTAACACTCCTTCACTCTAGGGTGAGAAAATAAGGCAACGTGACGATTGGATGGCATGGTTATTGCACCCAGCTGGTCAGTCTGGTTCTGCTTCTGGCTTGCAATCTTCAACCATGTCTGGTTACAACGAGCTGGAAGGTAAGCTTCGCGCCGTTTGTTTAGACTTAGAAGATGCTCCCAACAACTCTGGCTTGGGAGATTTAACTCAAAATGAAGTAGTTCTCACCGGATCAGCTTCTGCTAACAAAATAGTCACCTGTCAGTAGTAAGACATTTTGACAATGGAGTTATTTAAAGCAGCAGATATTCTGTTTAGATCTGTATCATGAATCAGAAGCCAGAAACTTAGATTTTAGAGGTTCTGGAATGATGGTGGAAGAGGCTTAACCTCTAATCACAACTTCTTTTGACACCTCGTTATGGAAATGGAAAAAAAATTAGAAAATTGATTCTGTAGTTTTCACTAATGGGATAAAAAGGGTGAAATTTAGAAAGAGATGAAAAAAATAAAGAAATACGTGTTACAGGAAAGAACTTTTATGGTGTAGTTGTACAGATTGGCTTGGAACTTATCTGTGGATGCTGGTGGATGATGAGAAGATGCGTTCTCATGTTTTCTTTCTATTTCTCTATTGAAGTTGATTCGGTTTTTATTTTTGTGGTTACAAGATTGTGAAATCAACTATATCATGACTGGAATTTACAATTTATTTGGAATGGTCTGACATTGATTATTTAACTGATTTATCCATGGCATCAATTACTATTGATGTTTTGCTTTACAAAAATAGCCTAGACATGTTTTTTTTATTGTGTTGCTCATGATTGCAGTAACATGTATTCTAAGTTGTTTTGTATGTCACTGCATGGTTTATATTTATGGGGAATTTACATGCCACAATTTTATGTATTCACATTTTCAATACCTAAAGTTTGATATTTACACTTAGAACATTTTGGTGACATAAACATATGTATAAAAAGGTGTATTTCATTCTTGAAAGTTAATAATGGCAGTAATTCTGTTGTGATGTTAAAATTTTGACTGTTATAAATGTAAAAATGAAAGTTTAGGCATTAGATTTGCAAGTATGTGAGAATTGTGTGGTACGTATGAATGCAACCACATATCTATTTAAATTATAATATTCCAAAATTTTGAAAATTTGGCTGAAAAGAAGAATTAAATTTCTTATATATATTTTTGCATGGCAATACCTTTCTCATTCATCAGTATATTCTTTGCCATACTTTATTAACAAGCACATATTAATACCATAGTACTAGATTTTCTTTCTGTGTGCCTGCAGGCATTATTTGGAAATTGCGTGGGTGATAGCAAAATATTGTTTTCTTTTAATTGACCGTCTTAATCCCCATCAAATGATATTGTATAGCCAGAATGTCGCCTTACCAAATAGGGATAAGTTGTTAAAGTTGCACAAGTAGGGATTCTCCCTTTTAAACAGCCAATTTGCTCCAGTGGGCTGGCCTCCTCGGGTCGTGGCCGACCTCCTTGGGTCGGCAACGTCATTACAACTAGCCAGCCCCCTTGCTCGGGTCGGCCACCCTTCTCCAATTGGCCGGCTCCCTTGGGGTCGGCCACCAAGCTCCACCTAGCCGGCCCTCTTGGGTCAGCCACCAGCTCCTTAAGTTGGCTTCTGTGGATCAGCTACTTGTTTCAGTAGGATGCCTTGGTTGGCCACCCCCAATGTTCAAACAGCAAACATCGACATTCTCTAACACTTAAGAATGATAGGATTAAAATAACATGTACTGCCTTATTTAAAGCAAAGATGTTATAATATTATTTTTTCCTATGGTCCTCTTCTATAAATAAATGACACTTGGAATGTATAATATTATTTTTTACTATTGTCCTCTCTCTCTCTCTCTCTCTCTCTCAAGTGGGCCGGCCAGTGGAATCCCTACCCTTCTTTCCACTTGTAACATTTAGGTTGTGCGGAATAAATGGGGTCAAAGAGCGAGAGAACGCCCCTCTTTGCTCTCACGGGGCAACTATCTCTCTCTTTTTCTCTCATTTTCTTTTGTTGGGCTCGTTGGATTCGTCTTTTCGAGACACTCAATTCGTTTATAAACTCGTTGAATTTGACATTTGTTTGATCTTTCAAATGTGCCCAGAAATTTTACAAGAATGATCTAATCAGTTGATTTGGGTTTGATTTGCCTCGGATTGCACTAACTTTGATATCTTTAGGTTTGTCTTATCAAATCAGTCTATTTGACTACAAGTTTGCTGAAATCAGAGCTCTAGATGACTCTTAATTAAATTTTGAATGTTTCTTGTTTAAAAAGCTGCCTCGAGATTCGTGATGAATGGTGAAAATTTATTGGTGTTGTATCAATTTTATATATATATATATATATATATATATATGTATGTATGTATTATGTAGGTATGTATAAACATAGGATTTATGAAATAAGTTTAATTTTTTTCATGATTGGGTGTAAAATTTTAAGACTTGTATACTTTTTACCATTTCAAAGATTTTGAAATTCATAATTCTTCCCTCCTTTAAATTTGATCATTGAAACTTGACTCCTCAAAATTAATCATAATCATCTTTGTGAGTTGTAATAAATTTTAGGATTTATGTGACTTAACCTTTTCAAAAAATTTGGATGTTACAAAACATTGGATGCTCCTATTCCAAGCTGGGTCATGGTGAATTTAGATGCTAAACGGTAGGATCACACAATTCTTTTGTATTTACAGATCAAAGACCTAAACTTTTTTTGTGCATCAAAACAAATATGCATGCACTCTTATTTATATTTATCTCCATATTGAATGAATTACAATTATATCAAAAGAACGGTCATCAAATGCTTTAAAAACTTTGGATTGATGCTCCCATTGGATAGAAATATATCTGGTTCATATATGATAAAACAATACATCCTGTAAATGCTATAGAACCTATAACATACGTTCACCATAATTTTGTATAAATTATGAGGTGTAAGATATATAAATATATAAAAATTGTGGGGTATGTATGTAAAATATTTCACTTATTTAGGTTTAAGACTACTGATGATAGTGGTCCTCATAAAATTTTTAGTGGTGGGCTTATAGATAAGTTAAGAGGTGAAATTTTTGGAGGTAAAGACCCCTTTTAATGGAGTCTCATATGTGGCCATGCTTTAAACTTCTTGATATCAAAGGGTCCTTTTGGGAGTGAATAATACTAAGTATGTGTTTGGTCTTTAAGAGCAGTTGAAAAATTTTTACAAATAAGCACGTTAAATGTGCAAAATAGTTCTAAAGTGATCAATATGTTCACATGAATCAAACGAACCATCACAAGGATAAATCCTTCAATGTTTGAACTTTTGTTTGAACAGGTTGTTGAGGATGATCTCGGCCAATGGATAAGAAGAGGCTTGAGACTTTACACCAAGTTATGAAATAAATTATGTATCTTAGAGAGAGCCCTTCTTGTATTGTGCGATAACTAATCACGAAGTACGTGAGTTTGAGCTAAGCTCTTCACACACATTAGAGTTTTGTTGTTATGTCTGACTACATGAGATGGATGTGAAAAATTGGCAATGTCCAAGAGGTGAGGAAACTTCAATACGTGGAGAGGATGTTAATGGCATACCTCTAATCAACTGATTTTGAGGCAAATAGACCCCTCCAGTATGCACAACTGTCGGTAATCAAGCCTCACTTAAAAGTTAGATGATCATATTGTGAGATTCCTCCATTCTTTGTACACTGATTTTTTGTTTTTTTTTTTTAATTTGAGGGCCTTAATAATCTCAAAATTAAGGGAGCTTAGGTTCGTTGAATTCCTCTCATAGAGAAGCTCTATTTGACTATAAATATGTCAAATTTGGTGTTTGTTGCCAATTTAATCAAATATTTGAAGCTTCAAAATGTGTTTCAATGGCATAATTTAGGCTTGATTGGATTTGAATTGAACCAATTTTGGTATCATTGAGTTTGTCTAGTTGAGACAGTCAGTTTGACCATAAGTTTGCTAAAATCAAAGCTTTAGATGATTATTTAATTTGAACCTCAAGCCTTTTGCTCAAAAATTACCTCAAAATTTGTGTCAAATGATGAATTTTTTTTCTTCTACATATTAATTATAAAATAAACTAAGCAACCCTCTGGGAAACAATAAATATTTTCTAATTATTCATAGTAAAAGTTATATAATTTTGTCATAGTCTCTTTAATAGAATGAAACATTTCATGAAAAATTGAATAATATTCAACTTGACATTTATGAAAAACTTCTAATTCAACCTCTTTGATGATCAACTAATTATGCTTAATATAATCATTAAATAATTACAAGAGTAAATATTTCAATTAAATGGAATACATTTCATAAAGTCATGTTGTATATAAATCTCTTACAATGATAGACCCAAATTTAATTGTCATTCTCTTTAATATATTATATATTAATTCGCAAAAAAGGACAAAAATAAGCGTGTCATATCCACTGACCGCGGCGCGAAGCACTCTGCATGGCAACGCCTGTTTGACGGAGGAAGAGAAGCAAACGAACAATTCCTTAGAATTTATTTCACCATTTTTTTATTATAACTTCTGATTTTGCTAATCCGATAGCTCCAATCAAACGCTTAAAATAAAGCTGGGAAAAGCAGCTTCTTAACTCCATCATTGCCTCGAGAAGGCTGAAGCAGAAGCTTCCAATATTCTAAACTCTGAGGCTCACGAGGCTGTAGCCTGTAGCGTAGCCTTAACTCGTCCGATAGCGGAGCGTCACGTGTCAAGTGAGTCCCGTAAATTTTAACACTGGTCAATTCCATTGTATTGCACTGGGCTAAGTAATATAATGAAGCTATGGGACACGATTAAGGTTCTGCATGTGAGGTGTTCCGCTCTAGGGGGAAGCGTGAATGTTGACTCGAAGACATGAACGTCATCCTCAAGATTCTTTTGATTACATTTAAAGATAATAAGTACTAGAGTTAATATTAAATAAATGATTGATTAAAAAATGTATCATCAAATGTGACGTGCCATCAAATTGATACAAACTTACCTCTTGTCTCATTCTCTCCTCGCTATTTCTATTCTTCTAATTTGCCTTTCCTTCAAGTGGCAATTGATAAGCATGCTTTTGCCTATGAGGAAAATAATGGTGGTGTTATGCTTGGTTTCCATGGCTATAGAGGGGAGCCGTAATAGGAGATTCGGCATATCAGTGTTTGTCGTGGCATCTCGGAGTTCAGAACCGATGGCCACCACAGTGAACTTCAACAGCTTAAACACAGCTATGTCCGGTTATGGCGGCAATGGTAAGGAGTTTGAAGATGAGGATGGAGATGAAATGAGGAAGGTGCCAACGGGGGCCAATCCACTTCATAACAGATAGGCATTTCTCAATTATTCTTCTCTTTAGTAAACTTTGGTTGGCATTTAGGGGTTTGGTTTTGTAGCATTTGGTCTTATAGATTGATTAGGACCTTGCAACATTTTAATGAGTTCAATTGATTTTGTGATCAATTTATGGGGAATGTCTATCTTTTTGTTTAATTTGTTAAGTAGTATGGTGTTTCAATTAATGATATGTTCCTCTAAAATTTTAATATATATCATATATGGACATATAAGTAATATGAAAATGTGATCATTATAATGTATATGTTTGTTCATTTTTCTATTGAGAATTGCTATTTCTACCAAATTTGCTATGATTTTCTTTTCTTTTATATTAATTGTGGTGACTTTATACTAAAAATGTGCGCAAATATATTAGTTCTGATGATTTTTTTCCTATGAATTTACACATCTAACAACTGAATTTTAATTTGTACATATATGTCATCTTATTTATGCATGAAAATGAATATTTCACGTTTTTTAAATTAAAACAGTGATATTCTTAATGTGATATGAAAGCTTTAAGTGATATAAATGTAAAAAAAAAAAAAACTGAAATTTATGTGGTAGATATGTAAATTAAAGAAAGAATTGGGTGGTATGTATGTAAATTCCCCATTTGTTTAAGATAGATGAATTGCATGGTTGAAGGCAAGGTGATTAATCAAGTCTGTTGGTCTTCTTCCCCAAAGTTTTTCTTACACCATTTCATTAATCAAACAAGCTATAAAGGAATCTAGCAATGCATTAAATGTTTCATTTTTGAAAATAAATTATGTATTGGAATGAGTGCATTAAGTTAATTAAAATCACATTGTTTAGAGATTTTGAGATGATATGATCTAAATCACATATTTTATTTTTGTTTAATCCTATTTTAATACATGTAAAACTTGCTAATTAAATATTATAAAATACTTTTAATCATTAATCAAGCTTATTATTTATATAAAAATATTCTTATATGTATGATACATCTAATATTGAATAATTTTGATTTTCTGGAGGTTGGTAGGGCTGTAAACGAACCAATGCACTTGATGAATAATTCGAATATGGTTGTATTAATATTCGATCAAGTTTGTTTAGATTAATAAATAAATAAATACGGTCCAAATAATTTATTTTAAATTTTCAACAAGTAACTTGTTAAATATTTTACAGTAAGTTCGATAATAGCACATATAATATATATAATATTTTATTTAAAAAAATTTAGTTAAACTAAAATTCATTTAATTATATATTTAGTGGTAACATATTATAAATAATTTAATATCTACGTGCTTATAAATTAAATGCAATTATTTTTCTTATCTTTTTATTCCAATAAAATAATTTATTAGCACTTATTTAAATTACTTTATTACAAAAAAAAATTTACTAACAAATTATATATTATCTAATTTAATTTGTATAAAATAGTTAGATATTAAAAAAAAGATTTATTTCATTGTTTATTTGTTTAGATTTATAAAATTATTTGGCAATAATTTTATATAAAAAATAAAGTTATTTGAATTTGTAGTTTTCTTTCAAGTCGTTGAAATAAACAAATCAGGTCCAAGACAAGTACAACTATTAAAAACTTTAAACAAGCCAGGCGAGCTAATTGTATTTGATTACGTATAATTGACGAGTATTGGCCGGCCTTTGAGGCTATAATCGAGCAAAGTATGTTATGAATTTTACTTAGCTCGTTTGTATTATAAGTTGTTCATGTTTGGCTCAAGCCAGGCTTTAAACTAGGGGATAAGATTGTGCCTAATCAATTAGGTCGTTTCCCATAATAGACTATAACTATATGTTGGATTTTCATAGTTCTAGTGAAGGTTCAAAACAAAGTATTAAATATTCAATATTTAGCTTGTTTTTTGTAACATTGTGTTGACTAAATTATGGCTTAGAGAGGACTTAGGACAGAATCCAAATTAATGGCAGCATGTGTAGCACACTTCAATATCATTTCTTTTTTAGAAGATTTACGAAGATACCGCTCAATTTTTATGTATTTGCATAACGGCTAAACATCAATTTTTACATATATACCACCTTATTTATGCCTGCAAATATGTTTTTTTTTTTTTTTATTTTAAGAGTTAAAATAGTAGTATTTTTGTTTGATACAAAAATTTTAGGTGGTATAAATGTAAACAATAAATTTAAGTGTTGGGTCCATTTTTTTACATCTACTGTTCTATATAATCATCAAATTCAAAATTTATTGATATTAAAATTAAATAGTAATTTGAAAATTAAATTTCTTTGATTTTGCAGCGATCTTATATTGTATTTAAGGTTTTTTAAAAACTAAGGTCTACTCGAGCAATTCATCGATCAACACGATCAAAACAATCCTTCGAAATCATGCATTTGATTTCATGTCCATTGAAACTTCAAATTTTAAATTAAAAAAATGAGCATGTCATATGTATAAATATTAGTCCTAAAATTCCAATTTTTATAAAAATTTAACCAACCAATACTTCAAAACATCACAAACAAATGTAATATTTGATTCCAAGGTGTTTAATACTATAAATTTTTAAGGGGAGATTTACATAGACAGCATACACTTCTTATGTATTTACATATCTCACACCTTTGCTTTCATATTTACACATATAGGGTTGTAAACGAGCCGAGCTTGAGAGAGCTTGAGCGAGCTCATGCTGGGCTCGTGTTCTGCTCGTTCGAAATAGCTCGTGTTCGAGATCGGCTCGTGAACAGTGTGTTCGTGTTCGACTCGATTTAAATATTTGTGTTCGTGTTCGGCTCGTGTTCGGCTCGAAATTAACTCGTTAAACTAAAATTGAGAAAAAAATAGATATAAAGTGTGGGATTCAAATTGGGATTTGAACCTAAATTCAAATCTATACAAAAAAGACACTAACCACATTGCAACATGAGGTGTTATCATTTAAACTTAGACATAAATATATATAATATATTATTATATAAATAATATATGTAATATATTGTTATATAAAAAGTTATATAATTTTATTTTTCGAGTCATTTCGAGCCTAACACGAGCGAACAAACTGTTGTTCGTG
Organism: Phalaenopsis equestris; assembly: GCF_001263595.1. Lineage (NCBI taxonomy): Eukaryota > Viridiplantae > Streptophyta > Magnoliopsida > Asparagales > Orchidaceae > Phalaenopsis > Phalaenopsis equestris. Next base: position 2,260,474 of record NW_018164953.1, on the reverse strand, counting down.
TTCGGCTCGTTTACATTTCGAGCTTAAAAATTTATTCATGTTCAGCTCGTTAGGCTTAACGAACGAGCCAAACACGAGTTGTTCACGAACAACGAGCCAAATTGACAGCCCTATATACATACAACACTTGGTTTGGTTATCTTAAACCTACACATGAAAAGTTATACTTAACATTAAAAAAGTAATAAGAATGCTATTTTTGTGTGATATTAAAGATTTGAGTGTCATGTGTGCAAATATGATAGTTCAGATTAGAGATATGTAAATACATAAGAACTGTGTGAGATGTATGAAAGTTCCAATGAAATTCACAGCCTTTCTAGGAAGAAATTAACCCAGCAGAGACGGTCAATCAACAAGATGATTTTGGTGGAATATCTTCACCTTATCAAAATGCAGTGTTTGTATGATGTGTTGCCATAAAAAGCTTTTAAAAAAAAAAGAAAAAATTAATAATACAAATTAAGCACCAGATTTTCAGTTAAAACACATGCATCCCACATTGGATCTGTAACAAAATCTGGAAATTCAGATGGATTTCTGAGAGAGAGATATGGGCCTCCAGAGCAGATCATGTAGCAGCTTAAGAGCTTAAGCAATGACATTGACGAGAGCATTCAGTACAGCTTCTCTGGTTGGGAGAGCGGGAATGGCTCCCCTTTCTGTGACTGTAAGAGCTCCACATGCATTGGCATATCTTAGAGCTTCTCTGAGTCGATCTTCATCCTGCTCGCATTGAAGTACTGTGTGTGTAAGTATGAAAGTTTAGACGTGAGATATGTAAATACATAAGATTTGTGTGCTACATATGTAAATTTTCTTAAATAGAAACCAAAATAATAATAATATTAATAATTAAAAGTCAACTCAAACAATTCCCTTGCTTTGTCATTGCATGGCTTACAGACATCTCTTGCATGCTTCCTCACCGACTTGATCGTTCCTTCTTCCACTTGACCCGCTTGCGTGATTAATCATCTTCATCGACTTCACCCCTGTTGAGAATTTTAGGGCAAAGAAATGCAAGAATCTACACAAATCCAAATCCAGAAAGAAAACACAGGAATTTAACGAGGTTCGGCAAAGATGCTTACGTCCTCGGAAGCAGAGCGATAACTTTTCCTTCAATTTAGAAAAAGACTACAAGACATATATATAACCCTAGAGTACAAAGTGTAATTACAAAACGTACCGCGGGGGCGTTGTCCCACACCCTCAACTCACATCACAAAACTCCCCTGATTGGACAGATGCTTCCGCTCCACTCCACTCGCGAGCTCCGCGATACGCTCGCTCTCTTCATTGGCTCGCTTCGCTGGCTCGCTCCATTCCGCTCCAGCATCTGTCCCTTATCTGGCATATGAGTCATACCAAACAACCCCCTCATCACCTCATATACTTGCTAGGATCCTATCATCGGAGTCGCAACAATACTCATTAGTGCCTCTGTGTTGTCGATTCCTTGACAAAGCCCGAGCTCTTGACTCTTTATCGGTATGTCTTAGTGCATTTTTAAAGCCTGATATAAGTTAAATCCATGAAAAATTTAACAATTTTCTTATTATTTACAGCTCATGGACATAAATCTTCGCACTTCTGAGACATTTCGGAATTTTGATGTTAGCTTGTTTTTTATATGTGGATGTTTGTATAATATTTTTTTTGTGGCAAATTATAAGAAGAAGCACATATACTATTTATTTACTTTGAACAATCACGAGAAAAAAATTAAAACACGAGCAATAACACCCCCATTCTCATGGCTCACGTTTTTTTTTTTTTTTTTTTCAATTGGCTTGTCCCTTGCATAAAATGCTTGGGTTCCAAGCAATTTCCCCTTCTCATCCTTCCAATTTAAATCTCCTACCGCCTCCACAATTCCACGCATCCTCCTCTTACTCTCCTTTTCTACCCACGCATCCTCCTCTCCTTATCTTCCACTAGTTCTTCCCTACTCTCTTTCCTTCCTTCCACTACTTCTAGGGTTTAAATTAATTGAAGTATGTTCTTCTTAATTAATCTCGATTTTTTCTTTAAAATTACTTTTCCAATATAATTTCATTTGTAATTTTTTGCGGTCATTTTTAATCAAGATTAGACTTCTTAATTGTATTATCTCACTGTGTACATATAAATTATTATTTCAAAAATTTTAAATAATTATAATTATGTTAAATAAAAACAGCCATTAATTTATATTTTATATATTAAATTTTATTTAATAATAATAATAATTTAAAGAAACAATTTTAATAGTTTAAATATAACATTGATTTGTATATAGTCTAGAAATTTGATAGGAGAAAGCTAATGATCCGAACTATATAGTCTAAAAATCCGACGGGACAGGATTAATAGTTTGAAGAATATTGAAATGGAACATCGACTATCTGGTATACAAATCTTATAAAATTTTTCATATTTTAGTGTAAATGGTTATAGTTACTTATCTAAGGTTTATTAAATAAGTCTTAATAAAATTGTTCTTAATTTTTTCTCATTCTCTCTCATATTTTCTCCACTGGAAATCTATTATTTCGCTTTCGGAATATCTCCTCCCCTTTACTTTCTCTATGTACCACCAAAATTCTGGCAAATATCTGTTTAATATTCTGCATAACTGTTTTTCGATCACTGCCATCTTTTTTTCCGTGTCTTCATGATCTTTATCTTACATTTTCGATCAACAAGACATGGTTATACTTTAATTTTATTTAAAATTTGTTTACTACAAAGATATTTATTATACTATAATGAACTTGATATATGAATTAATTTGTCGTATCTTATTTATAAATATGATTATATAAATAGAAAAATCTTTCATATATTTCTATGAAAAATAGTGCATTAGAAGTTATAAAGAACTTCATTAAGAAGGTCTAAATTGTTTTATGAGAGCTTGGGATGTAAGAGGTTTATAAATCCCTCTCATCATCAAGTTCTTGTAGCTATAAATTCACTTTATTTTATTGCATATATCAGGGCAGTTAATGATTTATATTTCAGACATGCTACCACACATTAATATAAATTCATGTATTACATAAATTTGAAATCTTAATTATTTAGGTACATCTTATTTATAAATATGAGAATATAAATTAAAATAATCATGTATATATGCGTATGAAATATAGTGCATTTGAAGCTATAAATAACTTTGTCAAAAAGACCTAAACTGTCAAAGAAGTACTTGGAATGTCAGAGGTCTTTGCTCTCCCTCTTCACCTGAAAGTTATTGTAGCTACGAATTCACTTATTTTATTGCATATAGCAAGATGGTTAATGATTTATATTTCTGACATGTTACCATACGCTAATATAAATTCATTTATTATTCTCTAATGAATTTGATATATTAATTATTTATGTACCTCTAATTTATAAATATGATAACACAAATTAGAATAGTCTTCTATATATGTGGATGAAATATAATGCATTTGAAGCTATAAAGAATTTTGTCAAACAAGCCTAAACTGTCTAAGAAGAGCTTAGAATGCAAGAGGCCTTTTTAACCAGTTCTTATCTGAAAGTTCTAAATTCTAATTCACTTTATTTTATTGCATATATCATGTTAGTTGTGCTCAAACTTGCATATTTCTTTACTAAATTTTAGTTCATAAGTAAAAATAAAATCAAATATGGGACTAGACTTCATTTTATAACGAGTATAAATATGGCATGTTTATTACTATGTTTTGATGGAGAGTTACGAGTCACAAATGATTTTACTCCAACTTATGTCAGTGAACTTAAACACTGGTTTAAATATATTAGTTTATTTAAATAAATTAAAAAGAAAAATAGTATGTCTATTACGTCATGATAGCTCAAGATATACCATAAGTATAATTTGTCATCTCTGATGAGTAGAAGTTTTACAACAACTCATGTTGATGGTGATAAAGTAAGTGAATTTATGTTATTATAAGCGACAAAACACCTAATAGTTATTTAGGTTGGGGTTGAGGCCTTACCTACTAAAGCATCTGACATTGTTGATCCTAAACACACTTCTGTCAGACCTATTGAAAATGTGATAGAAATTCATAGGTACAAAAATTATAAATATTTTGTTTACAAAACTATTAGATATTTATATTTAAAAGGAACATAAATATTATGACTTTTAGTTTGTAGGCCAACTCCAATTTCATTTAACACCTTATGACACTTATATAATATATCTGATAAACCAGTAGCGCGCGTCGATCATTTGATCTCCCACACTCATTTTACCCATACATCAGAAGCAATGTTGAGGCTAATATGCAACAAGCATCAAAAGTGCGCACTTGAATGTTAAAATAATTGAATATGAAACCATGGATGGTGGAAATCGTGAAAACTCGAGTGAACCACAGGCAAACAAGAAATAAAGTAGGCGAGATGTTGACACAAATACTTTATTGTTAGGACCTAATTTAGTATATCACTATGCGGAGCAAAATACTGAGATAATAGAATCAATAGTAGAGAACAATCAATTCGTACGACTGAAGAGTGAGATGTAGTTGACGATTATAATGCACCTATAAATCAAATACCAATATATTAAGATGATATAATTATGAATGTATTATTAGAGGGAATGATATTTTCAAATAAAAATGAACTAACAATGTACTTTGAATGGATAGACAATAATGAATAGCGTAGAGTACATCAAATAAAAGTGACTTACAGTTCAGTGTGTCCAATATAATAATGAGAGTCGTCCATGTCATGTAATCCAAGGGCTAGCGATTAGGGGGTGCATGGAAAATATCTGTAACTGAGGCATCATATGCATATACTCGTCTAGTTATGTAAACCGGGCCACCGATATGCACTTCAAAGTTCATGCCACTATGTAGGTGTTATTCTACGACAACTTGATCTTAAACCTAAAAAAATTATTGCTCGAATGGAGTCAAAATTTAATGTTTGTGTTACATACATCAAAACATGGGATGCGCATAAAAAATCTATTAAATCAATTTTTGGTAATTATGAGGAGTCTTATTGCCCCTTATTTCATTTAATGGCAGCTACATGCAAAGTGATTCCCTAATCGGTATACAAATAAAAGATAGATATAATATGAGCTTTCATAGTTAATCTTTTATAGAGAATATATATATATATGGAATCGGCAGCGGCAGAGGACTCTGTTAGGTTTTCGCCAGATGATGATTCCCAGCGATGAATCTATCGGCTTCTCTCCTTCTCTTTGTCGTCTCCCACGACGACGTTTTCACGTACGCTCGTAGCTCTCAGCCGACGACGCTGGCTCGCAGTCGTCTCTCCCGTAGTCGACGACGCTCACTCTCAAATCCTTACCAGTAGACGACGGCGTCTGACTGCTTGTTTCGTCTCCTAACCTGACGACGCGGTTGTCGTCTCGACAAACAGTTTCATCTCGCTATTGACGGGCCTGAAGTCTGCTCGCATCTTTCTAGCGGTTCGCATAGCTGCTCGAATCTGACCAGAATCATCTTGCCTGTGGAGATGGCCTTGACGCTCCATTCCTCTGTCACTGCCCTTGCCGGCGACTTTCCTATTCCTACTCGTGCTCCTCTTTCAGGTTCAGAGCCTGGTTTTGGTATCGGTAAGTCCTGAAATGTTCCACAATCCTTCCACGAGGCTCTTGAATGTAGTGGTAATCACACTTTCATTAAAAATCTTGGTAAAAAAAATAAAAAATCTGCTCTTTTTCTCACTGAGGTTGAAACCAGAACTCTTGCATCTTCTTGATGTTTTGCTCTAGTGGGAAAATTCTTATATAGTCGCTCAAAACATGAGATCATTCAGAAAGATTTTGATGTTATGAAGCTATTAGGTAGTTGGAATATTGGCTTACTTGACGGCCGACATATACTTATTCAGTTATCTCATGCTGCGGATTACACTCATATTTTTTCTCGTAAAGTAATCAAAATCGACAACCGTTTTATGAAAATCCTGTAATGGACTGCCGATTTTGATCTAAAAACGGAGTCCCCTAGCATTCCTGTTTGGCTAAAGTTTATGGGGTTAAAACTACGTTTGTTCAACTTGAAAATTCTCTACTTCTTAGCAACTGCTGACGGCAAGCCTCTCAAGGTTGATAGTCCTACGCTTGTTGTCACCAGACCCTCCGTGGCTTGTGTGTTAGTTGAGAGAGATATCACTCAACCAACTCCGGATGAGGTATGGATTGGAACCACTCACAACGAGTATTGGCAAAATGTTAAAATAGAACCACACCCTCCTTATTGCTTTCATTGTAGTAAGTTTGGCCACAGTTCTACTATTTGTTATCGCTTGCATCTTCATCTAAGACCAGATATTGCTAAAGATCAGCAAACTATTCAAAAATCTTTTCATACTGGATTGGGGGTAGACGTCTTGCCACCTACCATCCCTGTTGAGAAGGTGCAACCCGACCCTCTTTCCAACACTGCAGTTCTTGATGAAGAACACCATACTCAAGTCGTTCTAACCCTGGATGCTCCTGATTTTGAACACTCTATTCCAGTTGCTGGTTTGGAGCATGGTACTTTGGAGTCCCATGAAGCATCCCCCCCATACTACAAGTACATATCCAAATGTGTCTATACCACTCACTGTTATTGAAGAAGACTCGCTTACATGTCAAGACACACAAGAGTACTCCTTTGATCCAATAAAAGACCAGCTGGTGCAACAAGTAGTTACTTCTAATATTCAGTAACCTACACATGTCTAACACACTTTAGACCAATCCACTGATCAGGTCAGTCAGCCTTCGGATGAGGAATGACAGGTCTATTCCAAGAGGAAGAAGAAGAATGGAGGCCGACTCGAGCTCAGAAACTTATTGGATGATATATTGGTTACTACTGACAATAACACTCATCTTACCAATTTATTAGCTAACTCCTTTCATAGAACTAGAGGCAGAGACAAAGCAAAATTGGGTCATTCTATAGCTACTTGATACTGCGTGTTTTGACACTTTTGATTTTTTTGGGCTCTCATGTATTTTTCTATATTTTCTTTTTTTGAAATCATTTGCATGTGGTGTTCATCGTGTGGATAGGGTGTCATGATTGGGCCCTCTTACACAATACATTTGTATCCTTCTTTCTTTTTAATATATTAGCTCTTGGGCTTTCTCAAAACAATATATATATATATATATA
>NW_018164953.1:2216562-2253303 GCF_001263595.1 Phalaenopsis equestris | reverse complement strand
GAGAGAGAGAGAGAGAGAGAGAGAGAGAGATGGAGACAACTATAGTTGGTTAAGTGGTTACAATGAGAGTGCCTCAAGAGTACTATGCGATAAAAGAATATTACGAGAGTTTAAATATACATTATATAAAAATAAAATGTAGATAGTATTGTTATATCGACACAAGTGTTGAGTAGTAAAAAGTTGGGCATGACAAGATGAAAATAGTAAAAGAATGCATCAAAAATAGAAAAGATGGATTAAGAAAATGTTTAAGATAAGATAGTAATAAAAAAGACTAAAATGGCGTGGGAATGTATACTGCAAGGTAAAAGTATACTTATAAGATGCTTAGATAAATTTAGTGTTGAAGTATTAGGAACATAAAGAGGAAGGCCATAGGAAAAATGGATAAAAGTGTTAACATGTATTATTGTGATAAGGATAATAATGACGAAAAAATACTCAAAAAGTGCATTGACCTGACAATCTTTTGGAAGCAAACCTGAACCAATTTGCATTGTTGTGCTGACTAATAAGCAGACATGCAGCACGCACGTGTGGGCGGCGAGCACACACACAGAAGCATATTCAGTTTGCAGGTGGTTCGAATTTTGTTAAACCAAACAGAAAATAAGAATTTTCACATACATAAAGCCAAAGCATGTATAAGAAACTAGCCCCTCCAAACTGACCAAATTCAGTTGTGTTTGAAACTTTTATAACTCAGGTTAAGAAAAAGCTCCACCAAGCTCAGGGAAAACTTGGTTACTTTAGATGCCCCTTGACTATATTGTTTTTTGCCCTTTCTTGTTCGATCAAATTAAATTTGTCCACTTACAAGTCAGGACTTGACTTCATGCTTGCATCAGTTATAGCATTTGAGGTTCACGAATAAGATTAATAAAATACAATAAACTCCGGAGACTAGTTAAATTGAAGTTCTCCCTAAAACCTCTGGATCTTTTCCAGTAGAAATAAGTTTCGTTACACTTTTTGACAGAATTATGTGCAGTTATAATATTTTATACTGTTATAGGAAAAGGTAGCCTTGTTTGTGTTTAAATCTTCCGGCATCTCAATCTTCTCTCTTGGGACCATATTTGTGGACCCACAACAGTTTAGCTGGCCATGCCTGCTTGTTTGAAAGTAGCAATAATGAAGCTAAAGTTGAAAAACACCCTTAGGACTCACTAAGAAGAGGATACGGAACTTACATCTTTAAACCATTCGTTCATCATTGGAGAATCCTTTTCATAGTTTTCATAAAATCATATTGGGGCTTTTAAATAGATAGCATAGAATTCTAATATATTTATATTTTCATATTTATACATTTAGAACTCAAATCTATAATATTACATTAAAAATAGCACTATTATCACTTTTTAAAAGTGATACACATTTCCTTGGATAGGTTTAAAGCAAGAAATTTTTGTGTAAATATGAAAGTTTAGGATTGAGACATGTAAATACATGAGATTGTGTGCTACGTTAAGTAAATTCCCCAATCATATTATCGGTTCGGCAATTTTACGCAAGTCAATCACTAAAAAATCTACATTAATTCTACTTAAAAAGATGCACAAAGGATAACTCAATTTTCTAGGCTTGTACTGGAAAAGTTATTGAGGACAAATTACAACACGTATAACAATGCCATTTGACCGAAGTATTATGAGCTAGAATCACTGAACATACCTTGAGCAAAGAAACATCATTGGCTAATTGCGACAATAATCCAGCAACAAAAGCATCCCCAGCCCCAGTAGTATCAATTGTTTCTACTTTTAACCCATGCACTCTACCATTGAAATCCTGCAAAGTCATTTCATGTAATACAGTGATTTTAAACGGCAGAAGAACATGTTATATATATTTGATGTTTTTAATATTTTGAGAATCAACTCAAAGAAATGGCAAAAAGATAGAAAATAAATTCAGTCAAAACAATGTCCAGGCAGAATAATAATAAAGCAACCAAAAATTTCTTGATCATTTAGCAGGACAAAATTTTGGCACTCGATACAAACAGTTCAGAATATGTAGCGCTAGATTGTGTTTGACACGTGAAAATCATGCTTGATAAATTTTTTCTCCAAAATTGGAGTCGGACACAATCAATGCAGCAGGGACACTTGATGATGATGTGTACTTTTTTAAAGAGCTAGCTTAACAAATTATATTTTTATTGATGATGATAATTTTTCTACCAACGAGAACTTTAGTGTAAGTGGCGATGACAATCGTAATGTCAAGTGTTGTGGGATGCCAAAATTTGTGCCTCGATCTCCCTCGAAATGAATGAGAGTTTTACATGAGCTTTCGGGTCAAACTTTTAGAAGACGGAAGAGACAGTACATAGGGTACTACCTAGAGATTTCGTACTCATTTTGTGAGGATTTTAAGATTTGAAGTTCAAGGTGGCTCATAGGCGCAAGCCTCTATGATTAATTATCCATCCCGATATCGAGAGAGCATTTTTATTAAGACAAATTATTAGAGAATTGATTGCTCGACATATAGTAACAACAGTTTAAGTTTTAAATTATGAAAGTTATCACTATGAAAGAGATGATAGTAGAGGGAATAATGACAAACTAGATCGAGATCTCATGATTCCATCCTCCCAGGTTAGTATGGTCCCTAGTCTACTTAGTCACATGAAGTAGTCAAACTTTACAAAAAGATCTTTATCAGTAGTCATGAGTTGTTTCACCCAATTAAACTTTGATGACTTAAGGTGAAAGTTTGTCTAATGGGACATTTAATTCAGTATTAGCTAACAAAAAGCTGTCATATTAGGTGTACCCTATAATCCATAGCCCACAAAAGTACCAAGTCATTGAGAAACTTTTTTTTTTTGGAGAAAGAGCAACGGTGGCTCCCTACCTGTTAATAAAGAAAAGGTACAAGAGAGGGGAAGGGTGGAGGATCCCCGTCTAAAAAACCCAAAAAATATATTTGAAAAAACTCACCTCTAGGGGTTCCTCCTCCCACAGTACAGCCCAGACAAAATCAAAACCCGAAAAATACAAGTATAACCAAACCAAAAAAGCAAAACCCAAAATAAGTAAACCTGTGCATATGTAAAACAATACAGGCAAAACACTAAAGAAAATCCAAAAAATGGCATCAGATAAAACTCCAAAAACGCTCCATACGAACAGTTCTGCCAACAGGGAAAATGACCCATAAGTAATTAGTCCAGCAAAGAGTAGATCGCAAATCAGGATGTCCATCAACAACATGAAAGAATGCACAGCAAAGACGGCGGTTCGACTTGCCAGAAACATAGAGAGCAGCAAAGGAAAAAGTGCAGATAAAAGCGCATAAATGAAGCAGAAAAACCAAACCAGCGAGCAGTGCATCAAGACTTCACTAAGGTCTAAAAAAAGGCAAACTTAAACAGTCCCCAGTAAGTAAAAGTCGGAGAGGAGAAGGGGGGATAATCCAACAGTGCACACTCCACCTGCTTTCCTGGCTAACCAATCGGCAGGGGAGTTACCTTCCCTGTGAATGAAGCTCCAAGTAACGATCAGGTGACGATTAGCTATTACAGCTTGTATACGTTTGAGGGTACAAATAATATCCCAGAGAAGTGGAGAGACATCTATTAACATCTCATAAAGCAATTTTGAGTCTGTTTCAACAGTAATAGTATGAAAATTAAAAGCAAAAGCCACTTTTAAAGCAAGATATACCCCCCAACATTCCGTGCTAAGGGAGTATCAGCGGCAACAGGATAAGTAAAATAGCCCATAAAGTGCCCCTCAGAATTTCTAAAGAGGCCACCAACGACAGCAGAAAGGTCATTTCAACTACCATCGACATTAACTTTCACTCAGCCATGAGGATGGGGCGTCCAACTGACTAACCGAGGGGGCCTAGATCTCATACCTAGGGGAACAACATTAGTAGAGGCCCTAAGGGCCTTAGAATAATAGGCCAGAATATAGGAAGTAGTAATAGTGGCAGTTGGGGGGAGGTCTAAAATTCTTCCAGTGCAGTTTATCAGTGGATTTAGGGATAAGCACAATCAGGGCAGCAGTAAAATACTTACCAGGATCTTCTCCTTGAAAATTTGAATGGCTAGAATTATCTCATTCTTAATGATGTCCCAGCAAGAAATATAGAAAGCAGAAGTAAAACCATCGGGTTCAGGAGCCTTTTGAGAATGAATTTCTTTGAGAGCGGTGAGAATTTCCATCTCCGAAGGAGGGTCAGACAAAGAGATGGACGATACCAAATCTCTATTCGTATCAAACAGCTCAGGATCAATTGCAGTGACCTGAACATCATCATAAAGAGAAGCAAAGTATTCCGCAGCATTGGAGCCAATTTGATCAACATTAATAAGGACAACACCCTCAGATGTGACAATCTTAAGAATAGCATTAATGTTCCTTCTATGCTTGATGGTAGCGTGGAAAAATTTAGTATTTCGATCATCATTGCTAAAGTGAGTGTCAAAGGCATTTTGTCGTAAGAAATCTTCCTCAATAATGATTTCCTCTAGGAGTTTATGGTGAGCCTGAGCCACATTTTCAACAAGAGGAGTGCAGATAACATGTGATTCCAGTGCATCCATCTCCTGTTGGGCTTTCAAAACTCTGGAGTGGGCATTGCCAGACACATCAAAATTTCACTTCTTCAAAAGAGAAGTCACTTTTTTATGCAATTGCCACAAAATAAATTGCCACAAAATAAACCATGGGTATAAACCATGGGTTGCCACACAACCCAGTACTCCAAGCCTATTTAACCAGATTCATAAAGGTAGGATGAGAGTTCCAGACATTGAAAATTTTAAAATGAGAGTAAATGAGAGGGAGCAGGTTTAGAATGAAAAGTCAAGCTAAGCAAAATAGAATTATGATCAGAAGCAGCATGATTAAGATGCTTGACATGAATGATATTATAATAATCCAGAAAAGAGGAGTTGCCCAGAAATCTGTCAAGCATCTGCATATGCAGACCTCTCCTCAAAGTGTAAGGAGAACCCGAGAAACCCAAATAAAAAATCCCAGCATCAATAATATGCTCGCAGAACCGATTGATAAGATTAGTCTCAGCTTTAGCTCCACCCCTTTTCTCCGAATGAGACATGACCATATTAAGATCACCTCCAACAAACCAGTTATAAGCAATAGTAGCACCCATGTGTATAAGCTGTTGCCAAAGAAATAATTTATCTTGTAATAAGAAGCTGGCATAAATAAAGGTAGCCCAACCATGAAACTCTTCCAACGTACAGTGAACAAGAACATATTGCAAATCATCATCAATGATGTTTAATTTAACTTCCTCCAAAAAATCCAGATTTTGTTGTTTTGATTACTATAGTGCAGATATTTTTGAATTTTTTAATAATACCATCCTTATGGACAGACACCAGTGGCTCTAAAATTGCAAAAATGTCAGGCTTATGGACCCTGCATAATATTTTAAACGATTAAGGAAGTGGGGGTCTGCCACTCCCCTAATGTTCCACACTAAGATGTTAAACATGTTGGCTCAAAGCACCCCTCCTAGTGATCCTAGGGGGAAGGTGCAAGCGCTCTCCCTCAGAATGGTAAGTGACATCAATAATGTTTGAAGTTTTCAAATTAGAAATTTCAGATTTCCTTCTTCCTCTTCTCCTACTGTAATTTTAAATGCTCCATTCAGAATCCAAGGCCAAAGCAGCATCAGCAACCGGGTCAAGAGTCTGAACATCAGCAGTCTGTGTAGTAGTAGAGTGCATAGCAGGGGGTTTGAGGTGCAAAGGTTTGGGGAGTTTCCACAATGGGTAATTCCCCAGCAGAAGTATAGGCTATAGGTAATTCAATGCTCTGCTCAACCAATAGCTCAGTGCTCGTAGTTGAAGGTGGCAGAATTTGAGATGGTGTGGGGAGTTGTGAGCATTATGTATCAGAAATCCGTTCCACTGTGGCTTCAAACCTCTCTGGCTTCAAACCTCTCATTGTTCTCTCATTGTTTGGTGGGCCATCATGCACAACGGCGCCATGTTGCATAATATTCCCCTCCAAACAAGGGACATTTTGTCCAATCTCAAGAGGTGTTCTCTGAGCTAAGTTAATCTCAGCAGAGGTTAAACGAACCGCGCTATTTTTCCTTAATTTAGGATGCAGGTGAAAACAATGCACCAAATCATGTCCAAACATGCAGCAATGAGAGCAGTAGTGAGGACGTTTCTCAAGAAAAACCTGTTGTCAGTAACCAGCATGTGTAGAACCTATCCAAACCTCTTTTGGGGGGGTAAAGTAACATCTCTTTCAATTAAAATTCTTGTTATAGAGGGCCTTGTTAAATTGAAAGTCGGAGCATCTAACATCAGCGGTTTACCAAATATGGCAGCGATTGAAAATAATATCTTGTGATTAAACAGATGCATTTTTAAACTAGGCAAACGAAGCCAAACAGGAATAACAGCCCGAGGGTCGAAATCAGTAGTCTCCATTTTAGGGCTTTCATCCTTTCATCAAAACATCCTCAAAACGAACAGTTCTACGAGCAAAGAGTTTAGAAAGTTAAATCAGAATATGTCTTATATCGAGAGCACCAATCTTTCAACCCCCAGCCAAATTCAAAAGCTCGAAATGCTTGAGAAGAAAATCAAATTTTGGTAGCCAATAGAGAAACTTACCCACCAGATGGAATCAACAAGCAGAAGCCAGAATAGTGTTCTCAAAGTCAGAAAGGAAGAGCGCAAGCTTACCCCCCTTCTTCCCCTACTTCCTTATGAAGTTGTACTCCCCACCAAGAATCAAAGATTCATGAAAGGAAGAAGGAAAAGCAAAATTTGGAGCAGCATCAAAGAAGGAGCCCCCGGCAGTGACCCCGGCACAAGTTTTTGCCATTGACAGCAAGAAACCAAAAAATCGAGCAGCAGGAGACGAGCACAAAGGAGAAGCCAAAGCAATAGAGCAAACAGAGAGATCTCACCAACATCCGGCAGACGAGAGAGAAGAAACATCGTCAGCATCCCAAAATCACCTCCAGAGCGCCAGGAAACCCAAACCCTAACAGAGCGCCAGGAAGGAAACCCGAACCCTAGCAGAGTAGGAAACCCGAACCCTAGCAGAGTGCCAGGAAACCCAAATCGCGCTATATAAGTCATTGAGAAACATACGAGCAACACCAATGACCATAATAGAATGGAGTTTATTTATCGTATCACCAGAATATAAGATCTTGATTGTAATCACTTTATTTGTAGTGTCGACTGGCTGAATCATATGGATGGTGGACTCGGGCCGCATTGTTATTAGCATAGATTGATTTAATTGTTAAGGCTATAGTATATTTGATATGAAATTCAGTTTTTATAACTTTAGTTAAAAATAAATTTATCATCCTCAATAAATTGTTACAGATTGTGAATGAGATTTATTTTAAACATTTGGTGATTAATTTTATTTGATCATTTTTGGACTTAGTAATTTTTTTAATGAATAATTACTATCTATAGGATTATAAAGCATCTTGAAAATAGATCTTCGATTGAAATTTTCTTTAAAAACATCTATCATAGTGGATTTGAATTATTGAAATTATATTTTGATAGATTGATTTATAAGTGGACCACTCCAATTGAGATTCACTCTCAACATAAACATCAGCAAAAATCAATTATCTGCTTATTCATATTCAAAAATTAATCAAAGTTTATCACTTGAATGTCATTAAGATAGTAACTGTGTCAATTCAGTCCTTATAAACTAGTTAGGGATAGACCATTCAACTTCGATACTTATCAGAAGCTGCATAAGATTGGCCAAGTGCAGGTTTATTTTTGTCATGTCCAGTCCTTATCAGAAGCATGAATGAATTGGCCAAATTATGACTCAACCTTGTCAACTCCAGTCCTTATCAAGAGGAGAATTGAATTTACTACGTAGAAGTCCAGCCTTATTAAGTCCAGTCTTAGCAAGAGAAGATTAGACTGTTGAAAAGTCAACTCTAATTCTTGAAAGGAAGATGATCATATTGGCGAAATAGGAGCTCAATTTTACAAACTCAAGTCCATATCAAAAGGAGGATCGGACTTTGTTGATGTGAGACTAACGACCCTTCCATATGGACAAAGTGTACCGCTCAAGAACATGTGAAATTTAATGATTTTGAATTTGATTTTGAGAAGAAAGAATTTTTCCATGATTAGAAATACTTGCATACTTCTCAAGACAAAATTAATGTTAGTTTGAGTTTATTGTATATCGCACAATATTCTTACACCATATCATTGAACGTTTAGCATGTTAGTGAGAGCTCATGCGAGCATATAGCTTAATAGCACATGTATCCTAATAAACTTGTGCATTTGCCAAACACGTTAGTCTTCAAGATGCTTACACAAATTTCAAAGCATAACGTTTGAATTGAAATATTGTCCTACAAAATTCATGTAATCCTTAAATAATCTAAATTTAATTATTTGCATGAGTACTTTATAATTCAAGGCACATGCAAATATTTCATTTTATGATCTTCAAATTACGTTTTCTGTTCACTTGTATGGCTGTGTTTCGGATTGTGTGTTGGCTATTTTAAGCCTGATTTCATTTTAGAATCCTAGGCTAGATGTCATTTCAAATTTTTGGTTTTATTTGAACAAGGAGATTCATCCAAATGTCTTATTTTATTCAAGCAGGTCTCACGTGGCATCTTTTCTTCTTTATAAAAAAATAGGTTATTCAGTTCATTTCATTCTGAATTTATTCTTCTGTACATACTGAGTTTCAGCGAGAAGAAAATTATCCTCATCTTTTGGATTAATGTTCCAAGTCTCCAATGAGTTTACTTCGCTTCTTCAATTTTGTATTTTGCTTCTCTTTTTTTTATTATTTCAGTGTATATCAAATTTATATAAATTTCATTCAAGTTTAATTTAGGCACTATTTAAGTATGATTTAGGTCCTCTAGTAAGTAAAAAATCTAGCACCCTTCTGATATCATCCACATATAGAGGACTATCTCGACATAGCTGAGTTTGCTGAGTTTGTCTGCATGCTTTGAAGAAGAGCATGAGTGGTGTTTTGCAGTGTCACAACCATGTGTCTTCTAACATACACATCCAAAAGGAACGTATAGGCCTTCATGTACTTGCATAGGAGTAATAAAAAGATTTCTCCGCCGCGTTTAAACGATGCAACGAGTATTTAAACTGGATTTCCGTGCCACACTGGACCAACGGGAATAGATACTTATAGTAGTCAAATTTTGTTGTCGTATTGAAACAATGTAAAAAAATATTTAAGTATTCCTTGTGTTATACCTTTATACGCAAAGGAAATTTGAGGCGGCAAGGCGACTCCTGCAGGACCAGGTTTCCCGCAGTACTATACTACGGTTCCATTGCATCAGACCCCTGAACTCCGAAGGAAATCCTATTATTTTATTTTTATGTTTTTTTCATTTATTTTCACCAAATTTCCTTCCTTTATACCCTTTTCTATTATTACCTATTTCTCTAGCTTCAAAGTTTTTTTTTTTTATTAGGGACTTGATATATGTTGTATCGAACTGTTTAGATTTCATTTTTTCCGAGTTTATGTATTTTGGAGAATTTTTCTCTTTTTTCTTTTGCTTCCTGTAGTATTGCAGCATATGCCTTTAGCAAGTGGTGTTCATGTAGCTTGCCTAAAAATAGTCGGTGGATCCCCCTCGCCGTCCGTATCTCGCTGTTTGTCGTTCTACCATTGTTTTCGTTCGAACAGCCACCGAACGCACTCTGGCTACTGGTTACAGCATAAAATCGCAATTTTCTCGCTTCCGGTTTGCTGTCCAGCCGTCATTCATCCTGAAATTCAGCCATCATCCACCCTCATACTATCGTACCCGTACTATAACTTCCCTAATGTCTTTTGGTGCCTTCTAGGAACCCTCGAACAGCCAAGGAGATGTCATGCCACCAAGGAGAAAGCTTCAACGAGATATTTAGAAAATCGCCATGGAGGACATGCAACAACAAATTCTTCAATTGCAATAGAGGCTCACTGACTTTGAAAAAAGGCAACATGGGGAAGTCACCCACATCAACAACAGTGACCACCAAGATGAAAAAGATGAAGAAAACCTTTCCATCAAGAAGCTTCAAGTGATGAAAAACCAATGTCACGTCAATTCGGTGCTGAGTATAAAAAAGAGTGATTTTGGAGTAAAGGTGAATTTATCAAATTATGACGGTCGCATTGATTTGAATGAATTCATTCAATGACTCCAAACAATGGAATGGGCTTTTGAATACAATGATGTCGCACCTAATAGAAGGATAAAGCTAATTGCCATCAAATTAAAAAAATAGTGCATCTCAAGGGTAAACAATTTTAAAATGCTTAAGCCAGCGAGAGGGAAAAAAGAAAAATCACAACCTTGTCCAAGATGAAAATGGAGATGTAGTGCAAGTACCTACCATTACATTACCAGCAAACATGTTTTGAGGCATCATCATTTACAGCAGAAAGATCTTTCAGAAGAAAAGTTCACCGGCGAGTTCGAGCAACTTATGTTGAAGTGTGAATAAATGGAGCACAAGTATAATACCATAGCTCGATATCTGGGAGAATTGAAACCATCTATTGACAATGTAATACAGTTGTAGTCTTATTGGACCTTACAAAATGTCCGTGCCTTAGCCCTAAAGATGGAGAGATAATACTGCAGCAGCAAGAGCACGCCGACCAGAGTACCCAAACCTATAACTCGTGAAGAGAAACCATCATAGGAGGCAAAGAGAACTGATTAGACCAGCACCCCCAAAACATTTCCAGTCAAAAAATGTTTCAAATTTTATGGCTACAAGAATATCACATCCAACTGTCCGAATAGGAAGGTGATTTCTTTTACTAAGCCAGGTGATTGGAGCAGGCTCAGAGTGAAGGCCCAGAGTGAAGACCTAGAGGATATGGGAGAGTACCAGGTAGGACTATGAGATGTTTGTGGTTAGAAGAGTTCCCCAGAATGAGCCTAAGAGGAATTAGTAATGGCTCAGGCATAACATCTCTTGTGTTCGTTGTATTGTAAAAAAAAATATATGCAACCTCATCGTCGATGGAGGCAGTTGTGAAAATATGATATCTATGCAGATGATGAAAAAATTGAGCCTCTACTCCCTTACTTGATTGAAGAAGGGAAATGAGATGTGTCGATAAAAGTTGTTTGGTGGAATTTTCAATTAGAGATAAACAGTGAGATCAAATTTGGTGTGACGTCGTCCTTATGGATGATATTACAACAGAAATACACTTCATGATGGCCAAATTGTCGCTCAACCTTGTCAACTCCAGTCTTTATCAGGAGAGACCCTTCAACATGATTAAAATCAAGGTGAGTACTCACGTTCTTATTATATAGTAATATTTTTCTTCTAGACCAGATGCATTTACTAGTACTATCATTAGTTATATTGAAATTACTACAAATTAGGGATTTTGAATTCCAGTGAATTTTTGTTTATATTGTAGGAATGATGTGTGCATAGCATTTTTTAAATTATCATAAATATTAAATGATTTATAAGTATATTGACTGTTATGTAAATGAGAATGAATATTTATTATTATAGAGTGATATTTTAATTGTATGTTTGTATATGCATGATTGATTACGATAGTCACCCCTTGATGATACTAATGGAAGAACACTAAGGTGCACGTGCATGAAAATGGGAAAGAATATTCACATTAAAGTATCTTAAGTGGTACAGTTTTTAGACGGTACTCCTGTGATGATTGTAAAGATATAAAATGATATTGGTATGATATTAATATAGTAAGATTCATTGATAGCATCTCAAATATTAATATTATGTTATTAAAAGTTTAACTGACATTCATTTTTTTTTCTTTGTATTATTGTAATTTAAGAATATGAATATTCATTGGCGTGTTTAGCTCATTGTTAATTTTAAATTAACTTTTCATATTAATTTAATTGATTAAAAAATGAACGATAAAAGAGAAAGCGTTTATAGAAGACGCGGTCTCGCGGACAACCGATAATGAAGTAAAGTTAAATATATTGTTTTAAATTAATTTAATTAATATCTCTTTCATTTTTTTAACAGCTAGTTATAGAAAATGGGCATCAAAATTTTAATTCACACTGTCCGACCATCTGTACCCACCTTAGTTAATTCCAAGTCCCGGGCCAAGTCGTGGTATCAGAGACAAGATTTATGATTAATTAATGAAATCTTGATGAACGAGTCAATATTGTAATTATAAAAAATTTAATAATTAAAAAATAAAAACTAAAGTTAACTTAAATTAATAAATCTATTCATTCAGGCATAGTGATACGCTTGAAATCTAAAAGAAGGGAGTTTGATAATAGAAAGTTTATGGATAGCTAATGTTGATTTACTTAATGAGATTTAACTTGTGTTCTGTTTATTTAATTTTGAGGATTGAATTTTTGTAAATGGAAAAGATTGTAATGGTCCCATTTCAGTTACCCCCGCGGGGGGTGGAGGGGTGTGGAACAGAAAAGAGGAAGTGAGTCAGGAAAATGAAAGGAATGGACGGGAAGCCAAGGAGGTGAGTTTGCCTTATAAATTCTCATATGAGGGGGCAGGAACTTACCGGGTGAGTCAAATGGCAAGTGCGAGAGACGACAAGCGCAAATTAAAGCATTCCCATAGCCCGAGATGACAACATCTACAGACAATGATGTTTCTGACGAGCAGAGAGAAGGAAGTGGGGGACAGAGGCGCCAAGTGTCGGTGCTAAAGTGTGAACACATGACCAAAGGAGTCGAAGAGGTTGAGCATTTCAGCTCAGTGGAGAAGGAGCTCTCCTACGTAGTGCACAAAGGAGGAAGTGGCATCTCTATCGCATTGAGGAGAAAGAGGGGACGAGTGAAGTTCATGCGTTCGTGCGGGAGCTGAAGTCGCATGCATTTGAAGTTCGATCAAAAGAGTAGCCTCGTGCGAGAAAAGCATAATGTGTCGTGGATTAGGGTTCAACGAGCTATGTATAAGAAAGTTAGGATAATTGTTTGATAGTAATATATATATATATATATATATAGAAAATAGAAAATTTAAGTAGTATTATATAAAATAAAATAATAAAAATATTTATACTCAAATGGTAACTAATTAAAATACTATAAATTATTAAAATTGTATACAACATCAACAAAAACTTTATCCCACTAAGTGGGGTCAGCTACAAGAATCTTTTTCTCCATTGCGTCCTATTTAGTGTCATATTTTCATTTAATTCTAATAAATTAATATTATTTTTTTATATAATATGCCCAAGACTTCCTAGGTCTACCTTTGTTTTTCTTAACATAAGTAAAATTTAAACCATCTGTTATTCTAATCGAATCATCAGATGGTCGACGTTTAATGTGACCAAACTATCTAAGACGACTCTCTAATTTTGTTTGTCACTGGAGCAACACCAACCCTATCACGAATATATTCATTTCACATTTTGTCTCTAAGTGTAAAATCACTCATCCACCTAATAATTCTCATCTCATCAACACTAAACTTATTTTTATGCTTCTCTTATAAAGGCCAACATTCAGCGTCATAGAGCATTGCAGGTCTCACGCAGGTCTCACCATCATACTCACCATCATATTATAAAATTTTCCTTTTAGTCTAAGCGGTATTTTTCTATCACACAATAGGCCTGAAGCATTCCTCCACTTCAACCAATCAACTTGAATTCTACTGCTAACATCCCCATCAAAATCACTAGCACTTTGAACAATAGACCCAAGATATAATAATTTGATCACCCATAGTTACATTGTTTGTCCCTAGAGCTACTACTACTAAAATTATATTCCATATATTCAATCTTAGTTATACTCAAACGAAGGCCTTTAAACTCCAAGGTAGACCTCCATAAATAAAGTTTTTCTGAGATTTTTCTCTCGACTTACCCAAGTGAAGGATATCATCAGCAAAAAGCATACACGAGGGTACATCCTCTTGAAGTGTCTAGTAAGACCAACCATAACTAAAGCAAAAAGATATGGGCTTAAAGCCGATCCCTGATGTAAACCAATAGAAATAAGAAAATATTTGATCAATCCTCCTTTTGTTCGAGCACAAATAACAGTTCTTGTATACACATCTTTAATGACTTGAATATAAGTCATATCAACACCTTTTTTCTCAAGAACTCTCCAAAAGATATCTCTTGAAACTTTATCGTAGGCTTTTTCTAAATCAATAAAAATCATATGTAGATCTTCCTTATTATCTCTGAACATCTCCATCAAACCTCTCAATAAATGTATAGCTTCCATAGTAGACCTGGCCAGCATAAATCTAAATTGATTATGAGAAATCTCTGTTATACTTATTAACCTATGTTCAATTAGTCTCTCTCATAATTTTAATGTATGACATAACAACTTAATTTCTCTAAAATTTGTACACTCTTGTGCATCCCCTCTATTCTTAAAAATGGGACCAAAATATTCTTCCTCCACTCCTCGGGCCAAAATTTTATATATGAAATAAATCAAATTTCAGTAATATAAATATCATTCTTATTTTAATATTTCAATTTTTAGAAGATTTTACATCAAGGAAATTCAAATAGTAATTTGATCGACATCGAAGTGAGTACTAATATTCTTATTCCATGGTAATACTTTTTTTTCGAAACCAAATATATTTATCAGTACTATCATTACTTATATTGAAATTACTGCAAACTCACGATTTTAAATTCTAATGAATTTTTATTCATATTGTAGAAATAATATGTGTGCACAACATTATGTAAATTATCATAGATATTGAATGATTTATAAGTATATTGACTGTTATGCAAATGAGAAATAAATACTTATTATTAAAAAATAATATTTTTATTGGATACTTGTATACACATAATTGAATATGATGAATTCACCCATTGATGGCATTAATGGGAAAATACTAAAGTAATCATGCACGTAAATGAAAAAGAATATTGATGTTGAAGTACCTTAAATGATATAATTTTTAGATGATGCTAATGTACCGGTTGTATAAATATAGAATGATACTGATATATTATTGATCTAGTAAGAATCACTGATAGCATCTCAAATGTTAATATTATTTTATTAAAAGTTTAACTTGCATGCATTTTGCTTTCTTTTTTCTTGTATTGCTTTTGTTTAGGAATATAATTATTCACTGACTTGTTTAACTTAATGTTATTTTTAAATTAACATTTTAGGTTAATTTAATTTATTAAAAGATAAACGATATAAAAGAAAATATTTATAAAAGATGCGGACATCCAGTAACGACGTAAAGTTAAATATACTGCTTAAGTTAATTTAATTAGTGACTCTTTAATTTTGTTAATAACTAGTTATAGAAAATGAAAATCAAAATGTTAAGTCACACCGTCCGACTGTCTATACCGGCCTTAATTAATTCCAAGCTTCGAACTGGGTCGTGACAGGTATTGTGGCAATCTTAATTGTTCCCAAAAAGGACGTATCGAGATGCATGTGAATGTTGTGTATGGAGCCAGATTGTGAAAAAATTTAGAACACATCAGCATTTGGTCGGGCGCCCCAGCGCCCGGCTGCGCACTCCATCGCCTAGTTGCATGCCCCATCACCTGACTAGGAGCCCACGAACAACTCCGGATCAGAGCTCTCGGAAACCTGGTGCCCAGAAGGGGAGCTGTCACGCCAACATACGCTTCTTTTCAGTGTCGAAAGCACAGCGCTTGGAAACTCGACACCAAGGGAGTAGTGCCTAGGCACCTATAACTGATTTTTGTAGTTAAGAAATTTATATTTCATGTTTTTTTGTTGCGACAATGTGTACGACATAACGAATAGTGTGTGCAGAAGAACAAGCGAGGTGGACTTTTGTGATATCTCTTATGCGATAGGGATAAGAGCTTCCTTGAGTGTTCTTGAGTTCCATGGGAGTAGAAAGAGTTGTATGTGGTGTAGTCCGTACATTTCTACAGTTCTTATAGTAATTTTTTTGATGTGGTGTAGCTCCATGGTATTTTCCCATTCCCGGATTTAGCAACGTTAAATATTGGTGTTCCTTGCATTTTGTGTTTTATTACTTTGCGTGCTTCTCTTCTAAGGTTTGCTTCAGATCTCTTGAATTGGTTTCTGTGGTTTTCTCACAAGTGGTATCAGAGCGAAATCTACTGAATTTTTTTTGTTTGAGTGGGAGAAATAGCTGACGAATTGAGCAACAAGGTAGAAAAGTTCATGGATCCAAATTTTCTTTCTGGAAAATGCAAAAAATTTGAGGTATCAAAAGAAATTGTGTTTGTCCCTGGAAAGAATCATCAAGAAGTCTGAATCAATGACTCTAGAAAATGAGAATTATTTGATGAACAACCCTAGGTTTGATCTGACTCTCACCTTCCTCATATGTTGGTTTTAACATTGCAAATGAGAAAACTATTGTGGACCTCATGGTAATAATGATGTACGAGAAGTCTTCAGCTTCAAATAATTTTTTTCTAATGAAGAGGTTGTTCAATATGAAGATGATAGATTGTAGTTCAGTAGCTAAGCATTTGAATAACTTCAATGACTAATCAATTGTGTTTTGTTAGCATCAAGTTCGATGACAAAGTCAAAGCATTGTGAGAAAGTTGAGATAGACTAGTAACTGTGATGAGTAACGTAATATAAAGTTAAACTTTGATGACATAATTGGGTTAATGATGCATGAAGAAGTTTGCAAGAAGGGAAGCGGTGAAACTTCAAATTCATCTTTGAATATTGAAAACAGATAAAAGAATCAAGGTAGAAACAATGGTGGGGAAAGATTCAAGTCCATGAGAGAAAAGTCCAAGTCATGGAGAGAAAAATGTAGAGGTGAATGATAGAACTATGGGAAAAAAAAATCGGTTCAAGCAAGACTGCAAAGCTCCAAATATTGGTGGTGGAGGTCCATATATGAAGCTCTCTATAAATGTCTCCATAGATGACATCCAAGTTGACTCCCTTGTTTTATTCCTAGATAATACTGAATTTTGGATTGTAAATTCAGGTGCCACTTTTTATACATGCTCCAACAAAGCGGTGTTCAAAAACTACTCTCAAATTGATCTAGGGAATGTGTATTTGAGAGATAACAAGGTGTGTTGTATTGTTGGAAATAGTGATGTTAATATAAGGTTGTCAAATGAATCAGTTTGGAAGATTAGTGAAGTTAGACATGTTTTATATTTGAAGAGAATTTTAATTTTTTGAGTGAGTTTGCAAGGTCAAGGTATGTGACTACTTTCACAAGTGATTCGTAAAATGTGACCAGATAGACAATGGTGATGGCTCGTGACAATATTGAAGATACCCCTTCCCTGATCAATGAGATGTCGAAATCTATTTGTGTAACTAGAACAAATATCGGTGTGCAAGTCTTTAGTACCACAAGCTTGATCATATTAGTGGGAAAGGTATACAGTCCCTACTTTTTAAGAACAAACTTCATGATTTACAGACTAGAGTTAATTTTTTGTGAAAATTGTGAAAAGAAAAAGAAAGATTAATTCACTGGTCTATAGGATGCGCATGGTCTTCAATTAACATGCATAAAAATAATGAGTCCAATTTTCTTGCCTTTATATTTTTACTTGTGAGGCGAAGGTGATGACAGGAAAATGTGATCGGCAAGCTAATAAATTACTACATAATTCTTTCCTTCTTTCCACTGGTCCATAATATATTTTTAGAAATAATACAACTCTTTTTGTGGCTATCAGGGAAGAGTTTCTCGGCTTGAGATATATGTGAGGAAAGGAGTAAATCAAAGAGAGGTGCAAATTTGGCTTTATTTTGTGCAGTAAAGCTTGTAAGCATGAAAGAGCAAACAAATTCGCGTGAATATGAAATGGAAGCAACAAAACAAGATCTGCATGATTCGCAAATTGTAAAATAGGAGTGGCTCAGTCTAAGGCAAAGAAAAAGAAATGTGATTGAGAGAGAGCAGGCCTAAATCATTGTCGTGATTTCAAGCTCAAACAAGTAAAAATTCTTCTTAGTTTGTTGTGTCACACGAGCACCCAGGAATCACAAGAAAGCTTTAATCAAGAGTGTGGAGCAGCGCATCAGCTTCAATGTCCAATATAAGAAGAAAAGAGTTTTGATGGTCTTTATGCGTCATGATCCCATCGTTATTTTCCCGGTAGCCCTAGCTAAGAAGTTTTGGGTGTATCTATAGGTTGTGATACGCCATTATTTTTTTGTTGGATTGTGACCAGAGCAAAAGAAGGAAAATCAGTTGGAGGAGAGGTCGCAAGTGACCGTTTCATGCATCCTTTGTGAGTCCCTGCGAATAGGAAGCATATGAAGAAGAGGCTTAGGTCTGCAATTCGAATTTGGAGTTTCAAAGGTCTCATCTACCACGCCCTAACAACGACTCTATTGCAGCTAGCCCTCTTCAAACATAAGAAGACGAGGCTTGAGGAGAGATCCATCGTGCTATTTACCGCGACCGAGAGGATTAAGTAGAACATGTGCTTCAACTAGAGCGGGAAAGGAGACAAGCGGAGCAGTGCTTTGATTCTATTTTTACCGACCTCCAAACTCTCCAAAAGCTTCTCCCTATTTCTTAACAAGGAACGGTTATACATTATTTGAATAAAGCGCCGGACGAAAAAGAGTAGGAACGGTGAATAACTTAGTTTAATTAATTATTCCTTTCTTCTTTTCTTCTTTCTTTTTTTTTATTTTATTTTACGGGTCAATAGTTGCGTCCCTGTGCGCTTAAAAACATGCATTACAAATCATCAAAATAAGCATCTCCACATATATCAAAGGAACAAAATTTACACCTTCGAATAATATCTGCAGCCATTTGGACCTTCAGTGACGAGCATAAGTTTCAGATTAGGATGGAATAGTTTACGAACGACACCATCATCATAAGGATTTTCTCCTCTTGTCAAGAAAGATATTTCCTCTTCACTTACCTGTTTCATGAATTTAATCGGATTCAGTAAGAAGAATTTATAATTTAGACTAAAGAACAGTGAAGAAGTGTACTTTTATGATATCAGCAGTATCCCATATGCTAAGAATTCCCTCTCTAGCACTCTCTGCAGAAGGCCATAATGGTAGTCTCAAGTTAGGATCATAGGAAAGAAGCACCCCAGCATCCTTAGCAGTTTTAGCTGCTGCGACATGAGCAGACTTGCATGGTTCTGTGATAAGACTTATAGATCCATAGTGGAAGATTTTTGCCTAAGTATAATTAAAATATGATAAATATGAAAATTATAAAATCATGAACATTGAAGATGGAACTACATTTGGAAATATGAACATGTTTATAATTACATTCTTTTCCAACACACCTTTCTAATAATATCAAAGTCAATCTCTCCTTCTTCTAGAAGCATGTCAGCACTTGGATTGCGATAAAACATGAATTCTCGTTCTCCATCACTTCGCAATGTGACAAATGCCAAGGCCGTTCTAGCACCAGGATCGAAGCGCAATCCCTCACTGTTCACGTTGTTTTTCTTCAAAATATCAGCTAGCATATATCCAAATTCATCTTCACCAACCTGTGTTTTTACTGAACAACTCAAAAAAGCAGAAAAATACAAAATGATATAAAATAAACGATACAATAGAAGCATTATCACTTAGACTAATTGGTTTTATCTTATGAGGTAGGGTACATTTTCTCAGGATCCAGTTTAGAAGCTCCAGTTGGCTATTTATATGATCTTCACTAGAAGGGAATGACCTGAATTCAGGCCCCAGGAGCTTTATGATCCCATGTAAATCTCATTAGGACACAGACTCAAATAATGGCCCCGCTAAAAGGAATGATAATGCCAATAGAAAATATTTCACAAATTTTAAGGATAAATGTTAATCATAAATAAGCTTGCGAAAATTTCCTAGGCAATGTATTTCTACAATTCAAAAACTTTAAACTTTAAGTTTTTGAATTGATGGGTGCCTATCAATTAGCGTATTGTTCAACTCGACCCTACTGTTCCTCTCCCCTAACAAATGTGCCATAAAGCATGCATTCAGTCAGAAAAATGTGCATGCACTTTTATCCTCTTGGCAATCAATTCTACAAATTACCTATATTGATGAACAAAATTAAATGGAAGTTCAAAGACATAAAAAGCAAAAAAAAAAAATTTCTGAAAATAAATATGACTACAGCATGCTCCTAAAAAATGAAAATGGTATGAAGTTTGGTATGCACTAATCCAACCTTGGAAGTAGCAGAATTATTATTTAGTTAATGCATAAAGTACACTTCCAAGAACTAGTCTGTACCTGAACACAACACATTAAAAATCATCTACAGTAAGCTAGAGGATTCAATCAGGAAATGAGTTGGTTGCTTGGAATCAGAAGCTTATAAAATAACAAAAACTTGTCTTTATGCTAAGAATGGAATTCATCATTCCTAAAATAACAAGTGTTAAATAGGGAATGTTCCCAGTCTACCTTCCCAATAAAAGCAGATTGACCGCCAAGTCGAGCTATGCCCACAGCAACGTTAGCAGGAGCACCTCCAGGTGCTTTCTTGAATGCCGAAGCCTCAGACAATGATAGTCCGCTTGTGGTTGGCACAAAATCGATCAGCATTTCTCCAAAGCAAACAACGAGAGATGAATTATCCAACGGAAGGTCATTATCAGCTGAAAGTGCTTTTATACAATCTGTAGCCATAGGATTATAGTTCAGATCGGGTCAGTGTCAACACGATACATTTAATAATGAAAAGAACGGATCAATAAAATCAAGCAGATAAATTACAAATTAAACCTGGATGACAGATAAAACATTTAAGTGATATTAACTCCGTCTAAATGCTAGACCTCTACTATAACCCTCTACTATAACCAAAAAAAAAAAAGTTGGAACTCTTTTTTAATTCTTCGTCCAATTTTTGTTTTTTCCCCTTTGCACATAATTTCCTTAATTACAACCTACTTGCTAGGGGAAGTCAACCTCTAGACCTACCTGCCAGAGCATATGGTTAGACTAGTCCAAATTCCCAAGTGAGCTTACCATGGGTCCCATGTGTGTCCTAAGCTATCCTAACGCTCGACTTCAATCACCTTAGAAGCATAAGCAAGCCTTAGGCCTAACCCTATTCTAGTACTAGGTTAGAGCAAGCCTAATCCCTTGAGGCATGAGCAAGCCTTTGGCCTAAACCTATTCTAGTACTAGGTTAGAGCAAGCCTAATCCGCTGATCAAAACTCCTTATAGGGGTGTCAATTCCTTAACCCAAGTTTGGCCTTGCTCATCATAAGCTAACCTTAGCAAACCATAGGTCTCTAAAAGGCCCATTGAACCTTAGGTCTACTTAACACATAAGTGATAGTAGAGTTAACCCAAACCATGATAAAAAAATCAAATATTCTTGTTGAATTCAAAATAGGAAAATATAATTGCAAAAATGAAAATAAAAATAGCAACAGACTCAACACAACTGCAACTAAGTTTGTATTTCAAAGAGTTGGTGGCGGTTAGGTGGAGTGGAAGGGTGGCAGTTGATTATAGGAACGAAGGCGGAAGTTTGTGGTTGGACAGCAAAGGAAGGGCAAGAGAGTGTGGTTGGCTGCAGGTGGAGGGTTAGTAACTGTGGTTGGCCAGCTGGTAGGGAAAAAGGGAGGGAGGCAGAGGGCTTGCGGTTGGGGATGACAGGGGAAGGGCAACAAAAGTGCAGGGGTGGCTTGCGGCTAGGAGATTTGCTGGTAGAAAGGTTGGGGCTGCAGGAAGACGGCAAGAAGAGCTGTCCAGCGACTGAAGGGCAAGGTAGACGAGGTGCAGCTGCATGAAGGCAGCAAGGAGAGCAATCCAGCAGCTGCTGGAGGGCAAGGTGAAGAAATTGCGGCTGCAAGAAGACAGCAAGGAGAGCTGTCCGGCGGCTAGAGGCAAAAGGGGAGAGATCTGGAAGGAGTCAACAAAGTGGAACTCCAGAAAAAAAACCAAGGACTGTTTCCGGACGGCTGCAGTGGGTATGGCGACGGCGGCGGCAGAGGGAAGAATGCGGTGGAAGGGAAAATTGAGGATAGTCACCACCTTGGAACAAGACATAGCCGGAGCACCAATCACCCTCGAATACAGCCCTAGAAGGGAGAACTGGAGACGTAGAAGGTTGTCCTGATAGAAAATATACAAGGCACTACCTTAAAACGCCATAATAGCGACCAATATAGACCTAGGGTAAATAGGAGTGGACCCCGCTCCACATAGGAGGAGGGAAGTTCCCGCCTAGAAGGATCGACCAGTCCCTCCTCTGCCTGGACCGAACCGGTCCAGGGGAAGGGGACATGGCAATTTGTTGTGTGTGGGTGTTGGACGCCCGCATTAGTCTCTAGAGGTTGGGAAGCTTCGTCTCATTTATCAAAGCTTCTGCCCACCCATTGAAGCCTTGAAGGTGACGAAGTAATTGTAAACTCTCGGGCTACATCAATTTTATATTGATTGTCGAGTACCTAAAACAACTCTCCACTTTTCGCATCCGGGTCTTAGGACACGACAATGATAGTGTTAAAATCTTTGGGTGATATTCATTCGTAAGGGAATATCCAGAAGTTTTTCTTGATGATTTACTATGGTTACCTCCTATGAGCGAGATTGATATCACTATTAAGCTACTACCAGGTTTTGAGTCAGTATCCAAGGCACCTTATAGAATGGTCGATAAGGAGTTGTAGAAGTTGGAAAAGTCAATTGCAGGTGTTACTAGATAAAGTGTTCGTCGGGCCTAGCACCTCACCATGGGAGCTCCTGTGTTATTTGTGAAGAAGGATGGGAGCTTCAGCATGTGCATTCACCGCATAGAATTGAATAAGCTCAATATGAAGAACAATAAGTATCTATTGCTAAGGATTGATAACTTGTCTGATCCAAGGTTTCTATATTTTCAAAGATTGATTTAAAGTTAGGCTATCACCAACTAGGATAAAGAGGAAGATATAGTGAATACAGCTTTCGGAGCAGATATGAGCACTATGAATTTGTGAAGAATGTTTGGGTTGACTAATGCTCAAATAATTTTTATGGATCTAATGAATAAGGTTTTCTGACAATTTTTTTTTATAATTGTGATTGTATTCATAGATGATATCCTGGTGTATTCAAGAGATGAAACCAACCATACAAATCATTTGCATATTGTTCTGCAGGTTTTTAAGAAGAACAAGCTGAGCTTAAAAGTGTGGCTTTTCTTGGGTATATTATTAACGGAGATGACATATCTATGAATCAGTAAGATTAAGGGATTGCAGATTGGCCAAGGCTTACTACTATTACTGAGATTATGAGTTTTCTAGGTCTAGTTGATTTTTATATGAGATTTGTAGAGGGGTTTTACAGATTGCTATGTCATTATCCATATTAACTCAGAAAGCAGTGAAGTTTGAAGGGTCGGACCATTGTGAGGGAGGCTTTCCAGAAACCGAAGACTAGTTTATTGATTATTCCTTCAAGTTTAGATGGGTTTTAGGACTTTAGCGACACCTCATTAAAAGATTTGGATTGTATACTTGTACAACATGGAAGAGTCATTGATTATGTTTCAAGGCAATTGAAGAATCGTGAAAAGAATTATTTCACATAAGATTCAGAGCTAGCAACAGTTGTGTTCGCACTTAAAATATGGAGTCATTATTTGTATGGAGTTAAATATGAATATTAATAGATCATCTATATTTAATGTATATATTCACTCAAAAATAAGTGAATATGAGACAAAGAAGATGGTTGGAGTTTATTAAAGATTATGATTTGAAAATTCAGTATTATTTGGAAAAGGCAAATATAGTGGCAGATGCGTTGGATAGAAAGGTTTTAGGTAATTTGAATATTTTATTCACTCAACATGAGCAATTACGAGAGGATTTTGAAAGACTGAAGCTACCTTTGATTTTTTAGGGTGATGACAGTATGATTCAATTGAATCAGTTGTCTATACAATCCATTTTGAAGGGTAGAATCAAAGATTCACTAACTACGGATATCACTACTCCGAAGATATTGGATTATGTCAAGGCTGAAAATTTGGAGAAATGTATGTTAGGCATAGATGGAATGTTGAGATAAAAAGACATGATTTATGTTCCAAATATTGATAATCTGAGGAGGGAAATTCTAGAGGTGGCACATTTACCTGACCATATTATTCACCCACGGAGTAATAAAATGTATCAAGAAGTCGAGAACATATTTTGGTGATCAGGACTAAAGATGACTATAATATAATTTATGAATAAGTGTCCTACATGATAATCAAGGTAAAAGATCAGCATCATAGAGTTCTATTACAGCCTTTATTGATTTCATGGTAGAAATGGAAGGAGATTAGTATTAACTTTGTAATTGGATTGCCTAGATCGCGACATCGTCGGGATGTTTTATGGTTAATTGTTGACAGATTGACCAAGTCTGTCCATTTTTTTCCCATTAGATAGACAGATCCAATTGAGAGTTTAGCTATATTATATATGGATCAAATTGTTAGATTGCATGGAGTGTCAAAATCTATTGTCCAACAGAAAAGACAAATTTACTTTTAAATTGTGGAAGAAGATTAAGGAAGCTTTGAGCATCATACGGATGGTCAGTCAAGAAGGACTATTCAAACTTCTATTTCAAGAAGGACTATTCAAACTTTTATTTCATATGAAGTTTTGTATGGAAGAAAGTGTAAAAAACCAATATGATGGGCTGAAGCAGTTGAAAGAAAAGTCATTGGAGCTATGTTAGTCAATGATGTTGCTAAACAGATTAGACTAATTAGAGATAGTCTAATGACAGTGAAGAATAAACAAAAGAAATATGATGCTAAACATGGACCAAAGGAGTTTGAAGTTTGAGAGTTTGTCTTTATCAAATTCAGTCCATTGAAGGGTGTGCAATATTTTGAGAAAGGAAAATTAAGCCATAGATATGTAGGTCCATATGAGATTATAGAAAGGATTGAAAATGTGGCTTACAGATAGGCTCTAGCAGCTCAAATGCAGGGATTGCATAATGTTTTCATATTATTTTCACTTAGAAAGTATATTGCAGATGAATAAAATATGATGATAGCAAACCCAGTTTAACCAAAGAACCATTTCATTTGAATGTTGAAGGAGCAGAAAAAATGATAGTGAGTCTACAAATAAAAAAAAAGTTAACTAGATATTATGCAAAGCGCTTGGCATGGATATGACACAAAAGAAGCAAAAGTAACACAGAGAGATAGATCTTGCAATGAGTGAGATTTTCAATTTGTTGGGGGTATGTTCAACAACAGTATAGAGAAAAAGAGTAGTGGAAAATTGTTGTTTTTTTAATGTCAAATATGCAGAGGGTGTTGATGTCATGGCCCGACCTAGGGGACATGAAATTATCAGAGTGAATTGAAAGACAGGATAAAATTGAATTTATATCACTAACTAATACAAATAATCATGCAAATAAATTGAAAAACCACTAATGATTGAAAACTAATTAAAATAACTAAAAATTAAATTATCTTCCTTCAAATTGACTGTCTTTTATAAGCATTTTTCCCTATGTTACTAATTCTCTAATCAAAGATTAAACTTGAAATTGTTCAATTATATTAATACTTATATTTCTAAACTATAGTAACTTCCGAAAATAATATACATGTTAATCAAACAGAATAAATCAATATAAAAATAAATGATAGTTTACTGCATAATTATGATCATTTAAGAAAATTCATAACATTCTATCATACAATTTTTTTATCTTATTTATATCATTTTTCATCCATAAAAAAAACACCGCTAAATTGTACCAATGAAAGTATGTCAATATCAATATCATTTTTCAATTTACGTGCACATATACCTTAGTGTCCCTAATTAGTATTATAAAAGAGTGAATTTCATCACTCAATCATATACATACAAGCATTCAATATAATTCATATCATTCATATTTTTATATTATTCAGTTCAATATATAATATACATCTTATAATAACAGCTAATCCTATTGAAAAACTTATAGTTTTCATAACAAGATGACCAATATATAAAAAAGCAAATAATCAAAATAAAATCGTGTGATTAATTTTAACAAATATCAGTCGCAACCTATGTAATTAATTTATAAAAATAAAATACTAATATAATTTAAAAGTAAGAGTACTCACATGAACTCTCGATAACTGACTTTTTCCTTTCACTTCCACTTCTTTTGAATGAGCACCTAGTTTTAAGCTTGTTAATTAGTTTTTAAATAATGTTTATCATTTAATTAGGCACTAATAATTAGATTATTAATTTTTTCAAATTAATATTCACTTTTTTGTTTTATTCCTCTTTTTTTTTATTTAAAGTATGAATATTTATTTCTACCCAAATTCAATCAAATTTATTTGCATTTTTTGTCAATTATTTACTAGATAAACTTTCTTTTCTTATCTTTATTGAATGTTTTTTTTGCAAACTTAATATTTTTAAATTAAATTTCATCTTCTTTTAACACATAATTTTACACAATCTAAATATAGCTACTAATATATTCTTCTCTTTTTTATAAATGTGCTCATATTTTTTATATATATATATATATATATATATATTAAGACACTAATCACCCTCTTTTTAACAAATTAAATTTTTAATGAAATTTTAAATCTTAAGTTAGAAATATCATGTCCACAAATAATTTAAATTTAATTATTGGATTCAAAAAACTCCAAAATAAACTTAGAGATAATTTTTTAAATTCTAAAAATTAACATTATAAATAGAAATAAATTTTAAAATAAAATTTCTAATTTTCATTTTACCTTAATCAGTCTCATTGTACTAACTAAAACTTATTTTGTCACGACTAAATGTTTGCCTCAATCTCAGCCCTCGTTATGGGTGTAAACGAGTTGAGTCGAGCTCGAGCCACCTTCGGTTTGTGCTTGGGTTTGATTAATTTAATCAAGTTTAATTCTACGAGTTCGAGTAAGCTCACGAGTCAGCTTGATTAAGATGAAAGAGAAAAAAAAGTATTAATTTAAGCTAATATTATAATTAAATGACAAATGAACTATGAGATAAATAATAGGAAACTATTTGATATTGAATATAAAATATCCATTTTTAATAATTTAAAAAATATTTAAATTTAAATGTATTTTAAGTATTTTTTTCTTAATTACTTTTTAAACAAGGCGTCTCGCGAGTTAACAAGCCGAGGCTAGCGTGACCTTGGCTTGTCAGCTCATCCAGCTCAGTTTACAAGCCACATTGCTACTTCAAATTCGCTAGAAATTGTGGGTATAGTTGCCCTCCCTCTCTCCTCTTATAATAGTGAGCCTAACCCCCCCTGCTCGCTTCAACTTCTAATTCTCCTCCTCCCCTTTGCCTCCTTTTTCCTTCGACTACATTGTTGATGCTAGCTAGTATTATTTATGGTGTGTTACAATTCAGAAATGTGTGGATGCAATTGGTAGTTTCTTGCATAATTTGTGATATTTGAAAGATTCTGACTGATGATGATTTATTGCAGTGATGAAATGTGACCAGCCATAACAAGAAATGATAGATTTGAATAATGCAATGAGATACTTGAGCTCGAAGGAGACGGTTGTGAAAGAATATATCTAGAAAGAGTTCGAGATAATCAAATAAGAAGATTTTCTCAATGAAAATAACCATAACAGGATCCTTGATTCTAATATTAGCAATTTTAATTGTTTAATACTCAAAAAACTAAAGAAGGAAAGAATATTGATATAGGGAGCATACAATGGTATCCAATGCAAATAAACTAACCCCGGTAACTCAACTCAGTTTAATGTCACATCATAAATGCAAAGAGAGAACCTGAAAGCTCCAATATTGAAATATGCAAGAAAAGAAAGTGGCACCCTTCCTAATTGAACATAGTAAAGGAAACCCTATTAATGAGAAATAGGAAAACCTACCAAGTAGCCCATCAAACGGAAATATTTTTATTCATATATTTTTTATTAAATATTTAAATTCTTGTTTGTTTGATCAAAGATTTGACTCCGTGGTCTGAAATATATCATTCATAAAGTGTTGAAGTTAAAAACTAAGAACATTTTCTAAATATTTTTAAAATTTTGACATTTCTTAGATCTCAGTTAGATAATTTTGGCCCGCAATAGCAAAATCAACGCATGTTATTGTCTTTTTCGGCAACTGGATAACTACGCATTCCCGAGCAAGCTCACCAATTTAATTGAAAGTTAAGAAATTGCATGGACTGTAATAAGCAAAATAAGAAAAAGGAACCGGAGCTCCCAACCTCGGCTTCTTCCATCTGGGAGAGGAAAGCATGAGCTAACAATAGAGGGCAGATGCCATGTCGGATTTATATTAACTACCCAAGATTAAAAAAGGACAAAAAATACCCTCTAACCAAGGAAATAAATCTTTCAAAAATGTGTCAATGTTACATCAAATCTCGCAACTAACACATCTACTAGGCTTTATGCTTGGAGTTTGATTTACTCTTTCACCTCTTTTACCCCAAACATCATTCACCTCCTAAACAACTATGGTAAATTGTTCAATTCAAGGCTTGACATATTCCTCCTAGTCTTTTGGCTCAAAGGTTTCATCTTTCGTACCAACTAAAAAAAATGATACACTCAAAGGATTGATTATGCTTTATTTTTTGGGTTCTAATAAAAAAAATACATTATTATGATCGAATGCCTCGTACAATCCCTGATGACCTTGCCTACCTTGATCATCTTGCCCATTAACAAGAGTTCGTCTCAAGCTAGTCCTTAATCTCACTCAGGATGATTTTGATATCATTGGTGACAAAGTGGATTGAAGAGCGAGGAGGCTCTATATTTTATAGCATGTATGAGGCTACAAAGCCTTATTCAAACATTAATCTCAAACAAAATTAGAAGTAAGCTTCCATATCTCCTCCTCTTCCATATTTATTTTGGGTGATTTTATTTAAAAATTCATTTTTGGAGAATATTTTCCTAAATAGAAAAATAAGAGAGACATATACAGTTAATGGAATGCATTATAAGAGATATAAAGTTGATGCGTGCTAAAAAATTTATGGCGATAGAATAATTGATTATAGTCTTAACATTGCACGAGAATTTATCACACACTCAGCTAAAAGAAAATAATCAGTAATGACAACAAAAGTTTTTTACGTGGAAACTCGTAAAGAGAAAAAAACACGGTGTCTGGTCCAGATGTAAGAATCCACTATATGTTGATGATTAGAGACCCCTTATCCCACAGACGGGAAATAGTTGCTATGTTTTTCAAGTTACAACTTCGATTGACAGCTTCCGATTGGTGGTGGTCAATGGTGATTGGTGGTGATTGACGGTGGTCAGCAGTCGAAGACGATCGATGGTTGTTGACGGCAACAGTAGTGCTTGACGCCAATTAGTGGTTGGCAAAGGCAATCGACAGCGGTCGACAGCAATTGGCGGTGATCGATGGAGGTCGGCGGGTGTTTGCGACGATCGGCGATAGTCGGCGGTGGTCAAAGGTGGCCAAAGGAGATCTACATTAACAAGGGCGGTGTCGCACTTCAGCTCGTTCTCAAATCTTTAAGTTCTCTCTCAAGTCTCTCGCCTCCCCTCATGAGAGGGTTGGCTTTAGTTCTAGTGTTGTGGGTGCAATTAATACATGAATATGAATGACTTTGGTTGGACGATCCAGAGAGCTTCCTTCAATCAGACGGCGTTTAATGGATATTTGAGTGTCTTAACGATGTTTGAATAAGCAATCTTGGGCTCGTTGAATTCGACATGTCGAGACGCTCGATTCGACTATAGGCTTGCTAGATTTGACATTTTTTTAACCTTCTATAATACTTGATTTGAGCTTTATTTGACTCAGATTGAACTAATTTTGGTAACAATGAGTTCTTCTTGTCGAGCTGATCAATTTGACTATAAGTTTGCTGAAATTTGAGTTCTGGATGAGTTTTTTATCGAGGTTTAAATATTTCTTGCTCAAAAACCTGTATCGAGATTTATGTCATGTCTTAAGGTTTGTGCCAAAATATGGAGATTTGCTTGAGATATATCAGTTGTCCATTTATTTTTAGGTGAGATCACTTTGTCAACCGAAAATATCAAAATCTAAAGCCTTTTCTACTTGCAGTGAAACCCCTCACAAAATCATAACATGTGTTGTAGAATCCCAAAGTACCATGTGGAGTAACGACTCATGCCAAATTTAGTGTAACAATGCACCCCATATACATTGCAACATGCATTCTGCTTACGACGGAACAATGCTCCCTACATACGGTGTAACAATAACTCCCGAAAATGGTGTAACAGTGCACACTGTAATAACTGCTTACAACCGTCGTACTGATGATACAGTGACTTTCTCTTTCCAACATACCAATACGGCTTATGTGACCAACTACGACATACACATGCAACTTCCAACTCTGGTCTCTATGGCTCACAGAGCTTATAATAGCTGGGGCAACTCAAACTCAGGCCTCTACAACCTACGAATGTTATCTTAGCTCACATAACTCCCAACTCCCGCATTTACGGACTATGTGGTCCACAACTCTTGCACCTCACAACCCTAGCATTCAAAGCCTACATATGTTATTACAACTAGCAGTAATGACCTATGTGACAAAGTACAACCTACATAGTACACAGCTCATACTGTTCTCAACTCCGGCCTCTACGACTTACAAATGTTTTTACAGCTCACCATGCCAACTTACATGGCTTACAACTCTTGCAGCTCCTTATTACGGCCTCTTCGGCCAACCGATGCTCCTAAAGCAACTATATATTATCCACTTGGCTAACTACTATCATGTATTTTAAATGTATTCTCTATGATAAGATACGATAGAGCCACCGTTTACAACATTCACGACGGACTACTGACTTCATAATAATCGATTATGGCCTCTGCAGCCCATTACAACTATTACTCCTAAAATATCATTGTACTTTAACTCTGTAATTCCATCTTCTCTAAATCAAGAGAAGAGTGGGCATGCTTATTCACCATTATAAAAGATATTATTTCAACTGAGTCAGACCCCACGATTTGCTCCCCTTTTTGGGATTGTTTCGTAAAAATTGAGATGTCTCCTTCTACCTACTTTTCTTTACTTAGTTGTATGCTAGATTTTCATACAATGTTGAGATGCAAAATAATCATTCTATGGTCGTGACTCTTTTGACATGTATCAATATTAGTTCAGAGCTAAAACATTCAAAATATATGCCTATCAGCATAGTAATGACCAGGGCAACCACACTTGCGATATACAGGAAAATATGAATACTCTGAGTAGAATTTGACCGCTCAACATACATATGCATTTAATGCACCATCAAATGGTGACGTTAAAAACATGCATAGAATTATCTAATGATGATAGCTATTGCAAATGAATTTCTAAGCTTAATATATTATATATATAATCATAACAAAGATGTAAGCACAAACATAATTTACATGTTGATTTTGCACGAGCGTACTCAATGCTGAACTTAGGTAATATTTAGATTAAAACAATAATGATCCAGAGCTTTAAGAATTGGATAAAAAAAGTTGAAATGGACATCACTTCTATCACTTCTGAGAAAATTTGGTTAGGCACACAACACCATGGATATTGGCAAAAGATTGTGATTGAATATTTCTTTTCGTATTGTTCAAACTGTCGTATGTTTTGTCACTCTAGTTCTCAATGTCATCAGCTACACCCCCACCTCAGATCAAATAAGCAAAGTATTCTGCCAAAGATAGTGATTCCCCCTCCATCTAATATGCTCCAAGTTATTGACATAATTGATCAACAAAAGAATACCCCTGAAGATATCACTATCCTCAGAGGCAATATGTCAATCATTCAATCTCCATACAATGTCATAGTTTCCTCATCTTTGGAGCCTCTTTTCATGGGGGCAAGGGAGACATTTCAGACTTCACCTGCCCTAGAACCTATCACTGATGTTATGGATGACAATATTATTACTTCTCTACCGCCTCATCAAGTCGAGCAAGATGTTAATGTTACTCAGGCATATGGGGTTCATGATGTGCAATAGTCTACACATGTTCGGTCACCTTTGGACAAATCCACTGATCAGATAAGTCAATCCTCGAATGAGGAATGACAAGTTTACACATCCAGAAGGAAGAAAAATGAATGGAGACCTACTTGAGCTCAGGAATTTGATGGAAGATACTTTAGTTACTTCGGGTAATGATACACACCTCACCAATTTGTCAGTCGGCTCCCTTCCGAGAACTCGAGGCAGAGGCCGGACTAAACTGAGTCGTCCCCAGCTTTTTGCGTGCATTGATGGTTTTTGTTTTTTTTTATCTTATATGTATCTTTTCTTTTTTGGGATTTTGTGTGTGTTGTATCGTGTGGGTTGAGTGTCTTCTTTTAGGCTCACTCATACAACCTATCTGTATCTTTTCCTCTTTAATATATTTGCCCTAAAGTTTTTTCAATATATAAAGATGTTAATCATCCTCTTTTTAACAAATTAATTTTTTAATGAAATTTTAAATCTTAAGTTAGAAATATCATGTCCACAAATAATTTAAATTTAATCATTGGATTCAAAAAAACTCCAAAATAAACTTAGAGATAATTATTAATATTCTAAAAATTAACATTATAGATAGAAATAAAATTTAAAATCAAAATTCTAATTTTCATTTTACCTTAATCAGTTTCATTGTACTAAGTAGCACTTACTTTGTCACAACTAAATGTTTGCCTCAACCTCAGCCCTTGCTAGGGGTGTAAACGAGTTGAGTCAAGCTCAAGCCACCCTAGGCTTGTGCTTGGGTTTATTAATTTAATCGAGTTTAATTCTACGAGTTCGTGTCAGCTCACGAGTCGGCTTGTTTAACATGAAAGAGAAAAAAAAGTATTAATTTAAGCTAATGTTATAATTAAATGACAAATGAACTATGAGATAAATAATATGAAACTATTTGATATTAAATATAAAATATACATTTTTAAACATTTTTAAGAATTTTAAAAAAATTTAAATTTAAATGTGTTTTAAGTATTTTTTTATTAATTATTTTTTAAACGAGCCGGCTCACGAGCTAACAAGTCGAGGCTAGCTTGAGCTTGGCTTGTCAGCTCAATTCACAAGCCACCTTGCTACTTCAAATTCGCTAGAAATTGTGGGTATAGTTGTCCTCCCTTCCTCCCTCCCTCTTCTTGTAATAGTGAACCTAAGCCCCCTGCTCGCTTGAACTTCTAATTCTCCTCCTCCCCTTTGCCTACTTGTTCCTTCGACTAAATTGTTGATGCTAGCAAGCACTAATTAAGGTATGTT
This sequence comes from Phalaenopsis equestris, assembly GCF_001263595.1. NCBI lineage: Eukaryota > Viridiplantae > Streptophyta > Magnoliopsida > Asparagales > Orchidaceae > Phalaenopsis > Phalaenopsis equestris. The sequence continues at coordinate 2,220,046 of NW_018164953.1, read as the reverse complement.
ACGGTTTAGAAATGTGTGGACGGAATTGGTAGTTTCTTGCATAATTTGAGATATTTGAAAGATTCTGACTGATGATGATTTCTTGCATTGATGAAATGTGGCCAGCCATAACAAGACATGATAGATTTGAAGAATTCAAGGCTTGGAGACGAAGAACGGAGGTAGGAGATACATCATTAGATACTTGAGCTCGAAGGAGATGGTTGTGAAAGACTATATCTAGAAAGAGTTCAAGATAATCAAATAAGAAGATTTTATCAATGAAAACAACCATGACAAGATCCTTGATCCTAATATCAGCAATTTGAACTTTTTAGTACTCAAAAAATTAAAGAAAGTAAGAATAATGATATAGAGAGCATACAATGGTATCTAATGCAAACAAACTAACCACGGTAACTCAACTCAGTTTAATGTCATATCATAAATGCAAAGAGACGTCAAATAAGCAACACTAAGAATCTGAAAGCTCCAATATCGAAATATGCAAGAAAAGAAAGTAATGCAAATTCAGAGGAAATTATGGAGGAGGATTTGGAAACCGAGACAAATCAGGAAGGGCAATAAATCCTAATTTCAAATTCAAAATTCAAATTCGGCAAAAGGAAGTTTTAAAAGTGACATTTTAAGAAGCTCAATTAAAGGCTCCCATTTTATAAGTTAATTAAAGTTTTTTTTTTTCGGTTATGTTTTCCTTTATGTTATGTGTTTATTTGCTTTCCTAAAAGTAATTTTATAATTTATTACCTTCCCAGTTGTGATGGGAGGTTTGTAATATGTTTCTATTGTTTAAATGGAGTAAGAAGAAAGATGGAGGCAGTGACTATTGCTACTAATTCATGATTTCTCTTGAATTCCGTTGGTGAGTTTCCAACAGCGTAGAGGGATTCTGCTTTACCCCTCTCTTGAGTCTAACGAGATATTGAACTTAGGGGTTAGGCATCAGTTTGGTATCAGAGCCGACCGAAGTTCCCTCACTACGAAGTCTTCATCTCATGCCTGTAACTCGCAGTGGTAGCTCATATGCCATGGCGAACAACTCGCACCCAAATGACCAAAACCCCATCAATCATCACACAAATCAACCCCAGCTACAGCACCAAATCCACCCCAGCTACAGCACCAAATCCACCAACTCACCACCGCTTTAGAGCAACTCACTCCTCGGCTTGATGTTATGGAGGAACGCTATGCGCAAACGGAGTATGGCCTTAGTAATCAACAAGGACAAGAAGCAGCTCGTCGGAGAAAAAGTGACGACAGCGACGGACACGCGGAGGACGTAGAGGACGATGATGAATCTCAGGAGCTGGAGAACCGTGAATCGCGAGTCCAGCGCCACTGGCGGAGTTTCCGCCGAGGACAAGTCGAGCGTAGTCTAGATTATCAACCTCTAGACGAACTCACCAAGAGAATGAAGATTAATGTGCCAGATTTTTACGGGAAGCTGGATCCCAACGCGTTCGAGGATTGGTTAACAGCAATTGAGGATTATTTCGATTGGTTTTCCGTCTCAGAGGATGGGAGGGTTCGGTACGTCCGGATGAAATTGAAGGGGCATGTGCGAGCATGGTGGGGAAGTGTGGAAGAACAGTTACGACATACGCGGCGTCCAGCGGTCTCCAATTGGGAAGAAATGAAGGAGAGGTTTGTTGACCTCATTTTTAGTGAGGTCTAGTCTTCCTCTTAGAGTTTAGGATCTAGCCTTAGGGACCTCCCTTCGACTATCTTAGAACCTTAGAAATGGGACCCGTCTCATTTTAGAAATTTAACCTACTCGATACTTTTTTGTAGTTTTGCGTGTGTGGTATCGACTTCTAACACTTAGAAAGATGAAACCAACATGAGGAAACCCAAAAGGGATTCCTATAGGACCTTCCTGAGCCTTAGAGTGGCCTTTTGCACAATTCGCACTCCCGCGCGCACAAACTTCGCAATTCGGAAAGTCGGGGCGTCTGATCACCTCAATTCGCTTCGTTTGCACTGTTACTTGTCGAATGCTCGAGTTAACCCTTTGAAGCGATCGATCGCGGGTCGAGATTTTGGGAAATTTGAGTTTTGACGCGTTTTTGACCTGATTGTCGACGTCGTCGTCCGAGCGACCCCGGATGACAAAACGGGCTACACCGGCACGTCCGGAGCGTCGATTTTGCCTAGGGAAGATACTCATTTTGTTACGTTGCCGCGCGCGAGTAAATCGAATGTGATTTAATATATATATATATATATATTTATATATATATATGTATATATATATATATATATTAAGTTATATTAAAATTTTCACAATTAATATACTCATTGTAAAGGGGATGGATGCTTTCTTAAATTTGAACTCTTCGTCACAAAAAGTCTGTTTAGTTCTCGTAAGTTTACTTTTGAAAGTTTATCAATTAGTTTAATTAACTTAGTTGTTTAGTTGACCTCGTTCGTCCTTGCCTGACACGCTCCCTGCCCGCGGCCTTCCTTCCCGAAGTCGTGTCAGTCTCTCTGAGCTGTGGTTTTCCTTTTCTTGGTAGTTTGACTCTGGGAGGTTTGCTCCCTGGTACACTTGAATGGAAAATGTTCTCTTCTTCCCAATGCTTCCCTCGCTGCCACTACTCTCGCCGTTTGGTCCGAAAGACTTTGGTGGTTTCGCCTTCTGTGAGCAGGGAGAGTGTCATTTTCTTATTTGGCCCGATTCGAGTGTCGTGGACTGTTGGGGGTGGTCTTCTTTCTCTTCTCCTCTATTTTCTGCCTATATAGACAGTTCCTTTTGAAATTTTTGAGGTTGTTAAAAAAAAGTTTGCAAAAAAAAAAAGAGAGTGGGAAATTTTCGGCTGTGAAAAGATTGGAGAGGGAATTTCTGTGAGAGCACTTCTTTGGGGTGAACTCTTGTGTTGCAGGGTTTTACTTTGGCATTCTAGAGGTACTCTCATTTCCCCTCTTTCTTCTCAGTGTCTCGTTGCCTTTCGATCTTCGCATGGTTTTGGTGGATAGTACAGCATGCTAGTTCTCTTTATTTATTTATTTTTTTTTTCTTTCAAGCATTCACTCTAGAAGCATGTGAGCATGTGAAGGATAGAAGGTGAAGGATAGAAGTATGAGCATGTTTTAGGAGTTCGATTTGATTACTTGCTTAGAATGGTGGGAGTATAGCATGGCATAAATGTTCTCCTTCTCTTTACTTGCTTGAGATGAAACAGTGGCATAGTTCTATTATTGTGAATAGGAAGCTTGAAATATGGTCTTGAAATAATTTTAGCTCCTCTTTCAAGCATGTTGGGGTTTTGGCTTTGGCATCTTATGACTGGTTCTTACTTAAAATGAATGCTAGAGAGCTTGTTTTACTTCTTATACATATGTGGGGTTCGGTTTAGATTGTTTCATGCGGTATCACCCCTGTTCAAATATTCCCCTGTTCAAATATCTGTTGGAATTGTTTCATGCCTGGAATATTTAGATATGCAGGTGATTCATCGGTTTAGAGGCTTGGTTTTGGCGT